>NC_077231.1:43677546-44277546 GCF_027887165.1 Monodelphis domestica
CTTCACCAAGAAAACCCCGTGGACAGCATGGTCCACAGGGTCATGAAGAGTCAGACACAACCAAAAAACCAGCCTCCTGACTCTCGGTCCAGCATTGTATCCATTGTGTCACCAAAGCAAGTTACTCAACATCTCCTCACCTCAGTTTCCTCACCTGAATAATGGAGGGAGGGAGAAGAGCTTGGACATAGTGACTTCCAGTTCTAAATAGATGATCATACGATCCATTAAAACAGTTCTTCAGAGAGGACAAGCAGTCACACAGTTCCTGATAGTCAGAGACAGTATATGAAACAAGATTTCACCCGATCCCATGTCCAGCAGACATACTACTCAACTGTAATAGCTCTTGAAGTTTAGACAAGTTGAAGAGGAAGAAGATGGCCATTCTCCCCTAAAATTCAATCTTTCTGTGAGTTTTTGTGACTCATCAAGTGTCAGTACACAATTGGAAGTTTCATCTAAAAGCTGCTTGATGAGATTCAATCATGTAGATTGAGAATGATCTTGACTACTGTGTTAGTCCAAATGACAATTAAATAGGACACACCTGGTAAGAACTAAAGAAAGGCTTTTTCTTGGGGGGGGGGGTGGATAGTCTGGGGCAAAAGTGTGGGTCTGAGCCATATGGGAGTGGGCTCTATGGGGAGAGGAGCTACTCTAAGGGGTTTATAAGGAGGATGCCTTGGCTGTTCTTGGGTTTTTCCCCACCAGATGTACCATCTAGCTCTCTGCAAACTGCACATTCCATTCTCCCCCCAAATTTAATTGCATGTCTTTATGCCTCTGCAACCATTTGATTACACACTTAGACCTGGATTACTTATTGTATCAGAACAGAACAGATTTGGGTCTTGGTTCAAATCAATGGAAAATGTGCATGAGGGCCGTCTACTATAAAGATGGCTCTGCTTGTGTGGGGCCTAAATAGATACCAATATGAATGGTCCACCTTGTTTGCTGCCCTCATGGAGCTTGGGGAGACAAATAACCATGAGCAGATAAGATGCCTACAGTGTAAATTAAAAATAAATACAGAGGGAAGGAACTTACAGTTTCATGTGTCTATGTGGGATGGCTATCAGGAAAGGGCTTCTTGCAGAAGCTAGGATTGAAATTGAGTGTTAAATAAAAACCAGGGAAGCTGAAAGTAGAGGTGGGGAGCAAGCTTATTCTAGGTATGGGCAACAATCAAGAGTGTTCTATGAGAGGAATAATAAGGACACCAGCGTTCCTAGAACATAGAGTTTAAGGAGGAGAGTCAAGTGTGAGGAGTCTGGAAATGTAGGAGTCTGGAAATGTAGAAAAGAATTAAGCTTTTTTTTTCCAAGTTTGCATATTTTTTTCCTGGTTTAAATCTTTATTTTTTTTTTTAAATTTTATTTAATTAGTCAAATTAGAACATTTTCCCTTGGTTACAAGAATCATATTCTTTCCCTCCCCTCCCCCCATCCCTTCCCATCCCTAACACACAATTCTACTGGGTTTTACATGTGTCCTTGATCAAAATCTGTTTTCATGTTGTTGATTTTTGCACTAGGATGATCATTTAGAGTCTATATCCCCAATCATATCCCATCAACCCATGTGATCAAGCAGTTGTTTTTCTTCTGTGTTTCTACTCCCACAGTTCTTTCTCTAGAGGTGGATAGCATCTTTTTCATGAGTCCCTCAGAATTATCCTGTGCATTGCAGCTAGTAGAGATGTCCATTACATTCCATTGTGCCCCAATGTATCTGTCTCTGTGTACAATGTTCTCCTGGTTCTGCTCCTTTCACTCTACATCAATTCCTTAAGGTCATTCCAGTTCACATGGAATTCCTCAACAGAACTGTACTTTAGAAAGATCAGTTTCAATGGAGAGATTGAGACTAGGAGACAAACCAAAAAGCAAATAGCTCAGATATGCTTTGTTGAAGAGTCGCCTCAGGGTGTAAATAGAGGGAAGGGGATATATACAAGAGAATTTATGGAGGGAGAAATAACAAAACTTGGAAATATGGAGTGAGTGTCAAGTGAGCAAGTGAGGATGACCTGAAAGTTGATTGCTTGGCCAATGGGATGATGATAGATGTCTCAGTAATAGGAAAGTTTCGTTGATGGGAGGGTTTGAGGGGACAAATTATATGTTCTCTTTTGGACATGCTGAGCCTGAGATATCTCTATTATGTCCAATCGGAGATGTCCACAAGGCAGTTTGGTGATGCAAGAAGAGGAGAGAGGGCTGGATATATAGAACTATTATTAGCTGCATAGAGATGGGATCTTATCAGTTCTGATAAGAACTTCAAATGAAGATTTTATATAAAGAGAAAAGAAGAGAGCCTTGGGGGGTGGGGGTGGGACCCAAAGTAGGAATAACCTGAATGAAGATTCAGCAAAAGACCTTGGGAAGAAAGTGCTCCAACAGATAGGAGCACCAGGAGAAAGCAATGTCCCAGAAAACAAGAGAGGGGAAGAATACAGAGGAGACGGGGTTGATTGACAAAGGCTGCAGAAGTCAAGCAGGACAGGGATGAGAAAAAATCATTAGGAACCATTTGAATGGGCCTGAAAAAGAATATGCATCTACTAGGAACAGGTTGGTGGTGGCTCAGTGAACTGAGAGCCAGGTTTAGAGAAAGGAGATCTTGGGTTCAAATTTGACCTCAGATACCTCCTAGCTGTGTGAGCTTGGACAAGTCACTTAATCCCCATTGTCCAGTCTTTTACCACTCTTCAGTCTTGGAAGTTATGTACACAGTATTCATTCTAAGACAGAAGTTAAGGTTTTGGTTTTTTTTTTTAAAGAATATGTATATATCTTCTTATCAAAAACTTTTATAAGAATTGAATTAAGGCACAGATAAAATGAAAATAAAGAAACTTTTGAAGTCATCACAAATATTTTAATTCTCAAGATTCAAAGTTATGATTATATAAAATATGGTCAAGCCCATGAAAATATGCACTATAAATTTGAGTACTGCAACTATATTTTAGGGAATAACATTATTCACACTAATTGAGACCTAGTTCTATTAAGCACAGATTACCTAATTTTTACAGATAGCATAATTAAAATAATAATAAACAAAAGACACAGACATCAATGAAGACCTAAAAAGAGAATCTTAGACAATGGGTTAAAGAACAAATCATAGAAATAATAAGTATGTGAAAGAGGATGAAAAAACCACATACCAGAATTTCTTGGTTGAAATTAGAGCAAGTCACAGGGGAAAATTATATTGTTAACAGAATACATTAACAAAACAGACAAGAAAAGGATTAATATTTAACAATATTTATAATATAATATAATATAATTTATAATATAAATAATATAATAATAATAACAAACAATATTTATTTGTTTTATTTATTTAGAAACCCAACAAGTAAACAAACCCAAAATAAGTACAAAAGAGGAAGTCTTGAAAATTGGAAGAAGTAAATTGGAAATCAAAAAGGTTATAGAACTGATCGACAAAATGAAAGACAGTTTCTTTGAAAAGACTAACAAATTTTATAAACCTTTAGCCAACCTGATTAAAAAGGACAAAAAATCAGATAAAAATGACAACTTTTTAACATGCCAACCAGAGGAAATAAAAGACTTTTTAGAACCTACTATGCAGGTTTTATACCAATAAACTAATGGCATGAAATAGAATTGCTTTTTAAAATAACATGATACCAAATACAATTAAAACACCAAAAAGAAATCTTAAACAACCTAATCTCAGTAAAGGACATTGAACTAATTGAAGATAACCTAACAAAGAGGTCAGGAAGAGAGGCTCCTGATCATGGTGAACTTATAGGGAAATTAGATAAGTTTTCTAAAAAATAGTATTTTATATATATCCTTTTTTACAATGCCAAAATTTCCTTTCACATTCTTTACCCTCCTTTCTCATGGAAAACCTTTCAATATAGTGCTTTTTCAATTTTAAAGTAATAAATAACTATATGTGTATATATATATATATATATGTATGTATGTATGTATGTATCTCTTGGATACCAAATCTTTAACTAAAAAATGTGATATAAATTTTCCCCATGTTACTGATTTTCTTTTTATCTTGCACATTTGTTTTGCTTATACAGAAGCTTTTCAATTTCACGTAATCAAAACTATTTTATCTTTTGTGATTATCTCTCTTATTTGATTAACATGTAAAACAGAAAACACAATTTATATCTCTACTACACATTTTAAATAATTGACAAAGAAAGATTTCTACCAAATTCTTTTTATGAGATAAATTTAATCTTAATACCTAACCAAAGAAGGGAAAAGCAAAGAATAAGAACTACAGGTATATCAATGAATATTCATTCAAAAATTTAAATAAAATACTGTCAAACTGACTACAGCAGTTTTTCTGATAAAAAGCCATTAGATTTGACAGTTAAAAGATCACTGGTAACTTTGGGGTTAGCAATTTCACTGGAATGATGATGTAAGAAGCCATATTGTAGAGGGTTTAGAAATAAGTAAGAGAATAGAAACTGGAGGCATCTGGTATAAACAGTTTTCTCAAAGATCTTAACTGAAAAAAGTGGAGAGATATAAGATGATAGGGGTAGGTTTTTTTCAGAATGAGGAAAACAAGGGTTTGTTTGTGGGCAGTAGAAGCATTATGGAGAGTTGGGGTACAGAAACAAGGACGCATGTAGAAGAATTTGTCTTGACAAGAACAGACATTACTTCATATGAGGAGGAGGAGGAGGCAAATAATGGGGGAAGGCATCTAAATAATATCAGATGAGAGAAGAGAGAGTACATTTACTCTGCTTGGCCCCAGAGGGCAGAATTAAGAGCACTGGGACGGAAATTATATCTGATCTAGGATTGATGGAAAGGAAAAAAGGAATTCTTAACACTGAGAGCTAGTCAAAAGTGAAAAGCACTTTCATGATCTTACCACTGTTTCTGCCATTTCGATTTAACCAAATTCCATGATTAAAACATCAAAGGTCTAGAGACAGGAGGTCCTGGGTTCAAATTTCACCTCAGCTACTTCCTAGCTGTGTGACCATGGCTAAGTCACTTAACCCCAATTGACTAGCCTTTATCTGCTCTTCTGCCTTGGAACCAATATTTAGTATCTATTCTAAAAGAGGTGTTAAGTGATATAGAATTGTAAACTGAGGAAACTCTCACTTATTGAAATAGAGGGGAACTGTTTCTTTTGCAATGACTACTGTCCTCTGGCTTATGAGTAGAGAGAGCTACCTCTACCACATAAGCGTTTGTTTGTTTTTTTTAATACATCATAGAATTCTGTGCCCAGCCAGAACTCTTTTATACCAGTCTATTTGTAATTTACTTTTGCCAATAGATTATTGGCACTAATTTGGCTGACCACTTGGTCAATCAGTTGATCTGTGTTGTTAATGAGCTCATTTTGCACTGCTAATTTGCCCTTTATAGTTGGTTTTAATTATGCATTTTATGCAATTAAAAGAACACTAGCTCAGAAGTCAGAATATGGAGGTTCCCATCTCACCTGTAATGATTACTATCTGGGTGATCTTGGACAAGTCACTTAGACTCTGAGACTCCAATTTATCTGATATATGTCATTTTTGTACATAGTTGTTTGTATGTTGGCTCCCCAGTCAGATTGTGGCTACTTGGAGGCAGGAACTACTTTTGCTTTTCTTTCTATTTCATAGTGCACAGTTGGTAAATGACTTCTGTCTTACAATCAATACTATGTATTGGTTCCAAGGCAGAAGAGTGGCAAGGGCTAGGCAACTGAGGGTTGAGGACGTGCCCAGTCACCCAGCTAAAAAGTTTAAGTCCAAATTTGAACACAGGACTTCCCAGTCTTTAGACCTGGCTTTCAATCCGCTGAAACACCTACCTGTCTGTCTCCTTAGGAAAATGCTTTTTGACGTGACTTGATTTAGTTAGGGTTGCACTGGGGACTAGCAGGTTTTCTGCACTTGAGGTCTTCAAGCAAAGGCCACCTGTTGGATATCTTTTAGAAAGAATTCTTGGTCAAGTGTAGATGGGAATATTTGGCCACTGATGTCCTTTCTTAGTCTGAGATTCCGTGATCAGTTTTCAGACACATCTTTGTCTTAAGATACCTAGTTGTACTTTGGAGGAAAAAAATGAATGACATGTTAAGGTTAAGCTGAAAAGCTCACTGTATTGACAGTTAGAATAGTCTCCATGGGAGCTTGAAGCTATTTTGGTTGTCCAGTGTTAGTTGTGATGCATTTGCCTTGGCCTTGAAAGAAAAAAGGGATTTCTTTCTGTTGAAAAACAATCTCAGGAAAATAATGAGGAATGTCAAGCAAGTATCCTTGGCACAGATTATTTCTAATGACTGAAGACCTTGGATTTCACATGTGGATAGCAGAAGCAATCTAATAAGTACCGTGGGAGCTTGTTTGAGGCGTGTGATCAGGATACATAAACAGGTTAGACTGGGGTCTTCAGTAGGTGCCTTGGTTTTCTCTCCTGTAAAGGAAAGTCATTTTCTGCATTGCTCATCTGACTATGGGACTCGTAGAAGAGCAGACCTATTATCCCAAGTCATTTAATTCCAGTGGTGTCTTTAGAGCCCCTTGTAATGTGCCGAATGGCACATCCCTGGGGCACAATATCTAGCGATGCCCTGTATCATCTCATACAGTTCAGCAATTACTGTCACTTCAGGGATTTCACTTCAGAGGGCCTTAGGGGGTGAGGGGAAGATGGGAAGGGAGGGGAGCAGAGATGAAAGGGCTTTCTCCTAAAAGGTTATATGGCTTGGGGTTAGACTTTTCTCACAAAAAAAATATGCATTCTTGATTGGATTTGGCTGTTCCAATCTCCCAGTTCACAGCAGTCCTTTCTTCAGTCCAAGACAAATGGTTTCCCAATTCCTTTTTCATATAGATGTTGAAGGACTTATTACCTTCTTCAAAGACTTTGTAATGACACAGAAAACTAGCATATATGTATAAGATATATTAGCATGCTCCTGGGTTATTTTAGGTAATCCTGATTGATTAGGATGATCCTGAATCACCCTGTCATTTCTCTAACTCTACCCCAATCCCTTCCTCATAAGTAATAAAGACATTTAAGCGAAGTGGACCACAGCCTTATGACATTCCATATCCCGATACCCACATCTTTATTGGGAAAGAGGTGTGTTTTCCTATCAGTATTTCAGGACCAGGATGGTTAATTATAATTCATGAGAGTTCAACTATTTTGTCAGCGTTGTTATGGTAACATTATTGTAGTCACTGGGCATTTTTTCCTCTTATTTCTACTTTCTTCAGTTTTTAGGAGTCTCCTCATGTTTCTCCTACATCCCTGATCCTCATCCTTCCTTTTGGCCCAATAATAATTCATTACGCTCATAGGTCAGGGTGGAGTTCGCCTTTTAACATGCACTCATTTCACTTTCCATCTCTCATTCCCACAAAGTGCTTCTTCTCATCCTACAAGATACTCTCAGCCAGTTTTCAGTTGTCTCAGGTATTGGCAGGCTCCGCAGGATGAAAATCCCAATATCGGGTGAAATGAAAATCTTTGCTCCTGCTCAAGTTGAAGCCACAGTTGGAGCCACTGGACACTACTAGCCTCCCTCCCAGTCTCGTGTGACAGAGGACAGTGGGGCCAGAAAATAGAGATTTGTTGATCCCACGTGTGTCTTGCTAACAAATCACTTGACCCTACCTACATAACCTGTTTTGCTTTTTTGTTTTTCTTCAAGGTGGCATTATTCCCCCCACCCCCATTTGCCATTTTATTCTTCATTTACATTCACTCTGTCTCCAGAAGGTTTTGTGCTCCATTTGGGAAACTTTATGAGGTTTGAAATTTGTCATTCACTAAAAAGTGGCAGCCAGTGAGCCTAGTGGGATAGTAGAGTGACAAGCAACACGCTTCACTTTGGAGTCATGACTTTCAATCTCAAGAAGCTTTTGTATAATACTTTATCTGAAAGACCCATTGAAGTTCTGACTACAGAGGACAACGGTGATGACATTTATATTGAAGTCAAAACCAAACAACTCCTGTCTTTATACCTTGTTCCAAGAAAGTTTACTGTTTCCAGTGTTATAATTGGTTCATTTTGAACCTCCAGGAGTTTCCCATTGTTCTAACTCATTATGTGATACATATTTGGAGACAATGGGAGGGGTGGATCCTTCCAGTACAACCAAAGACAGAAATTGTAACTGGCAATTTTGGCAGTCAGGGAAAACAACAAAAAAATGCACCCAGAGGCAAGCACCAAAATGGCTGTCCTTAAGTCACCTTTGTGCTTCCAGTTGTCAACATAATACAAGAAACAATCAAGACAAATTGATTTCAGCAGAGGGAGGAATTTGTTTCTTTAAAGATTTTATACTGCTAAAGGAAGTAATATATGAGTTTGTACCCCCAAATTTTGCTGCCCTTTCTCAAAGAACTGGCCATCATCACCCTACCCTAGTTATAGCTCTGCTATAGTCAGTGATTGTTTTGCAAGGTCCAAGATTCACTAGAAATATTTACTAAGACTGAGGAATGCATTATATAATTTTGCTTCTCTTTCCTTCAAAACTTCTATAATGATGCTTATGTTTGTCAATAAGAATTCTGTTGTCTTGACTTTTAGATTCTATTTCCAAATCTCTAACATCGATCTCCTTTTTACCATTCACACCGCCATCACCATGGTTCATGCCTTTCACCCTGGCCCTTCACTTTGCTTGGCATGATGTAGCATTAAAAAGCTTCAACAAGTTCTTCAAAGAAAGGGATCAGGAGAAGATGGAACAAACAGAGAAATTGTTCCTGTACTTGCACAGGAGAGGGGGACACATCTCTCTCTATGACATCAAGAAACCAGAAGCGAGTGAATGGGCAGTTTCCCTTGATGCTCTGGCCTCGAGTCTGAAAGTTGAGCAATTTATTAAGCAATCCATGTTGGACTTACGCTGAGTAGCAAGGCAGAATTCTGATCCAAATCTCCATAATTTTTTGTGGTCATTGATAGATGATGAAGTGATCATCATGAAATGTCTAGCAGATCATATCACTTAAAGCACTTGGGATCGCTATCTTTTAAGTCTGGAGAGTACATGTTTGACAAGCACACACTAGGAGAAAGCTGCAAAGTTCCACACTGAGACCCTAAGGCATCAGATCCTTGAACAAAGATCATAGACAATTGGTGAACAACATCCCTGCAGCTCTTCCCTCATAATATGAAGAATAAGTTATTTGGCATTTCAAAAAAACAAAACAAAACAACTTACATTATGTCATCGAGAGCTCTAATTTCTATGCTGAAAGTCATCCTTTTTGACTGAAGATCATTCTTAGCTTTTTCTTAAGAATCTTAATCTCTTTTGAACTCTTCTAGGTTTTCTTCTGGTTGTTTCTTATTCTCTAAGAAGCCTACCGGACTCTGTCTTCCATTAGGGGAAAATGGCTATTTTTCTACTGAATCTGTTGAAAGTGTTTTGGTTTCTTTGTTAGATTTTATTCATTTTTTTTTACTGTCCATTTTCAAGATCTTCCCAAGTTCCTGACAGGACTTTTATTGAAGCTTTGTGTCTTAATATTTTTGGTATTTAATCCTTTTTCTTTTATTCCATCATTAGCGCTCTTGGTCTACCCGCTCTATCCGTGTGCAGATCCCTGTTTTCACTCTACTCATGTTGGGGATATGAAAATCACCCATCTGGATTTTTGTCCTGAAAGACCTCAATGACAATAGAATTGGCTCCAGATGGTGCTTTATGTGAGGGTCAGTGTCCTGCTCTTCCCTAGACTGGGTCTCAACTGTGTATTCAGCCTGTTGCATACTCTGAAGTGTCATTAGCCTGGTCCTTCCATCCCATCCCCTTATTTCTTTTATAGAAGGGTTTGGGGGTTAACCTCTCCCCCACAGATAGCCTAAATAGGGTGATCATCTCTTTCTCTACCTGCTATTAACTCATTTTCCTTATTCATCTTCATGTCTGGTAAAGGTAAATCAAGGTTTGTATTTTTATATTTCCTCTTCAGTTATTAATATAGCAACATCCCTCTCAGTTAATCAGTGAATTCTGAGTCCCATCCTGGTTTGTTAAAGCTGGAGAAACCCATTTTCTCATGTGTTCTTTATAGCTTTCTAGTATATCAGCCTTCTTAACCTCCTCCTTTTAAATAAGCACTGAAGTTTACTGGCTGTATTATTTATTAACAAGGCAACAGATCATAAAGGAGAGACATGAATGGTCAATTCTACATCAGCTGTGAGTCACCTTTAACCATTATTACAACTGCCAAATTCTCAATTCTAAAAACAAAAGTCCCACCATTTAGTTCTCTCAGGACGCCAATTAAAGTGTTAAGAATTCTCTTTATGTTTCTTTACTTAGATAAAGGTAAAGCTCAGTTCTCTCAGGAAATAAATTCTCTTGGTCCTTTTCTTCTGCCCTCTCTTCAATCATCACCATTAACAGTCTTTCCAGAACAGCAGGTAAAAACTGTTTCCTTCACAGATTCCTCATAGAAAGATTCTGTTGCATCTAAAACAAACAAACAAACAAACAAACAAACCTTTATCTTCCATCCTTGAATTGTTTCCAAGGCAGAAGAGAAGTAAGGGCTAGGCAATGGGGGTTAAGTGACTTGCCCAGGGTCACCCAGCTAGGAAGTATCTGAGGCCACATTTGAACCCAGGACTTCCTATCTTTGGACCTGGCTTGATTTTACTGCATCTTTAAGATAATGTAACAGTATTCAGAGTCTCTGTAGGGAGATTATTGAAGTTGGGGTTTTATATTCATATGACTGGGTGGAATCAGTTTCCCTTGCTTTTTTTCCCAAGGGAGATAGAGTAGTTGAGCTAACTCACCACAGCCTTAAGAGGATCCCAAGTCACGACACTTTTTGGATCTCTGTTGGATCATATTGGGGAAAGCTGAGACAAAATATCCATCAGAGTCATCTCTGATTCATCTCTCTCTTTGGCCCCATTTGCCCTCCACCAATCCCATCAGTTTCTAAGGCCTGCCCATTTTATGCCTGCAGTTATATTCTACATGTATGCTCTCCTTTATGATCTCACTGCAGCCACCATATTTCAGGACTTGCTCATATATCATCCCCAAACTTTTTTTTTTGTAGCAGGTTCCTAAGGGAAATAGCATATGTATAGCCTCAGGCAAATAACTCATTTCCTCTGAGCTTCAGCATTTTTTTTATCTGTGAAAAGGAAAGGTTGGGATGGATGATCAGTAAGTACCTTTCTAGCTCAACATGGTAGTGGATGAAAAATGCTGGATTTTCAGTCAAATCCTGATCCTGCCACATGATACCTGTGTGATCTTGGATAGCTCAACATCTAGAAACCTCAGTTTATTCATCTGAAAAAATGAGGCAGTTGGACTAAATCAGGGGTCCTTAACCTGGGGGCCATGAACATTTTGTTTTTTCATGTTTTATAGCTGTTTCGATATATTTTATTTCCTTTGTAGTCCTCTGTATTTTATTTTATGGATTTAAAGACCTTATTATGAGAAGGGGTCCAATGCCTCATCAGACTTACAAAGGGGTCCAGGACCCCAAAAGTTTAAGCTCCCTTGGACTGAATGACCAATCATCCTAGTCTCCTTGACCCCCCGGCATTACATACTTCAGTGTCTTCTTTCCACTGCTTCCTGAACAATCTTTCTAATGCATCACTGACTCTCTTATCCTTTAATCCAAAGACTTCCTAAATGTCTGTAGAATAGAGGACAAACTTCCTAATCGTGGTTTGTAAGATTCATTCCAATAGGGTCCTGACCTAGTTTTCTAATCTTCCTTTACACAATTCAATCAACTAACATTTATTAAGTATTTATTATATATTCATGGCATTTTCGTGAGACTGTAGGGAGTATTCAAAGATTAGCTAAGATGTGATCCCGGTCCACCCTCTCTAATGTATCCCTTCATTTAATCTACATTCTAATCACCCTCGTTCATTTAGTCACCATGATCCATTTTTTTATTTTGTTCTGTCCTGTCTCCATACCTTCACCACACCCCTATTGGCTAAAGTGGACTTCCAACCTAGCCCCAAATCCTCCTTCTTTCCATTGAATCCAGGTTCTGCTTAGGTACTGTCTCCTCCAAGAAAATTTCCCTGAAACCCCTACTTAAAACTGGTCTGTGCTGCTTCAAATTTCTCACAGCATTTTATCAGAGCGTCGCTTTTGGACTCATCGAATTCCATCTCATATTATAGTTCTTTATGTATACCATCTCAACCAGTCTAATGATTGCTAATTCCTGTGGGTAAATCAGTCCTGTTTCTTTTTTGTACCTCCATTATCTAGTACAGTGTCTAGAACAAAGTAGGTACTTGGATAGAGGTCTAGTGCATTTCTTATGTGGATTTTGTGAAATTGTAGATCTAAGATTATGAACACAATGAAATGGACTATATGTTATATCCAAGAAATCAGTGTTGCACATAGTAATTGAACCTCAATAGAGGCTAGACCTATGATTCACTGGTGTGGAGCAGTGGTGTCAATTGCAAATAGAAACAGATAAAACAGACTGCATATTGACTTGGAAAATCACAAAATAACATTGTCTATGTTGTGTTGCATTTTTGTTAAACATTTTCCAATTACATTTTAATCTGGCTTGGACTACAGCTGACAGTTTTACTGGCCCAGTCAACTTGGATGATATATGAACTCCCTCCCTGTGCTTCTTGTTCTTTATTTGTAAAAAAATAATTCAGGCAGTAAGTTAACTTATACAGTTGTCAGGAACAATGAGATCCTGAAAGTAAATGGCTTTGTTAGTCACATAATGTCATGTAAACATAAGTTATTAATTTTTTATTACATGTCATATTTATTTACAAATTATTTATTTTCCCCAAGTAGATTTTAAGCTCATAGAGGGCAGGAATAATGCCTTATATTTTTGCTTCCACTTTGAACATTGTTGGGGAGGAGGGACAAGGTTCAGTAAATATTTGTTGAAAAAATGACAGAGAATTAGACCTAAAAAGGCAAGTAGGTTTTCCAAAAACATGGAGCCCAGAACAATTCATTTATAGGATGTGATTGATATCTTATTTTCTTTCCCCCCTTTATTCTTTCTCACTCGCACACTTTCTGTTTTGGGGTCTTGTTGGACAGGAAAGGAAAGAATTTTCCAGGTCCTGATTTGCAGGTCTAATAGCTCAGCATTTCTAAAGAGCTGAAACTTGATTTGGATTGCCCTTTGATATAAAACATGTTTGCTAACTACTGCAAGATGAAACTCAGAACATTATCACTGAATAGAGACCCATCAATCATGATGTGACAGTGAACACATCTGCCATCTGAGAAGGAGAGCATTAGCTGCTGGTGAATGTATCCCAATGGAGAGAGCCTCGAAACCCTACCCAGGACAGCTACATCAGGTAATGAAAGGAAAAGAATAATTCACATTTTAGGGACTCACATTTTGGATCTATGAGGTACTCCCCTCCAAATAACCAAGCCACTTCAACTCTGTGGACCTCAGTTTCTTCATCTTTAACATGAGGGGACTGGAGTAGATAGTCTTTTAGGTTTCTTCCAGCTTTTAATCAGTGATCCTTTAAGAAATGGTGAAGAAGGGGACCAAGCATTTATTAAATGCTCACTATATGCTAGGCATGGAGCATATTTTTAATATTTTACTAATATCTCATTTGATCCTCACAACAACTCTGTGAGGTAGTTGTTTCTTATTTTGTAACTGAGGAAACCGAGGCAGAAGTTAAATGACTTGCCCAGGGTCACATAGCTAGTAAATATCTGAAGTCACATTTTGAACTTAGGTCTTCCTGACTTCAGGCACAGAGCTCTATCCACTGTGCCATCTAGCTGCCTTTTCTTTAACAAAAGGACCCTGTGATACAGATTCTGAGAATATTATTATCCCCATCTTTGAGATGGAGAAATTGAGAATGAGGGTTGAAGTGATCTGTTGTTGTTCAGCTGTACTGCCAGTGTTGTCCAACCCCTTAAAGGATTTTCTTGGCAAAGATATCCAAGGGGTTTGCCATTTCCTTCTCCAGCTCATTTTACAGAGAAGAAAACTGAGACAAACAGGGTTAAGTGACGACCAGGATCACACAGCTAGTAAGCCTCTGAGGCTGGATTTTTGATTTACCCAAGTTCAAATAGCTACTAAATAGCGGAGAGGAGAGATCTCCAGCACAGGTCTTTTGATTCCAGATCCAGTGGGGTTTTTTTCCACTCTAAAATAGCCAATGCATTTCTAGAAAGTCCTCTAAATAGGGCAACTTTCCTACACATTGACTGTGCGGATCTCCAAGTGTAAAGAACAAACCAGATTAAACTTGGATCTATCTTTATGTAAAAAGCAGTTTGAATTGGCCCTTGTGTAAATCTTGGATTAAAAACAATTAAAATAAAAAAATCAACTACACAAGGGTAGAATGGCTGATGTGGTTTTAAACTGTATTACCAGAAACCCATAAAGACATAAAGAATATAGGCTCAGTAGGGGTCAGAACTCTGGCATAAAGCCCCAAACATCACTGTGTTCTTACATCGCATCAGTGGGAGTACATTATCTAAATCCAGGTCGATGAGACTCAATCCCAGTGTCCGCTTGACTACACAGACAGCTGGAGAGCTGTGCTCAGTTATGGGTGCCACTTTGGGGGGGGCATTGAAAAAATACATGGGGAAAGGTAAACAAGATATCAAAGCGAATCAAAATGAAGATGAGTTAAAACCAAAACAAAACAAAGTCATTTCACTTGGAGTAAAGACTTTGGGAACCAAAAGGCTGTCTTCAAGTAAACCATCATGAGAAACAGGTATCAAGGCATTTTTTTATGCATACATTAGGAAAAACTGGAAACGATGCATGAAATTCAAAGAGATCTAGGCAAATTTCAACATAAAATCAAGACTGTTTTCCTAAGCATTTGAAACTTTTGAAAATGAAATAAGCTTCCTCCTGAGATAATAAGTTCCTGATCACTACGAGTGTTCCAGGGCAGGGTCTAGGTCCTCTTGTTAGGAATATCATAGAAGTGGCTCATGTATCAGGTAGAACATTTGGATTAGATCACCTCTAGGATCACTTTCAGGTCTGAGAGTCCCTGATTGGGCAATTCTCTGAATATTCCAAATCGAAAAGAGATATACAGACTTGCTAACACTTCTTGGAGGCAGGTAAAAGCCAGAATTCTAGTATCAAGGTTTCTTGAACCACAGCCATGGCAGAGGTGGGCAATATTAAGAAGTGCAGAACTTATATTTTCCTGTTAATAGAAACATTTTAAAAATCATGGCTGGAGAATGTAACTAGGTGATGACTACTGTGGTATTGAATAGCACACTCTTTATGTCATATGAAATTATTTAAGTATATAACTTTAAATTTAAATCCATCGAATGGATAACACAAAATACATAGATTTAAACATCTAGCTTTAAAATAGGAATACTAGAGAATAATAGAGCTATGGAGGGCAGTAAGGCAGCTCATTAAATTGACAGTTGGACCTAGAAATAAGAGGTCTGGCATTCAAATTTGGCTTTGGACACTTCCTAACTGTGTGACCCTGAACAAGTAATTTGTTTCTGTTCAATCAACAATCAAATCTTTATTAAGTACCTACTATGTGCCCTACACTATGCCAAGTGTTGGGTATAGGAGTACAAGGAATGAAACAGTCCTAAAAAGAAGCTTACATCTTAGTGCCAATATATGGAAACCCAACCTGACATTCTGAAAAAAGAAAAAAAAAAAGAGTCCCAGTTTGACTTATCTAGGTGAAAACATAGATATTTGCATGGATCTATAAACTCCCAATGATGTAAGTCACAATTTTTATAGAGCTGGACAAGTAATTTAACCGCCATTGCCTAGCCCTTACCACTCTTCTGCCTTGGAACCATTACACAGTATTGATTCTATGATGGAAGGTAAGGGTTAAAAAAATAGAGCACCCATGCTTATGTGGTATAGTCATTGAGGGACAATTAGAAAGAGTTCTAGTCCCCTAAATCATAACCCTTTCAGAATACCTAAATTCCTCCAGTAGAAATAGCTTCTTTGGGGTCTTGGATATTCAGAGAAAAAAAGCAATAACTTCAAATGCTACTTTGTAAAATGCAAATTTCTCTGGAATGAGGAATACCTTAAATGTCCTTTTCAGTTAATACTGATAGTCATTTTTATCATATTGGCAGAGTCCAGCAATAAAAAAAAATATCATAAATTATTTAAGTTCCCTTTTGTATTTCTATAAAAATATTTTGTGACTGCATTCAAGTCCTAAGTATATCTTTATAGGTGGAGTTATAGACACTTTGAAGATCTTATAGTTCTATACTTTGAATAGGATTTATTTTTCTTTCTCTCTCTGATGGGCTTTGTTGATAATGTACAAAAAAAAGGCTGATGATTATTGTTGGTTTATACCTTCATACGTTACTAAAGCTATTAATTGTCATTAATTTTTAATTGCATCTTTAGGGTTTTCTAAATAAACTGTCACATCATTAGCAAGTAGTGATAATTTTGTCTCTTGTTTGTCCCCTCAATTTCTTTTCTTTTCCTATTTTATTTTAGTCTTAGAATTTTTATAACTTTTTAAAATAATAATAGTGACCATGAGGGGGCAGCTGGGTAGCTCAGGGGATTGAGAGCCAGGCCTAGAGACGGGAGGTCCTAGGTTCAAATCTGGCCTCAGCCACTTCCTAGCTGTGTGACCCTGGGCAAGTCACTTGACCCCCATTGCCTAGCCCTTACCACTCTTCTGCCTTGGAGCCAATACACAGTATTGACTCCAAGACAGAAGGTAAGGGTTTAAAAAAAAAATTAAAAAAAAATAGTGACCATGGACATCATAGCTTGGTCCCTAACTTTCTGGGAAGAGCCTCAAATGTTTACATTACAGAAAAGGTAGTTCTTGACTGTAGATAGCTGCATTTAACTAAACTAAGGAGATGTCAGTTCACTACTATGCTTTCTAGTGTTTTTAAGCAGTGTTGTGTTGTCTCATTTTTGTCACATCTGTTCTGAAGATTTTTTAAAAATTATTTTTGTTAATATGGTCTATCATTTTTGTAGTTTTTCTAATATTGGACCAACTTCACATTCCTGTTATACAAAAGGAAGTCATTTGATCAAATTTGATCATTGATCAAAAGGAAGTCATTTGAATATATTTGCAACAGCTTTCTTGGCTAATATTTTGATCAATTTTATTATATTGAATAATATATATGAATAAATATTCATTAGAAATTTTGGACTATGTGTTTGTTTCTTTCTTCATGTCTTGCCTGTTTTTGATACATAAAAGAAATTTGACAAAATATCTTTTTCTATTTTTCCAAAGAATTTCTAGTATTAGAATTATTCCTTTTGTCTTACATCTCCAATTGCCTATTTTTTGATAATGAATTTGATGTCCTATAAGTATCTTAAACTAAACAAATTTGTTGATTGGTTGATGTTTATTGACAGCTTGCAATATTTTTTCTTTGACCTAAAATTTTTGGATTTTGTCTATGACTTTTCTGGGTGTTTTAAGTTTTGGGTTTTGTTCAAGAGAGAACCAGTAGGTTATTACTATTGCTTTACTTTCTTAATAGTTCTGGATAGTTTTCTTTTCTTTTTTTTTATTTCTTGAAAGGTTTTTTTTTTTTAACTTGCTTGGGATTTTCAAAAGGTCAAGGAATTTTTAAAAATCTTTTACTCTGTTTTAGTATTGATATTAAGCATCAATTCCAAGACAGAAGAATGGTAAAGGCTGGACAATGATAGGGTCAAGTGACTTGCCTAGGGTCATATAGCTATGAAGTGTCTTGGGCTAGTTTTGGACCCAGCTCCCATTTCCTGGCCTTGCTCTGTATTCAGAGACACCTAGCTAACTCAATTCAAGTGATTCTTATATTATCTTTTCTTGTCTTGTTTTCCAGGTACGTTGTTTTTTACAATAGATATTTCACTTTTTTCTTCTAGTTCGATTTGGTCTTTTGATTTTGTTCTAATATTTCTTGTTGCTTCATCAAGTTATTTAGTTTTGTTTTTCCATTCTATTTTTCAGTGTTGATCACTTCACTAAGTGATCTACTTTTTGCTCTTAACTGCTTGCAAATGTTCTAATTTCATTTTTTATTCTCTTGTTTTATGTCACCCTTTATTCCTTTCATCTACTTTTGGATTCTTAGGGATAATTCATTCTACTTTTCAGAGGATTACTTTAAGATTATTTTGAATTTATTTTCCTCGCATTAGATTTTATTATATTAATTCTATTAACTCATAATATTTGTTCATTTCAGTAGGAATTTTCTTCTATTTGTTCTTATCTACAACTTCACTTCTTAGATAACAACACTGTGACAGGTCTAGGATGTGCCCCCTCCTCCATTGTTTCATGTAGTGTCCAGGCTCGGATCCTATTTCCCACTGCAGTGGGAATGATGCTATAACTGGATCTAAGTACTGTCCCCACTACCATTCAGATGATGCCAATTATCCTATCATCCTTGGATGGGAGACTACCTAAGGCCAGGTTCTACCTTCTTTCTCAACCTTGGCCCAAGACTATGGTCCTGGACCAGGGCCAGGAGATGAAGATAATGTTGGTATTGAATTTCCCCTAATTCCCACCATTATCTGCACTTCTATCTCTCTCCTCTGGATTCCCCCAACTCTCTTCTGCATTAGCTTTGACCATTTCTTTGTATTGTTACCAACCACACATAACCATAGGGCTCAGCCCCTGGAAAACCCCATTTCTCTTGCCTCCAGTATATCATTTTACCTACTTCTTTGTGCAGTCTCTGAACTAACAGTCCTTAACTTAAGCTAATTGGTCCTCAAATAGGATGATGATACTGGCTTCAGATTAGATTTCCTAGGCAATTGTAGGGCAACAGGTCTGAAGTCAGGAAGACTCATCTTCCTGATTTGAAATTTGAAGTATCCTCAGACACTTACTAGCTGTGTGACCCTGGACAAGTCACTTAACCCTGTTGGTCTCAGTAATAGCAAACTGATATCTAATTCTCCTGAGGAACACTTATAAATAATGAAACAACAGAACCAAAATAAAATATCACTGAGTATCTCTAGCTAGTAAAGTACACACAAGGAGAGGGCAACTGAATCAAAGAACACTCCTCAATTTGAGATATCCTAAGAGGTTACAGTTCAAGAAAACTGGTGCAAAAGAGTGGAAGTAACGCCCACAGTTAACTCATTTAACTCCTATTTGCTGAATTTCTTCATCTGTGAAATGGGTATAATGACCAAAGGTTTGTCATCATTATCAAATGAGATAAAGCATACATAATACTCTTAAAGCATATAGAATTCCCAAGACCTTTTTAGGGGTTTTGTGGTCAAAATTATCAGTATGAAAATACTAAGACATTATTTGCCTATCAAAATATTCCTTCATTTTCCAACTACACATTGTGGCAAGGCTGGATTTTCTTCAGATACTTCAACTAAAGTAACATATTACAATAGATAGAATGCAGAAGCAGATACAAGAATAGCTAACAATAATAGTTAATAATATAGCACTTGTTATGTGTCAGGTGCCATGCTAAGTATACTTTCCAGTCATCTCATTTGAGACTCACAACAACCCTGGGAGGTAGATGCTATTATTATCTCTATTTTACAGATGAGGAAATTGAGACAAACAGAGATTAAATGATTTTTCCCATGGTCAAAAAGATAGCAAGTATCTGAAACAGGATCTGAATTCAGGTCTTCCTATCTCCAGTCCCAGAATTCTACCCATAAAATTGCCTTCTATTAAGCCAGACATTAAATAAATTTGCAAAAGGATATAAAACAATGCCCCTTTTCTCACTATATTTTTTTGTTTTGGAGAAGATAATTATTAAACCCATGTTATTTATGTGAACATGTAGTGGTTTTATTAGAGTTATTTATATATTATAATATTTTAGCTAAAAATTATGTATTGCATATAATAACTAGTGTTATTTATAACATATATAAATATAAGTTAAATTAATAAAAATATATCTAATTCAATGTATATGCCTCTATTAAGCCTTACATTGATTTTACAAAAATGTGTGAAACAATGCCATTCTTCTCACTAATTCTAGGTGTGTGGGTGTATGTGTGTGTTTTGAAAAATAGCTATTTTTCATAAAATATATCATTTGTGTTAACATGTTATTATGTTACATGTTAACATTTATTAACAATAATATTATTGTTATTTAAATGAATTAATAAATACTACTTTAAAATTTATCAATTTAATCAATTTTATTTTATCTATTTTATATTCACACTTACCCATTTTAATTTATAGTTGTATCTAATTTATATTTATTAACTTAATTTATAATACATATCAATCGGTATTACCTATATAAAGAAAAGCTCTTTGGAGGCCTCAAGAATTTTTATGAGCACAAAGCGGTCCTGAGGCCAAAAAGTTTGAGAACCTCTGCACCAAGCCATATTTCTACTAGCTTAGTAGACACAAGGGAGCTATGATGATAGGGTTAGGGATAAAGAGAGCACAAATTGGCCGTAGAGCGAGTGATGCCCCATGATGACGTAGCCAAACAAGTGTATAAGTGGTTTGGTTCCTTTTGTGGTCAGGCTAGCCGAGAGAACCCACTTTAACTGTCAGGGACTCATCTCATCCTCTCTGAGTATTCAAATTGCAGAAGTGCCCCGAAAGAAGGGGAGGTGGGCTTAATTCACCACTGTAACTATTGCCTACCTATGCTAAATGGGTGCTGGGATTGAGGTGGCTGGGAAATGGGATGCAGGAACAGCATGGATGGGTAAGAAGTGATCACTTTGATGCAAGACTAGCTTGTGTTCATGCTCTCCAGAAGAGTGAAATAGAGTCAAAATATGGCTTGGTTATAGTGTCTCCCTAAGTCAATGGTTGAATTTAAGATCAAATTAGAATTTTATCTTCAGTTTTTATAAAGTTTTTAACTTAGAAAAATTTGATATTAAATGTTTTTCCCCTTAAAGCTTTATTTAACTCTTTTTGCAGGTCATTATTCATATGCTATGGCCCATACAGAAAAAGGGATGAATGAGACAGTAATTGTATGGAAAGAAGGGTAAAAGATGGAAAGAACTGGAAAAACACAAAGGGAAGAAGCCAGAATGAAAGAGAATTGATATCATCCTGAATGGGAAGAAGAAAATCAGTACCCACTCATAAGGTAAGCTTTAGTTTATATAAGAGAATTTAGGAGTAAGGACTGGTCTGGGGATTTCATTGGTATAAAGAACAATCTTAGAACCATGAGGTCAGGGGTGGCTAGGTGACGCAGTCAGGAGAGAGTCAGGCCTGGATGTGGGATGTCCTGGCTCCAAATCTAGCCTTAGTTACTTCCTAGCTGTGTGACCCTGGGCAAGTCACTTACCTCCAATTGCCTAGCCCTTATGACTCTTCTACCTTGGAACCAATAGTCAGTCAGTATGGATTCTAAGACATAAAAGTAAGGGTTAAAAAAAGAACCCTAAGAAGTCAAGTGATTTGGTACAGGCAGTATGAGTCAGAAGTAGGGCTGGAACCTGACTTTGAAATCAACACAATAATCTCTCTGCCACAATGAGTTTTTTTAAATAAAATAATTAAACTTCAGCAGGCTAGTAGTCTTTCCTTCAGTGCCTTGTTTTATTCCCTCCTCTTTTTTCCCATTAATATTCAGCCTTTCTTTTTTATCTTCTGGACCATCGACCAAATAATAATAACTATGAACCAAAATTCCTTTGTCAGTCTGTCTTCCTTGTCAATTCCATCAAGTCAGTCCTTCTCTTCTGCCTTCTTCATCGTTGTCCACTCAGAAGTACTTTCTCTACTCTATCGATTGCCATTTTTTTCCTTCCAATTTCTAACAATGGCTAATTAGTTCCTTTTCTAGTCTCTTCCTGGGTCTGCCTCTTGATCCTGACCACATGCTGAAATGCCTGATTCAACTCCTTTCAGCTCTTACCTCCTCTATTTTGATGATGATCTGTGATGGCCTCTATTGTAGATCAGTCATTTCTTAGGGAATTATTATTTTTCCCAAGAAGAAACACATGCTATATTTAAGTGTTGAATTATATTTTGTTAGACTAGCATGACCTGTATCAGAGGAATATCCCTGGATATGTTCAGTAAAATGCATCATGAGCAAAAAATGAAGGTGTTGAATTGTCTTCTTTAACACTAAAGCGTCATTGTCAGAGTTATTTTCATTGATAAAAATATTTTATGTTAATAATAATAATAATAATGAACACTGATAAACCCACAAAGTAGGAGAGCTATCCTAAAGCCCAAAGACATTATTTTTTATTAACAATGTCCAGATCATTGAAAAACAGGAGAGGTCTTTGGAGTTGAAATCCATAGTGGCATCTAGCTCCACAGTGCGGTAGTGTCTAGAGAATTTCTTCTGTAGGTACTGACATTGGGGTTCTCTGTGTTAATTTTTAGAGCCACTTTTACCATGCCTCCAGGTTCTTGGTCCCTGTCATTTGATACAGCCAACCCACATTTCTCACCAACCTGTAATGAAAGAGACCTGAAATTTCCCACAGCCCTTTGCATCATTTGCCCTGTGCTGATATACCTAAGTTTCAGAGAGTTTGCTCTTCCCCATCTCCATACCCTCATCCCATTATCTAAGACAAATTTATTTGAGGTGAAAGGGCATACAGAGGACCATCCGCCTTGGTAAGATAAGGATCTAACTCTAAATGTTTTTGAGAACTTGGTTTACAGGCTTCTTATTTCTCCCCACTCCCCCACTGGATCCATGGTATCATTAGGATAGGGAATTTCTCCTTAGGAAATTTTCTCTACTAATGCTGGTCAACACCTGCTCATTGTCTTAGAGAATCTCCTGGGAGCACCTCTGAGTTGTTAAGTGATGGGTCACCAGTCCAGGGATAGCTAACCAGTACATGTCACAGATGGGATCTGGAGTGAGTTTACCTGACCCCTGGGCAGCTCTCTATCCGCCATGCTATGCTATAATGGCTAGAGACTTGAGAGGTAGTCCCATTAGCATCAACAGGTCTTTCCCCAACATTTTTTTGAAAGATTAAAAACTCTTTTCTTTGGCACCTAAGTGATACCCTCTTGCTAGAGAGCAGGTCCCATTAGTGTTTGGTTTAGAAATTCCCCTGTACCCCATCCACCAACGGAACTGAATTTGTGTTGGGTTCGAGAATTCCTAGTTAATAAAGCCATTATTTATACTCTTTAAATTAATCACAAACTCACACAAAAGACCCACTTCCTCCATGAAAGTGCCTGAGTGCGGCATGACAATGCTGTTTAATGGAAAACACTCCTTTTCCAGAAGGCACTTTTTTAAGAATGTCATTTCTATGTGATAATATCAAGTTTACCAGAGCGCTCCCATAGTCTGAGCAGAGATGTCACAAACACTGGGTTAGGAGTCAAGAATACCAAGTGCTAAGCAAATAATGATGAGTACAAATTATTAGGGCTGGGACCTCCGAGGAGGGACTTAATGACTCGGTGCCTCAGTTTGCTTAAAAGTGAACTGTGATTAGTAATACTCACCTTATGTTGACAGGCTAATATAAAATAAGAGACTATGTGTTAAACATTTTGAAAGTTTAATAATTATGGGATATTTACATAAGTGATGTTTGCATTCTAATAACAAGATTCCAAACTGAACTAGGGAAAGCCCAAAGGATCAACAGACGCAGAGAGAGATCTAGTTAAGAGCCTGCTCGCATGTTCTTAAAGACCCCCAAGGGTTTGGAATGGCATGACAACCACCCCTGAGCTGTTCAGGGGAGTACTTAGAAATGCAGTTATTCCTCAGCTTCTTGCAAGAGCTATAACTCACAATGAATTCACCTGGGGCATGACAATCCAACCACAGGTGCAATCATGCTAAGAGAAAGGCAGCTGTACCTCAGGGCGACTAGCTCTTGTCCTCCCAAGTGTTGGGGAGGAGACTGAGTCCAAACAAGAGAAGAGTGCCATAGAAATGGGGCTCTTCTGTTGGTTGCCCCAGGGACACGTGAATAGTGAGGACCAGCAGAGCATTCTGAGGCATGGTGTGAGTGGGACAATAATCCCTCCAGGGAGGGAGTTTGCTCATCTGGATTGCAGAATCCAGGGGCAAGCCCCATCACTTTCATTTTATTCATAGCTCTGGTCTTGTCCTGCCCTTTTTTTGCTTCAGCCCCTTAGGAACTACTCTAGAAATCCAAGCCACAGTCAGATTAAGATCACCAGATGTTCCTTCTTGAACAGTTCCAAAATTATAGACTCTTTTGGGCCAACTTTGGTATAGACCTATATTCTTGAGCTCTACTCTAACTATAATATCTGACCTGGAACTCTATTGGTTAATGGAGCTATCAGTTCTGAATGCCTAAATCTAGAGAGAGGAAATCAAATCAAATCACACAGAGTTATAACTCAATCTAGAACAAGTACCACTTGTACCACTACCTGAATGAACTATTGTATATCCTCCGCTGAGAGAGCAGAACAGGGGCTGGCCCATAGTTATAATGCCTAATGAGTTCTAGTACTTGTGTCTTGCTCACACTGGGAAATTCTAGTGTTGCTTAAGGTTTGGAGAATATGACCCCCTTTCTTTCTCTCCTTTGGCCTCTTTAAAAGTACTTAAGACATTTAGCAGAGGAAACATCCTTCAAGTATTTACATTTCCCTTCAATGACAATCTAGCTTCTCATTTAATTTTGAATATTCTGTATACAACTTTATGCAAAACCCATCACATAAATTCTTATAGTCGATCACATTAGTTAATAAAATTGGGCCCCAGGTTATACAATTTATTAAGTCATTCCTTTGTTCCCACCTCCCCCTAGTAAATGATTAATAAAGTCTTCCCAAATGGCTAGGAAAAGACATGATGCAGTTCTTTTTTTTTTTTATTCTTCTTAGCTCCCCAGACCTATTATCTCTTAATTAAGCCTCACTATAGTGAAAAGATTTTAATGAGATTTATCATAAAATGCCTTCAAAAATTGCAGTTGCATGTGAAATGCTAAGCTGGCAAGGGAACAAGCTCTCTGGCGCTTCCATCATGTCTTTCCTCTCCAAATTCCCAAAAGGAAGAATTTCCATTCAAGAGTCAGAAGGAATTAGTGAGATTAGTTGATTTCTGCCATTCAGTCTTACTATATTAAAGGTCAATCAAACATTTGCCATGTGGCTTGTCCAACAGAGCCCAATTGGTCAGTCAACTCTAGAGGGTTTCCTTGGCTAATAATTGCAGCACTTTCTAGCTGATCTTAACATGGCAGGTCCTTCATAAATGATCATTGGCTGTTGATTAGTCTACACAATTCTAAGCTCTAATTCTTGTCATCTGTCTTGTAGACTGAACTACCTTCACAATACTGCTCTCCCACTCAAAAACCTTTTAGTGGCTCCCAGTTTCTGATTTCATCATATCTAAAGGTCTTCACCTGGTACTGAAGGCCCTTCTCCAGTATATGGACAATAAATTTCCGAAATGATCCTGACTCTTCTTTATACTAAGCCTAAATGGTAGTAGGCAATTTTCCTTGTTTTCACCTTTCTGTCTTTATCTGCTATAGTTTTCACAGTCCCTGCCCAAGTATTAACATCTCTAAGAAGCTTTGGGTTTCTTTAAATCCTTACTTTCTGTCTTAGTAACAACTCTCAAGACAGAAAGGAATGGACTAAGCAAAGGGGGATTAAGTGACTTGCCCAAGATCATAGAGCTAGGAAGTGTATGAAACCAGATTTGAATCCAGACCTGGGCTCTATCTACTCTGCCCACCTAATTGCCCAGGAAGAAGCTTTTGTTGACTCTCTTTACTTTTACTCAGTCCCTACTTGGCCGATTAACCTTTTCATGGGAACTAAACAAATCCTAACCATGTTGGGTCACTCAAACAAAATCACGTGATTTAGTCATCTTATGGCTGGTTCATGGGCAGAAAATGGGTTTTACCTTCAAATTACCACCAGCAGATGAAAAGGTCAGAATTGTTTGTTAGTCATTTAGAAGCAGGTCATTTAATTTCAGGGAGAGTTTCTTTTCACCTCATTTTTATTCATTTGTACAATTCAAATAAACAAGCGCATATTAAGCCCCTACTCTGTGCCAAGCATTGGGCTAGTCCTAAGGATTCAAAGATAAAAAATGGAAACAACTCCTTATATTCAATTAACTTATATCCTACTGGAAAAATACATGATACAAATATCAAGTCTATTCAAAATAAATTGAAAGTAATATTGGGAAGGGAAAGGAGGAGAAATGCTTTTTGAAGGTGTTATTTGACTTGAATCTTTAACATAAGTAGAGGGCTCTAAGGGGCTAAAGTGGGGGGGGGGGAGAACATTCTAGTGCAAGGGAGCAACTCAAGCAAAGGCACACAGACCGGTCCTGGATTACCCTGTAGAGATTTAGTAGGTCAATTTGTCTGGGACACAAAGTACCTGAGTGATGTAAGACTAGACTTGAAAAATAAGTCAGAGCCAGACTATGCATGGCTTTAAATATAAAATGAAGGAGTTTGCATTTCATCACAGAGAGCCAGTGAGGTTTTTGGAGCAATGGAGTGACATGGCAAGACCTGTGTTTTAAAAATATAAGCTTGAAATCTGGCCTCAGACACTTCTTAGCTGTGTGTGACCCTGGGCAAGTCACTTAACCCCCATTGCCTAGCCTTTACTGCTCTTCTGCCTTGGAACCAATATTTAGTGTTGATTTTTATGCAAAAGGAAAGCATTTAGAAAAACAAAAAAGTAGAAGGTGGAAAGTATCCAGAAAGAGGTGATTAAAAGAGTCTAATGCAAAGAGGTCTAGGAGGTTCTGGATTGAGAAAAGCCCATCAAATCTGGCTCTTGAGATCCTTGATGACTTTGGAGAGGGCAGCTGAATAATCAAATCAGAAGCCAGATTAAGAGAGTTTAGAAAAGTGACAGGAAAGAAAATGGAAGCATTATTAGCAGAGAGCTCAGCTAGTTTAGCCATGAAGGAGAGGAGAAATATAGGGCAAGAGCCAACTGGGATGACCTCTAAAGTTGGATGTGTGCATGTGTGTGTGCATGTGTGTACATGTGTGTACATGTGTGTGTGCTTTAAAGGATGGGGATGACATGAGTATTTTTGCAGGTAGTTTTCTATTTATATGCCAGCAGAGAGAAAGCCAGGGTAGCAAAGGCAGTAGGGAACTCTGAGAAAGAGAGCGACACAGCAAGTTTCAGGTGGGACAAATCCTTTACTATCACTTACTTTTTTATCCATCACCTTCCCTCAGGCCCCAAGGAAAAAACAAGACCGTGGTAAGCCCAAAAGTCCCAGGAATAACCAGAAGCGTCAGGTCACTGACTCTGCACCCAGTCTGCTCCCTGGAGCTGCCATCAGAGGGAAAAACTTTAGTGAAGGACCCAAAAATCTCAGCTGGCACCGTTCTGAACTACCATTCCTCTATCACCAATGGGCAGGTAAGCCCAAGAGCCCTGTCAACTGTACTATCTTTTGTATGTGCCTTCCTCTTGTAAACCGTGAGGTCTGTGAGAGCAATGACTGCTTTATTTGTGTGTTTGAAGCTCTAGAACTTAGTATAGTGTATTTTGTTTAATAAATACTTTCCCATCATTTATTCGCCTCATTAAATTTCATCTTGTTAGATTTGGCTCATTGAACCTTTTTGGATCCCCGTTTTATTGTTCAACATATTCTCCATGACTTTAAACTTAGTATCGTCTGAAAATTTGATGAGTATGTCATATATACCTTCATTTAAGTCTCTGATAAAAAAAACATTGAACAGCATTGAGACAAGGACAGATCTCCAAGACACTTCATTAGAGACCTTCCTCTTAACTTGAGATCTATCCATTAATGACAATTCTCTTGATGAACTAGTCATGGAAGCCACTTAATTGGATCCTAATCCAGTCCATATCTCTCATCATATATATATATATATATGCCTATAGCCATGACAACCTTGGATGAATATTTTGTAAAGTCTAATGTTTGGGACATTCCTCTGACTCACCAGTTTAATTATCTTGTGAAAAATGGAAGGAGATTAGTCGAGCATGAAATATGATCTGTTCTTGATTAAGTCATGCTGTCTTTGGATGATCACTACTCCTCTTTCTAAGTGTTTACATAAAAAATGAGGAGGGTTCTGTAATTGTATCCACACAGGCAACTTCTGGCATGAAAACTTTCCCTGCCAACCAAGAGTATAAGCCATAACTTATCTTAAGCCATCACCTTAATAATAATTAATAAAATCATTTTTTAAAATGAAAGGAATGTTTTTGAAGATAGTGCAGGGTACCTTTCCCATCAGTCATGATCTTTCAAAGACCTCTGACAGTAGTTTAGCAATCGAATCTCCCATTTCTAGCATATAGTTTATCAAAGGATGACTGGAATCCAAGGGGACAGATGCTCTTAGACCGTCTTCTCACTGATGGTATTTTTTGTTTCTGCTTCCTGCTATTGGTTTTTGTTCTAGCCTTTCCAATATTAAGGTCATTCTCCTTAAAAGTGATAACTGACCCGTTCTCATCACCCTCATTGGGAAGATGATCCTTTTTCTTCTTTGATCCCCCTTCTCCACCTGACATGGCTAAAAGCAAAATAAAACTTTTTTTTCATGCTTTCAAGAGAAGTTAGAACTCATTCTGAAATTTTCTGCTCTAGACATTTTTTTTTCACCAGACTTCAGTCTTCGCACACTTAACTTCATTTATTTGTCTTTGCTTCCATCTTCTATATTGTTGAATTGATCAGAATCAATCTGATTTTAGGGAAGCTAAGTGGTACAGCAGACCTAGAGCCAGAAAGACCTAAGTTCATTGAATGAACACTTTCTAGCTGTGTGACCCTGGGCAAGCCACTTAACTCTCTTTACTTCGGTGTCCTCGTCTGTCAAATGAGCTGGAGAAGGAAATGGGCAGCCACTCCAGTATCTTTGCCAAGAAAACCTCAAATGGGGTCATGAAGAGACAGACATGACTGACAAATGATTGAACAACAAAAATCTAATTTTAAAGAGCTAGTCATCTGGACTTTAAAAACTATTTTAATGAACCTTTTCACATTATCTTAGCACTTTCCACTACCTCTTTCTCCAACTTTTCTCATTTAGCCTATTCTCATGTTCAGAAATATCTCCTTCTTCTGTAATTTTCCATTTCCTCTTTTGAAGATCATAGATACAAAGCTGCAAAGTATCTCAGAAGCCATCCAATCCAACTCCTTCATGTGACAGATAAGGGAACCAAGGTCCAGAAAGTTAAATGATTTGTCTAAGGTAACACTAGGTAGTAATAGAGGCAGCATTTGAACCTGGTTCTCTGACTCCATAGACAGTACTCTTTCCATTCTTTTCCATTTTTGTTTTCTTTTGAAGATTCTTAGTAATGAATTTTTCCAGTTCCTCTTTCATTAGGGAGAGAGTCAGGAAGGAAGAAAAAGAAACAGATGTTACATCTCCAAACTCTACACTTTGAATGTAGTTAGGCACAATCCTCGTGCCCATGGCATCAAGGCATTCTGATACTAATCAGCCGGGAAATGTGCTTCTAAATGTTAGCTTACAATTCAATTTCTAAAATTTTTGCTTTTCTATCCCTACTAGATTATCAGATTAAATCTCTCTCTTAACAGATTTTTTTCACCCTCTTTCAATATTATTTGCAAATGTTAGTTTCTAAGATGTTAGACTTTTTGAGCTAGGAATCTGTTTCTGCCAGACTCCTTTCTGGATGGGAAGGAGAGAAAGGCAATCTTTTTCTCTGCTGTAATTGATATGTCCTACAGATCTTTAAGTTTATCTACCACAGAGCCTGATGAACCCTACGAACATAGGAACAGTAGGCTCCTGAGTAAAAAGGGAAGAACCAGCAGGATCATCTTTGAGGAACTGACTAATTTTCCCAGTGACCCAAAGCCTTACCTTGAAACAAAAGCCCATATTTGATATTTTAAAATATTAGTATTCCTCCACTGATGTTGTATGGCTGTAAGTCATTATAGTCTCTTAGTGAGTTGAAATTATTTATCACCCAAAAGGCAGAGGAGAAATATGAGGTGAGTTCCTCCCAGGGTTTTCTTCATTTTGGGGAGGGGCTGAGGTTGGCCAATCTTCATTCCCTTCCCCACTATGCTTCTGATTTTCTGGATTTCAGTACCGTGTATGTTCCCAAAGCAGCACATTTCTTCCTGCCCATCCACACCCCTTTTGTGAGTTCCCTTTTGTGCATTTTTCTTTTTTACTTGCATATGTGTACTGCCTTTAGAATGGTCCTCTTTGCCTGTTATCTTCCCCCTATGAGAATGAAAACTTCTTGAGGGCTTAGTGGAGTGTCTGGCCCAAGGTATGCATTTGATGAATGTGGGTTGCCTTGCTTTTAATCCCTAGAATACCTTATGAATTAAAGATTATCTAGACATGGGGGAAACCAGGTGGCTCAGTAGATTGAGAGGCAGATCTAAGGGTGAGAAGTCTTAGGTTCATTTTTTTCTCTTTTTTTCTCTAAAATATTTTTCCATGGTTACATGGTTCATGATTTCCTCTCCTTTATCCCTCCCCCTTCCTAGAGTTGATAAGCAATTCCACTGGGTTATACATGTAACATTGTTCAAATCCCATTTCCATGTTATTCATATTTGCAATAGAGTGGTCTTTTAATACCAAAACCCCAATCATATCTCCATTGAACTATATGATTGATTATCTGTTTTTCTTCTGCATTTCCTTTCCCATAGTTTTTCTCTGGATGTAGATAGCTTTCTTTGTCTTAAGTTCCTCTGGATTGTCCTGGATCATTGCATTGTTGCTAGTAGAGAAGACCATTATATTCAATTGTGCCATAATGTATCAGCCTCTGTGTATAAGTTCTACTGGTTCTGCTCCTTTCACTCTGCATCAATTCCTGGAGATCGTTCCAGTTCCCATGGAATTCCTCCACTTTATTATTCCTTTTAGCACAATAGTATTCCATCACCAACATATACAACAATTGGTTCAGCCATTCCCCAATTGAAGGGCATCCCCTCATTTTCCAATTTTTTGCTTCCACAAAGAGCGCAGCTATGAATATTCTTGTACAAGTCTTTTTCCTTATTACCTCTTTGGAGTACAAACTCAACAGTGTTATTATGGCTGGATCAAAGGGCAAGCATCCTTTAAAGTCCTTTGCACATAGTTCCAAATTGCCCTCCAGAATGGTTGAACCAATTCACAACTCGACCAGCAGTGTGTTAGTGTTCCAATTTTGCCACATCCCCTCCAACATTAATTACCTTCCTTTGTTGTCATATTGGTCAATATGCTAGGTGTAAGGTGGTAGGTACTTCAGAGTTGTTCCAATTTGCATTTCTTTAATCAGGAGGGATTCAGAACACCTTTTTCACGTGCTTATTGATTTCAGCATGTGAAAACTGACTATTCATCTCATCCCTTGACCATTTGTTGATTGGGGAGTGGCTTGATTTTTTGTAAATTTGACTTAGTTCCTTATATTTTGGGAAATTAAACCTTTGTCAGAGAGTTTTGCTATAAAAATGTTCTCCCAGTTTGTTGCTTTCCTTCTAATTTTGGTTGCATTGCTTTTGTTGGTACAAAGCCTTTTTAATTTGATACAATCAAAGTCATTCATTTTGCAATGTTCTCTATCTCCTGCTTGGTCTCAAATTCCTTCCTTTCCCACAGATCCGACAGATACACTATGCTATGTTCACTAAATTCAAATTTGACCTTGGACACTTCCTAGCTGTGACCCTGGGCAAATCACTTAATCTTCTTTCCCTAGCCCTTACTACCCTTCAGCCATAGAACCAATAAATGGTAATGATTCTAAGATGAAAGGTAAGAGTTAAAAAGAAAAAGATTATATAACCATTGTATGAGGGATGCCATCAGTAAAAAATAGGTTACCAGAAAAAAAACAAAACAAAACAGGGCTAGGTCACATAGAGCGGTTGACAACCATTAAACAGTATATCTATTGGAATAACTGGAATGATAGGAGATTGTAAGAAAGACCCTTCCAGGGTCAGGTAGATGGCTCAGTGGATAGAGAACCAATCCTAAAGATAGGGAGGTCCTGGGTTTAAATTTGACCTCTGACACTTCCAAGTTGTGTGATCTTGAACAATTTACTTGATCCCAATTGCTTTGCTTTTACTCTTTTGTGCCTTGGAACAGATACTAGTATCAATTCTAAGAGAGACAGTTAGAGTGGAAAAAAAAAGGAAAAAAAGAAAAGATAGAACCCCCCCCTCCCTCTCACGAACACTGGATAGACACTCAGATGTCAATTTATAAAAGGACATGGATGAGAATTGCATAGGATCGAGAGTAATGGATTGATTTCAGTTTGCATTATTGGAATTCACATTGATGAAGTCACAGATCCATTGGTACATTGGAGTATAATAGATTATGTTAAAGCTGTTGAGCAGCATTGCAGTTATATCGAATGGATTCTTTTGAAGCTTAGTGACTCCAAGGCAAACAGAGCAATCAGTTTTATGTGAATATAGGACTTATATCACAAAGGTAACACTACCTAGGCTCAATTAGCCCCATTTTCAAAAGGACTCCAAGGTTCTAGAGGATTCTTTCTGTACCAGATTTTAAGGAGGTATGTTTGTGGAATGAATACTTTTGCTTGTGAAGTTCTCAGTTTATATAGAAATTGAACAAATATCTCCAAGAGTTGTCACTTAGCAAAAGAATTTTTTATTCAGTTCATTGCAAATTAAAACCTATAGCCTGAAAAAGTGAATGCAGTTTATTTCAAAGGGATAGAAATCATAATTGTCTAGCAAAGGTTCTGGGAGAATTAGATTATTCATTCATCTTTTTAAAAGTCTGTGCAGATGTGCCAATAAATAAAATGAAGCTACAGTTTTTTTTTTTTAATCAGGCATAAAGCAATAGTATAATAAGAAAAAAAAACTGTTTAAACACATTTCTTTCTTTGTTCACAGTACATAAGATTCTTTGTGTGTCTTTTTCCAAAATACATTCCTTGGTGCTCCCTTTTCCCCATATTAAAGGAGTAAAATAATGGGGTAAACATTGTGCTCTTAAGCTCTTCTGTAATAAATTTACAGCATGGGGAGCTTTTTTCCTTCATGAATGACAGTATTATTATGTTAGGACTCTTCTGGGGTACCATACAAATAATCTAAATGAAAGAGGTGCCTGGTTATTTGTCACAATCACTTTCCCTTTACTCTCACACTTTATTTGAATGATAAAGGTAGGGAGTTGTCAAGAAAAAAGAGAAAGTTAAAATAATTAAACATTTTAAATAGGGGAGGACATTAAAATATATAGGCATATATATTACATCTATCTATCTATCTATCTATCTATCTATCTATCTATCTATCTATCTATCTATCTGTCTGTCTGTCTGTCTGTCTTCCTGCTGCATCTCCTTTAGTATTATCTTATTATTTAGTGATTGCCATGAATTGTGTTAAACATCTGGCCCCCAACTGGCCTCTTTAGAATATTTTATTTTCTGCTTAGAGTAATTCATTTTTAATATAACTTAGTAATGGATTCCATATTTCATCGTATTTCTCCCAATTTATTTTCCAGTTTCCAGATTACCTTTAGGCTACAGGACTTAAAAAAATAAAATTTCAATCAAGCATGGGGATTTAATATATCTAGGTGTATGGGTGAGAGAAGAATGTGTCTTTGTAACCTTTCTCTCAATGCCCAGGCTCAGATTTTTCATTTGGGATAATCCATTTGAGCTGATGCAAAAAATACAAAAAAGCAAGCTTAGCCAGGACTGCTTTCTCCTTTTTCTATTATGCTGGCTTTAAGGCTTCATTGCAGACCTTCCCTATTCTCTTCTCTGGCACTTCTAGAACATGTGTTTGTAATCTATTGTGTTTTTTAAGTACTATTTTCCTTTCCTCATTTTCATATAGTCCCTCAACTACAGAGATGAGCAGGATAGCAACATGGTTTATGACAATTTCTGGCCCTCCTCCTGTTTTTAGAAATGTCTTCTTACTCTTAATGTCAAAATGTCAATTCTTTCAAACCCTACCTACATTTACAAAAGTTTATTACAGTTAATATTCACCATTTTTAACTTTTTCTTGTGTTTTATGGACCCCTTTTGCTGGCTATTGAATCCCTTTTCAAAAAGACGTTTATTGCCTATACTTGTATTCATAACTGAAGGGAAAACCCCCTAAATTTCAGTTAGAATTTAGTGAAAACAAAGATTGTTTCCCCTCCAAGTTCATGGACCCACTGATATAAATGCTAAGGTTTAGCAAGAATGGGATTTAAGAAAAGTTGTATTTAGAATAAGGACCCAAACAAGAAGCAACTAAGTGGCTCAGAGGATAGAGAGCCAGGCCTGGAGAAAAGAGGTCCTGGGTTCAAATCTAGTTTAGACAAATCCTACCTGTGTGCCACTAGGCAAATCACAACCCCAGTTGCTTAGCCCTTACTAATCGTCTGTCTTGGAGAAATATACCACCTCTTAAGACATAAAGTAAGGATTAAACAAAACAAAACAAAGAAACCAGTCTTTGTGACATCTAGATCACATGGAGCTCTTTGAGTCTTGGGTTTTAGATGTTTTATTTTAATCTGTTTTTATTGTGAAAAGACACCAAAAGCTTTATCTGCATATTTTATACCCATACTAATACTGTGCTTCCCGTGTCTATATTTTGGGGCTTTAACATAACATCTCAGGAACTTAGGAGGCTTCAGGACCATTCTCTACTCTGGAAAACTGAATTTAAAAGGAAAGAGAAACATATTTTCCTCTTTGGCTTTACATAAATTCAGTGAGAGATCAGAAGGTTGCGTTGCCATGACAGTGATTTCAAAACAGTGGAACCTCAGAATCCAGTTAAACTCAAGTTCAGTACAATTCCTTTCGATTCGACAAACATAAATTTATTTTGTTCCCACTACGTGCAAGCTCCTGGGCCAGGGCTGAAGTTTCGAAGACCAAACACGCGACACAACAAAACACAATTATTGCCCTTGCTGTGGATGCAAAGAAGAAAAAAGGAAAGAAGAGAAAAAAAGAAAAAGAAGCAACTCCTGCCCGTAAGGAGCTTATATTCTACTGATTGAACTCAGATTTAGTCCGTCAAGGACTTCAGAGCACTCTCAGGTCGGACCTAGGATTTATAAACGAATCCGCTACTCCGTCCCCACCCCCCTTACCCCCCCCCCCCCCGTAAGCGAGAAGGGTGTTCATTCAGCACCCTAATGTGGATGGAGCTGTTTTTAGAAGACCACTCACTGAATTAGCACCCAAAGAATTCTCCTACTGATTAGACAAAAAAGGTAGAAATATCAGTGGCTGAAAGGATAGGTATGGACCAGGTGGGTGGAGAGAGGGAGGGATTTTTGAAGGGAAAGAGTTGCCATTGCCAGAGTGGCAGGTAAGATGTCTTTTAAAGCAGGTTGTGTGTGTGGTGTAAGTTCCTTGAGGACCTCCAGGCACAGGACCTTGAACTTGACAGACTTAAAAATTGCTTGTTAGTTTGAGTTGATTCGAACTGAATGGAAGCGAGGTATTTTCCTGGTAACGCGTGTACACACTCGAAGTGTACCTGGGTGAGAATAGTGTCTACGCCAGTGACAGTAGGCGGAAGAGGAGGTGAGCCGCAAAGCCGGGAAATAGACTTGAATACCCTCACTTGTCAGGGGAGTAAAAGGGAATGGGAAACCCTGTTTCTGCGGGTGAGAGGAATCGCTGGTGTCGCCCCCTAATGGCAGCGAGTGGAAGGGAAGGTGTGTCCTCCCCAGTGGCGGTGGAGGCAACTGGGAGCTAGCTATCTGCTGGAAGGAAATAGGAGGTGTCTCTGATGTTTATTTTTGCTTAGCAACCCGCGGCCAACTACTTCCCCAGCGGCCTGCCCACACGCGCCCAGCCACCTCCCCAACATTGTAGGGACGGGAGAGCGGTCCCTTTGACTAAGTAAAAGGTGGAGGGGTATTGGGGTCCCCCCACCCCATCCCAGGCTCTCAGGATTGCCCCCGGAATTTGTGTGGGGTTTTGGCTGGCTGAGGTGACTGAACCAAAACTTTGGCTATTTTAAACCTAGATTTGGGGAGGATGGATCTATTTGGATCGGGGCGGTGCTGGGGCGGGACTGGGGTGGGAGCATTGTTGTCCGTGAAGGCTAGGGAAAATGAAAAGGCGTTTGGGGTTAGGGGCTGGCCGGGAAGGAGACATTTCCCTGGAGTGAGGAGATTCCCGGAGCCCGGGCGGGCGGCGGAGGGGAGGAGAAGAGGGGTCTTTGCACATGACTGGGTGAGCAGAAAGGGAAGGGGGGAGGGGAGAAAGTCCTGGGCGGACCTCCGGGAGTGGAGGGAAGCCAGAGGTGGGGTGTGTGTGTGTGTAGTGGGTGGGGGGTTTGGTCTCTGCAGAGGGCTGTGAGGACAGAGTATTCTAGCGGAGGAGGAGCTGCATGAAGCTGGTGTGGTCAGGAAGGGATTCCTGTAGTTAGTTGTTTGGGAGCGGGGCGAGTGTGTGTGCATATGTCTGGGTGTGCTGGGGGGGCTGGGATGGGTGGGGAGCAGGGGACGGGCTTGCACTGCTGACTGACTGTTGAGCTGGGAGGAGGGGAGCCCTGGCGAGCGAGGAGTTAGGGGCGGGGACTGCGCTCTCGGGCTGAGCCCAGAGAGAGAGATAGACAGAGTGCGCGTGTGTGTGAGTGTGTGTGTGAGTGTGAGTGAGTGTACCAGTGTGTGCGTGTGCGCGTCGGAGGATTGGGAGGAGGCTCTCGGGCTCGCCTGGCCCCGGCTCGGGCCCTGGCCGCCTTGCCCAGCCTGCTTCTCCGCGCCCTTATGTGAAGGAGTCGGGAGGTCGTCGGCGGCGGGAGTGGGGGAGGGGGAAGTGATGTGCATGGGCCGGGGGGTGCCGCCGGGGCTTCTGCTGCTGCTGCTGCTCTCGGAGGAAGAGGAGGAGGACGACGGTGGCGGGGAAGAGCGAGGAGGGCTCGCGGCGGCGGCGGGCCCTGGCCCTGGGGATGCAGCCGAGTGTGTGTGTCTGGGTATAGCTCTTTGGAGACGGCAACCAGGCGCCGGAGATCGGCGACTGGAAAGCAGACTAGGAGAAGGCGGCGGCGGCGGCGGCGGCGGCGGCGGCGGCGGCTGCAGCAGGGAGAAGTAGCAGCAGCAGCAGCGGCAGCAGCGGCATTGGCAGCATTGGCAGCAGCAGCAGCGGCCGCCCTGAAATGCATTTTCCTCTCCAGCGGCCATGTTAACCAGGAAACCTGCTGCCGCTTCTGCCGCCTACCCAGCTGGTAAGGAGGAGGAGGAGGGGGGCGCGCGCCGAGCCCCGCGCTACAACCCAGCGGGGCCGCTGCAGCTGGCAGCCCGGGCCCCACACGTCCCTCTCCCGAGACCTGCCAGCCCTGCCCGCAGGGGCCGGGGAAGGGGGGGGGGAGGGGCCGTCGAGCCTGGTCCGGGCAGGCGCGCGGAGCCTCTGGAAACAAAGTCCAAGGCGAGTCAGGGCGCGGACAGAGCTGGGGCCCGGGTGGCCACCGCCGCGCTGGGCGCGCCCTGGGCCAGTCGGAGCCCACTTGGGCTGGGAACTGCTGCTTCCTGCTGCTGCTGCTGCTGCCAATGCTGCTGCTGCTGCCGCTTCCCCAGGTGGGCGCCGCCACTCCGCGCGGGGCCAAACTCCATTATTGTACGCTGGCGCTGAAAATGCCTCTCCCCTAGTGGGGATGCACGCGCGCAGTGGCCAGAGGGCCGGGGAAGCTGTCTGCCCTTCACCACCACCCCACCTCGGAAACTCGGACGTGCGAGGCTAGGGCGACCCAAGGGGGCATCTGTAATGCCCCCAGGGGTGGGGATGCTAATTGGGGTGGGGGTGGTCTGAGAGAGCCCCGAAAGGGTCCGAAAGATTGTTCCCACCCCTGAGACTGCCCCCTACCCCATCACCCCTTTACTCCCCCTTTTTCCAGCACACCAACACACTCGGGTGCGCGCGCGCGCGTACACACGCACGCTCGCGCTGACAACTCCCCTTTAGCAGACCTCCCCCTCCAAAGCAGACGCCGCCTAAAGCATGCACCCGGTTCCCCCAAAACGCTGCTTCTCTCTAGGTCCCTTGACTGGTCTCGCTTCACGCCAGAAAGGTGGCTTTAACTTTGCCAATGCTGGCGACCCTAATGGGAGGGTAGGCGGACTCGAGAGCCCTGTGCTGGGCTCTTTAGCGTGGGTCATTAACTTTTCCCGGACATCCGCCCGCCCTCCACGCCGCCCCAAATGGCTGTTGTGCGAACCCAGGCCTCCCCCTATCCCTCGTCCGGGCCCTGCCGAGGCCCAGGAGAGGGCCCCCGGCTAGCTCGCGGGGCGCTGGCCGAGGCCCCCTCTCTCCCGTTTCCTCCCTGACTCTCTTTTGTCTCCCTCCTGTCTTCCCCAGGCAGAGGAGGGGAAAGCACCGGTCGTCAGCTGCAGCCTTCGCCCGGACACGGGGCTGGGGCTCCTCGGAGTGGAGTGGGGACTGGCCCGCCGTCCCCCCTCACGCTGCCGCCGCTCAGGTCCAGCAACGCTGTGGCTGTTGCCAACGCTGCTGCCGCGACCCACACGGTGAGAGCCCTGGGGGAAAGGAGGGAGGAGGGCCACGGAGGGTGACCACACCTGGCCTTGTGCCCCTTCACCCTGGGAGCTGAAAGGTCAAAGGGCAAGCTTAGAAAGAACCCAGCCACCAGGGGACCTGGAAGGACCATTGGGGGCCATAATCTTGCATTTTACCAAGGAAGAAACTGAGTCTCAGAGAGCAAAAATAACTTGCCCCAAGTCTCTGGGCTACTTAGTGCTTTGCTTGGCTGGGATTTGATCCTGCATGGCTAGATAACCCAGTGGTTGGTGGTTTTTCTCCGGACCACAGTGCCCTGGCTGCACTAAATCAGGTCCTAAAAGCAGTAGTCACAAAGGAGGATTTCCAGCTTCACCTCTTCCCTTTGCCTTCTCCCCCCCCCCCTCGGAATTTCCTCTTTCCTTGCTGCCTGCCTTCCCGTGTCAGCCCTTCCTGCTCATGAAGCACCCCTTCCCCACCCCCCATGTGGATATTTATAGAAACAAATGTGCTAGGGTAGAGTCACTGGGCCCTACCCGGAAAATTGATCCCTGAATGAACCTCCCAGACCTCTCTCACCAGCCAGAAGGGAGCCATGGCAGTGACCCATTGCTTGTGTAGGCATGTTTTATGAGTATTCCAAGTTTGATCTCAACAGAAGGAGTAATTAAAATAGGAGGAAAAAAAAAACTCTTAAGACCAAGAGCACAACAGCCACTGGGCCCGTGCAGTTTGACCTTGTAGCAGTGGAAACCAACAGCCCCTGCGTTGTTGGGAGAAAGGGACAAGTTAGTCAGTACTTAATAAGATGGAGGCCAGGAAGCCCAAATCTTTTGTTCCTGCTGCAGGTTACAGAACTGAGTTTTACACTATCAATGCTTTTCTCAACTCCATGGACCACCATGGATGGTTTCTGCTGCAAGGGAAGAAATATTTTGGGAGTTGGTGATGGGCTCGCTCTTTCCCTCTTTCTTCAGAAGCCAGATTCTCTAATCCAGTTCATTTGGGCAGCCAGCCATCTTGCTGGAGTGCTTTCCAGAGTCCCGTGAGGTAGGAGGGGGCAGCTTGATCTGGCAAGTGCTGGCCCCAGAAATGACATCATTTAACAGGTGGAAGTTTGGTTGTTGCCCACTTCTGTTGCACTGATGCTTTTTTTTTTTGTCAGAGAAGAAATTACAAGTGGGTGACCAAGTCAGTATGGTTGCCTGTTCATCTCTCTCCCTCCTCAGGTCTACAAAAATGGCATGTTTTACTAACACTAATCTAGGACTTTTTGCTAATCTAGAACATTAGTGAACTAAGAATTCACTATATTAGACTATGGACACAGACAAATTTATATTATAAAATGCCACCTTACATTAGGAAATATATTGGTTACAACCCAGTTTTATTAGGGTTTTTGTTTATTTTTGAGGAACTTGGTCTGTTTTTTGTGGTTTTCTCTTTTTTTTTTTTGAGGAAAAGGCTATCATCTGAAATTTTAGTAAATAGGATAAGTTCAGGTTTTTACTAAATGTTTAATGAAGGGGTTGACTTTTAGTTCCATCCAGCCTTAAATCTGATTCTACATTTTCCCGGAGTTAACTGTTATAGAAATCATAGATGTAGAGCTGGAAATGGACTCCATCAGTTTTGCAATTCAGCTGTCATTTTACCAGTAAGGAAACTGAGGCCCAGAGGAATAAGTAGTTGGGAATCACAGCTTACACAACCCAGCGTCACACATGTAGAAAGCTGCTGATGAAGAAAGGTAGCGACTACTAGAAGAAGTATGTGCCTTATTTGTATCAGTTTGATAAAGGTATACCTTTTTGATTGGAGGTCCAATTTGTCCTTCAGACATCTTTGAAATGAAATAATTTGAAATTGCATTTGAAATTTAAAAAGCCCTATAGTCACAGTATGCATTATCATCATAGAATTTATAAGGTTTGCAAAACACTTTACATAAGTTATCTTATTTGATCCTCCCAATAGCCTTCTGGAAAAAGAGGAAATTGAGGGTGGGAGAGTTTAAGCATTTTGTCCAGGGTCACTTATGTTGTATCGGAAGCAGGATTTGAATTCAATTCTTGATGACTCCCAAGAGTAACACTACGTACTGTATCACCTGGCTCCTTTTAGGACAATGTGGTGTATCAGAAATGTTGTTAAGGCTGTCCTTTGCTGATTCAATTACCAGTGTCAGCACTTATCTAGGTGGCCATTTGCTTTACCTGTGTGCTAATTCTCTGTGAATTACCAATGACTAAATATTTAAATTGGGAAATATGCTGGAATTAAAAAAAATATTTTCCTGTGGGAGGAGCTTGGGCAGGGGGAGACATTGTACAGTAGTTAGATATTTCATCCAGTTGTAAACCAAAAGTAATCTTGGAGATCATCAAGACCAACCCAGTAGTTTTACTGAAGAAATGGAGGTCCAGAGATGCTGGTTGAGCTCCCCAAGTTCATATGTTTGTGTGACTTGCATTTGTTTACCACAACTGCACATTGGCTGATGTTCTTAATTGTAGTAAGTGTTTCTAGGTTATAGAGAGGCTCATACACTTTTCTGACCCTATATTTCCCCACACTTAAAAGACTGCTAGAAATTTTTATTTTTAATTTCAGGACAGTTAGACCTGGGAAGAGCTATTTTTAATTAAGAGTGAAAAAAAAATCAGCATTCTGATGGGGAAAATGATCTTGTCATAAGAATTTGCTCCAGCATCTCTTTGTACATGTTATAGTAAAGAGGGACCCAAAGGGTAATACTGAATATACTAAATATAGCGTAAAGATGATGAACTTTGGGACTTAATTTGTCTCCTTATCACCTTCTTCCTGGCTCTTGGTATGTATGCAATATTCTCTCTCCCTCTCCCCCTTCTCTCTCTCTCTCTCCCTCTCCTCTCCTCCCCTGTTCATATCTCTGTCTCTTGCCTTTCCTTTCCTTCTCCTCCCTCTCGTTCATTTATCTTCCCACACCTATGACACATTTGATTTGTGAGACATGGGAGACAGTGGCGCAAGGCTATCCGGCATGGTGTGTCTGCATCAAAGAAGGCATTGTGATCTATGAGCAAAGTAGAATTGTTGTGAGATCCTCAAATCTAGAGACAATTCCCTCCCAAATGTTCGTATGGGCTATTTGTACCTCACTTGTGATAGAGTCTTCTGAGCTCATAAATGTGTACATTGACTCTACCATAGTGATGTCATTTCTGTCTTCAAGAACGAAAGACAACAACCAAGCAATTTTCTCTTGAGTTCTAAGCTAAAAGTATTCCAGATAACCTTCTGTGGGTTATCTTCAGGCATATGGGAGATACTATTGGAGCATTTTCCTCATTTAATTTTCATGTAACTTGATAACATTTTATGGTGCCATTCTTCTGTAAAGCATTCTCCAGGCATTAATCATCCATGCCAGATCTCAATGAGGACTCAATAAGTGGCAGTATCCCCATTTAGTGCATGGGGATTTTTCAAAGCAGAGAAAATAAACTGTAGAGGGTGGAATTAAGGTTCTAACCCTCTTGGATTCCATCTTACTCCTAGACCACTAGGCAGTGCTTCCGAGATGACATCAGAGTAGCGCATTATGATACTTAAGGCACTTGGGAACGTTGGCTCCACGAGTTAGCAGGAGTTTGCCATTTGATTATTGGCAGTGATTTAAATAGCCGTATTGAATAGAGCACAGAACTGTTTCTGTTAAACTTTTCAAGGTATTTAAAAAAAAAAAAGTTCCTTGAGTAGAGTTTGGTGGCCAGAGGAATATTTTCGGTGGAAGCCAGCTAGTCTAGATTAGAGAACTATCTGACAGCTAACTTCATGGGACAGTGAGAGAGGTATTGATTTTCAAATCTTGAGTTTATTATCTATCCTTGGCAGATGTATATTCTGGAAGTAATTCTAACTAATCTCTTCTCCCCTCCTTCTCTTTTTAGGCTGCTACGAATTGTTTCCATGTTTTAGGACAATGGATTTGCTAATAGAGTTGTTATTTATTTTTAGATAAGCTTTCACTGAATTCAAAGACTGATAATAAATACAGCATAAGACTCAAAGTTCAGAGACTTTAGACCTTAGAGATGTTTGTCATTTCTCTGGACTTTGATTCCATCTTGACTTATAGTATTATGTAAGTCAACCTTCAAAAATAATGCAGATCAATTATGAAGATCAACTAGGAACTGTTGGACAGTTAAATTGTAAAAGTTCACTTATTTCTAGAGCCTATAACCATTTCATCATTTATGTTTTCAACTATGTAAAACACAAAAATCTCTATTTGAAAAACCATCAAAGTTCTCAAATACTGAGTTGAACTTTTTACACTTTACCCAAAATTTCTATAATGCTACTGGGGAGCCTCCAAAGTCTCGAGTTTTATTTAGCCTCTAATGAAGACTCCAACACTTTTATAGCCTTGCTGTGGCAGTTTGAATTTTCCTAAATCCTGCTTTTAGAATTTCTTTACCTTGACCTGAAGAGATTGCCTCTTGTGGAAAGATTTGGTCATTTTAATTTTCAGACCTACTCATGTTTTTCTTTGCTTATGAGGTCATAAAAAAGGGAAATGGCGGGGGAAAAACAACAATGAGAAAATAGGTACAACATTATAACTATCTTACTGCTTTTATTTCCCTTGTTTTACTGAATATTATCATTTAGGAAACTGTCCAGTAATTTTAAAAATATATTTGTATTTATCTCTTTTGTTTTTACATTAACTAGATTCTTTCTTTTATTTGTTCCCCTCTTCTGTCCCCACAAGAAATCCCTTGTAACAAAGATTTCTGCTGCCCAGTATTTGTTTATAATAAAATTGACAATTCTTGCAATTTATGTTTTCTTTACAACATTCATTTTTTTTTAAACTCTTACCTTCCATCTTGGAATCAGTACTGTATATTGCTTCAAGGGCAGAAGAATGGTGAGGGCAAGGCAATGGAGGTCAAAGTGATTTGCCCAGGATCACACACTTAGGAAGTTTCTGGGGTCAGATTTGAGCCCTGGACCTCCCATCTCTGGGCCTGACTCTCAGTCCACTGAGCCACCTAGCTGCCCCCTTGCAACATTTTTAAAAGCTTTGCCAAATTGAAAAAAAGAAAAAAATACTAATCTGTTGTCTCTAAAAGGCTTAGGAAAACTCATGAGCAATATTTCATAATTTTTGACAGTCTGAAGTGTCTTAGAAGTGTAGTTGTAACAACTGACTGTTCAAATAGTTAACATACTTTCCACATCTGCCTACATAGTATCCACTAAAAAAAATTTCCTAATAATCTTGGTCATGATGGCACTGAATTACCATTTACCAACATAAACCATCGTACCACACACTTGATTGTTACATTGTCTCTAAGCAAGCCCAACTCTTCTATAAAGGAGATGTAATGATTTTAGGAGCCCAGATTTAGAAGTCAAAGACTTCAACTCCCTCACTTTGAGGAAAGTGAAACATACTTATCTCTGAGACTCAATTTTGCCAAGTAGATTATTAAAAACATTAAGATGTTGATCTCAAATAGCTTAAAGAAAACTAGATGAAGGGTTTAGAATGAGAGGGTAATAGAGGGCAGCTACATGGCTTTAGAGGAGTGAGTAGGAGGACCTGGGTTCAAATTTGACCTTCCTATCTGTGTGAAATATGGGCAGATCTCTTAACCCCCAAAATACATTATTGATTCTACAATGGAAGGGTAAGGGTTTTAAGAAAAACAAATGGTAGTGTTAGAAATGCTTATTGCTAGGGTTTCAACAACTCTATAATTAGCTTCTGGAGGTTATGCCTTGTATATGTTTCTGTGTAGCTAGAATTCTACATGGTGGAAATGGAAAAGACTTTCTAAACTGTCTAGTCCTCTCACTTTTCAGATGAGGAAACTGGGGCCATGAGAAGTTAACAGGTCACATAAGTTGCATACTCTGTTCCATTCCATCACAATATAGTTTGGGGACCTTTACCGTACTCACATTAACCCACCTTTTTAGAGAGGAATCAATTTGGACTTGAAGTAGAAATTTCTAACTTAATTCCATTTTTAATAGCTGAGTTTTTCTTAGGATATAGTCTTCTGAATTGTCTTAGGCTATTGACCAAATGGATCCCTGGGAAAAAAAAATGAAGGGGTTGGCTTGTTGGCCAGAATAGATAACTTTTTATGGTCCCATCTCTGATAAGCCCCAGATTTTATAAATGAATCAGATAAGGATTTTAGAAAGTGTTGCTGTATCTGTTATGGTTGAATGAGTGTATGTCCAAGAGTAGTTGTTCTTATTCTCTATCAAGATAGTTCCTTCTCATCTTTGTGTAAAAGCCCAGAATTCTTGGCAATTGATGAGGATGGGGAGGAAAAGAAAGTGGTAGGGAGACGTTGGGGGAAATTTTCAGGATCTGGCTCCTTTTCTCTTTCTTTGTCTTTCACAGACATTCTAGTTATTCTTTTCATTCGCTTTGATGTATCCCAGTCCCTGGGATTCTGAGCATCTACTTTTCAACTAGAGACACCACCCATGGAATAGGTGCTCCATATTTGAGGAGTTTTTGTAGCTTCATTAGCTGATTTATTCTTCTGCTCTTCTTCCTCCTTTTCCTCCTCATCCTGCACCCTCTTCCATCTCCTTTTATTCCTTCTTCTCTCTTCCTTCTCCTCTAGGCTTTTAGCACTTTCACTACCATTCTTGTGAATCCATGTTGATGGAATGTCTCCAGGGTACCTAACACTTAATTTTTAATAAACTTCATTCTATTATTTGAAATGACAGATAAAGAAGGAGTTTTGTCAAATTCCTTTAATGAAACAAATACAGTGCCGACACCTAAACCAGGAAGAACCAGAAACAAAGAAAATTCCAGATGAATATGGATGCAGAAATCCTAAAAAAAATACTAGTGAGGAGACTACAAACAATATGTCACCAAGATAACACATTGTGACCAAACAGGATTTAGACCAGGAATGCAGGGATGGTTTGATAGGAAGAAAACTATCAACATAATTGATAATAATAATAATAAAAATAAAAACCAGATGATCATATCTGTAGATGCAGAAATGTAATTTAAGCCACATGGAGCCATGTAGATGGAAAGGCGATTTATAGAATGCCGGGTTCACAGAGATAAACCTTTTATGTTCTCATCATTACTTCTATCTTTGACTTCTAGATTGGTGGCAGCAAGCACGTTATGAATGATCACCTGGTCATTGGCAGCCACCCACAACTACAGGTACAGCAGCTTTTTGAAGATAATAGTAATAAGAGGACAGTTCTTACTACGCAACCAAACGGGCTTACAACGGTCAGTAAAACTGGATTGCCACTAGTACAAGACAGACAGTTGGACAGCATTCATAGACGTCAGGGGAGCTCAGGCTCCCTGAAGTCTGCAGAAGGACCCGGGAAAGTAAAAGCCGCCTCTATGACACCGGAACAGGCAATGAAGCAGCACGTACTCAAACTAACCACCTTTGAACACCATGAGATTTTTAGTTACCCTGAAATATACTTTTTGGGTCCAAATGCAAAGAAACGCCAAGGCACAACGGGCGGGCCAAACAACGGTGGCTACGACGACGATCAGGGCTCTTACGTGCAGGTGCCCCACGATCACATCGCCTATCGGTACGAAGTCCTAAAGGTCATAGGCAAAGGGAGTTTCGGACAGGTGGTGAAAGCCTACGACCACAAGGTGCACCAGCACGTGGCCCTCAAGATGGTGAGGAATGAAAAGCGTTTCCACCGGCAGGCTGCGGAGGAGATCCGGATCCTGGAGCACCTGCGCAAGCAGGATAAGGACAACAACATGAACGTCATCCACATGCTGGAGAACTTCACTTTCCGCAACCACATATGCATGACCTTTGAGTTACTGAGCATGAACCTCTACGAGCTGATCAAGAAAAACAAATTTCAGGGCTTCAGCTTGCCCTTGGTTCGAAAATTCGCCCATTCGATCCTGCAGTGCTTGGATGCGTTGCACAAAAATAGAATCATTCACTGTGACCTTAAACCCGAGAACATCTTATTAAAGCAGCAGGGTAGGAGTGGCATTAAGGTGATTGATTTTGGCTCCAGTTGTTACGAGCATCAGCGTGTCTACACGTACATTCAGTCGCGTTTTTATCGGGCGCCCGAAGTGATCCTCGGTGCTCGGTACGGAATGCCAATCGATATGTGGAGCTTGGGCTGTATTTTAGCGGAGCTCCTCACGGGGTACCCTCTCTTGCCTGGGGAAGATGAAGGGGACCAGTTGGCTTGTATGATTGAACTCTTGGGCATGCCTGCCCCCAAACTGCTAGATGCATCCAAACGAGCCAAAAATTTTGTGAGCTCTAAAGGTTATCCCCGCTACTGCACTGTTACAACTCTGTCTGATGGCTCCATCATTCTAAATGGGGGCCGCTCCCGAAGGGGGAAGCTGAGGGGCCCGCCGGAGAGTAGAGAGTGGGGGACCGCCCTCAAGGGGTGTGATGACCCTCTTTTCCTTGATTTCTTGAAACAGTGTTTAGAGTGGGATCCTGCCATACGCATGACCCCCAGCCAGGCATTGAGACATCCCTGGCTTCGGAGGCGTTTGCCAAAGCCTCCGACCGGGGAGAAGACCACAGCAAAACGGATAACGGAGAGCACTGGTGCTATAACGTCTATTTCCAAGTTACCTCCACCTTCGAGCTCAGCATCCAAACTGAGGACTAATTTGGCACAGATGACAGATGCCAATGGGAATATTCAGCAGAGGACAGTGTTGCCAAAACTTGTTAGCTGAGCTTGAGTGCCCTCATGCTGGTAATCTGAGAGAATACTATATTGCTGGGCCTTATTCATTTGAAACAAGTAGCTCAGATATGTTTTCATTTGCTCAATAATTTTACTCATTTGTATCTTTTTAGCACTTATTTTAATGTAAGAGTTGTTCATTTTGTTTTTATAAAGTATATGGGGACAATGCTTTAAGTTTTTATAGTTTTAAAGAATGTTTTTGTCTTCTAACGTATGATGAGCCTTACTGTATTTCGTGTGGCAGAGAAATAAATATCAGTGGCAGGCCATTGATGACAACATGACTGTCACGCATTGCAGCTTTGGTGTCAAAGGAAATTCACTATGTTTTGATGGTTCACGTGATAGTTTCCTCAAGAGCGGTGGCCCCGTAAGGCTCCCCCCTGCCCCCATCTTCCAATTTTGCCCACAAATGTAGCACCTATTGTTGTTTTCCATACTGTTATCTGGGACGAAGGAGTAGGAGTGGTTAGGGTGGAAGTCCACGTCCCCTGAAGATACAGCTGTGTCCTACAGCATTTTTAAAGTCAGTGTCCAAACGAAAGCAAAAATAAGATCCCTAAGATTAATTATGTCCTATTAACATTCAGACAGTGTGTAAAAAAGCTAGAGAAGCAGACTGTGGGTGGATGAATGAAGATGGGAATCTGTGTGCTCTTCTAAATCTTACAATATGACAGATGAGTAGCTTTGTAAAGAGAAAGTCATGTATTGCAAAAATGTTTTAAACCTAATTTTAGATGTGTAGCCCAGGGAGTATTTCTCTTTCTGTCTCTTCGTTTATGTCTCACCAAACTCCCCCTCTGCCCTCCTCCTCGGTCCACCCTGACATCTTGCTTGCCATCACGGTTTGCTTTTTATTCTAATCCAAGATTGTTCATATAGAAAAGACGTTTTCCATTTCTGTTGGATTATAATCTCGGTTGAAAACGCTAGGGGAAAAAAAAACAGATTTACTAGCTATGTGTTGTTCCAAGATGCTCCCAAAAGTTTCTTTTAGCCCGAGAAGAACTCATTCTTCACTAAGAAAAATTTAAATTTCCTCTATCAGCAGAAGTACTTATCTTATAGCTGCCCCAGTTAGGATTGATTCACACCAGCACTTAAAAAAAAAAAAAGAATAATTATTAGTGTGACTTACTCTTCAGGAATGATAGTTGAAAAAACATTCCTCTTATTTGATTTTACATTTTATTTGGATAGCATTTCTAGCTTTTGTTGGGAAAGACACTTTGCCTTGGAAGAATAATTTCCACAGTTAGGAAAGGGAATATTTCTTCTCTGAATAGTAATGATTTCCATGGCTGCAGAGTCAGTATTTCATCACAAACTGATCATCAGTGAGGTGCACCAGAGAAGTTAAGGAGGGCAAAAGAGCAATTTTACAGAATGTGTGATTTACTGTAGAAAGATTTCTGGCTGTTTGGACAAGAGGCTTTGGTTAAGGTAACAAATTAGCATAACTAATTTTTATATGAATAGAGAATCTTCAATTGCCTGTAAATTGTTTTACAAGTACTTAAAGCATGGTCCCCAGTGAGGCCAAGAAAGTTTCCGGTTAAGTTCTCCTGTTTATCTTACAATTTTCATTTCTATTTTTCAACATAACAAAGCAATTTTGAACAAAACATTTTATTTTCGTCTTGTGGGTTGGTTGATAGTGAAGAAAAATGCTCAGGAAATACACAAATATTTGCCAAAAAATCAATACTTTAAAATTAAACTTCATTTTTATTAAGGTATTGGTGTTGATATTTGCTTTAATATTTAAAGTTGTCACCAATAAATTAATCTGTACTTTTTTTTAATTTAAAAATGATAGTTTCTTCCCCTACTCAAAATAAAACATTGTAGAATACCGAATGCGATTCTTTGTAATCTGTGAGAGTGCAATAGTAGATGAGTGTTGCATTTTAAATGATACTAATGTGATACACAACCTGATCAGTGGCTTTTGAAATTTAAATATCTGCTTATTTATTAGTAACGTTGACCATAGGCAGTCGAGGTTTGATTGCCTGTGAACCACAAGTCTCTTAATGATGCTTAATTTCCTTACCGAATCAACAAAACAAAAAATATCAAGATGCAATTTTCCTTTAACTTACTTATTATCCCTTTGCTTCTCCCTTCCTTTTTAATCTCCCATTTGTCAATACTTAGTTTTAAATATTGAAGCCTGAGCCTGAGCCTGCTTTTAATATACATTTCATAATAAAACGATTAAAAACAATCATTGATGGGTTAATGCCACTTGTCTTCTTTTCTAAAATTTTTTTTCTCCCACCCAACTGGTTCTTAAGATGCCAATAATGCATTTGTGATTGACTATTCATAAATGCAACCGGAAACTTTTAGGCCAAACTTGAGTGTGCAGAGATATTTTTTTAACCCCCAAATACAGTGAAATTTCCTCTATACTTAAAAAAAAAAATCCTGCTATATTGCAGCTTTCTGTGATATGGCTGCTTTAAAATATTCTAGCACATATATACATATATATATATATAATGTAAAGAAGGAAAAATGTCTCATCTTGCTTTGATGTAAATTTAAAAATTATCTATTAAGGGCTCCGATAGGCTGCTAGGAGTTGACTTGGAAACAGCACTTAGCCTCACAGGTGACCATTGTCTAGGGATGTCTGAGCTGTTTTCAGACCGAGTAATAGCACAGTGTTGTCTTGTCTTTGGTTGCAGTCTCATATGGCTCAGTTTCTTGCACCACTGGAGTGTTTATTGCCACTTAAGTGTATTGCTAAAACAGTGGAACAACAGAATGATGCAATTACTGTGTAGATTAACAATGGAGTATAAATCGTGCCCTTAGTGTTAACAATGTGCCTTTTGTTAAGAATGCCATGTTGTAGGGCATGCATCTGGGCTTCTCTAACCCTTTGAATAGGAGGTAGTGAGGACGAGGAACCTGTTTTTCAAAAGGTAAACTCGTCTTAGAACATCGAATCAACTTTCTAAGGCCTTAATGCAAACTAGAAGGCATGAGGCACTCGCCACACGGTGGGCGTCTCAATACACCACCACCACCACCACCACCTTGCCACATACAGGCGATACCTACTTTACTTAAAGGGTTGAAGACAGCATTCCTTAGTTATTTGTATCTTAACATCAGACTGATTTTTTAAAAGCTATTTTTTTGTTATGTGAACACTAGACAGAAATCAACTGTATTTGTAAAATTTACCTCAAACTGTTTAATTTTATAGTGTGATTAATCCCAGGGCATTTGGTTTGAACCAAAGTGCATTCCTTTTCTATGTACCTGGCTCTAGTAAAGGCGAAGCCAGGGATTTTTACAATTTGGGTGCGAGGCACTTACGCCACTTTTACCTGAATGGGTGGTTTGGAGTCATGTGAAATCACTCCATCAGAATGTTTAGAAAACACTTTAGACTTTGGTAGCATTGGGCCATATTGGAATCTTTGAAGCCAGCAAATGGGAGCGGAGCGTGGATCATTTTCCAGAGACGCAATTTGTTTTTGTAGCTTTTGGTTTCCCATCAAAAAGATTTTTCTGGCGAGCAGAAGAATTTTTGTCAAGAAGATTCTGTCAGGAAAGATTTGAATATCGCCCAATACAGTGCTACGGTAGCATTAAGACACACATCGTGAACCATTTGTTTCTAGGGGCTTGTACATCTCTGCTATGAAAATATATCAGAAGTCATTGTAATTACTCGGCTCAACTGCTACAATTATGTCTAGGCAGTGGCTTGGGTTTTTATCAAGCAACAACTTAGACACGTGACTGTGATATGCTGCAACTTGTGTGTACTGAAAATATGTGAAAAAAACGATTGAATGTGGATTGTATATATGTATGTAAAAAACAATCTGTGAGATGCTGCTGTCGCCACTGAACATTACATATGTTGTAGTGGATTCGAATCCTAGTGGACAGTTCTATGATACTGTGTGTATTATACAGCTGATGGCAGGAGTAAGACTGTTTAGTGAATATTTGTTAAATTTTATTGTTGTGGCCAGAGATCATTTCAGAATAAAATTTTAATGTCCTACCTTTCCTTTCTCCCCTTCTCTACCTAAAGGATTATCCTTCTAATGGGACTCCCCCATATAATCTGAATGCTTTCATTAGTCTGGAAACCTGAAAAATTCTCATAAACTCATGTCAGCTGTCTCAGAGGGTATTTCAGAATATTTTTAGTCTATTTGTCATGAACTCAGATTGAGTTTGGAGAAAAAAGGCTTAAAAACAAAATCCTCTGGTCTTAAAAGTCAGTTCTAAGACAGAATGGTGGCAAGGGCTAGGCAGTGGAGGTTAAGAGACTCGTCCAGGTACACACAGCTAGGAAATGTCTCAGGCCGAATTTGAACCCAGGCCCTATTGACTTGAAGCCTGGGGTTCTATCCACTGTGCAACCCAGCTATCCCAGAAGAAAGACTTAAAAAAACCCAACCCATTCTCGTCTAACCACAAAGATTGGTAAAATGGCTTTTAGTGCTCTTTTATTCAGACTATACCTGTGTGGTGCTGATGGTTCTACAGTTTTTACGTTTTATGGATTCTCTGATTTGGCTTAAAAAAAAAAAGGTTTCCATTTTCTGTCTGGTGTGATGGATGGACCTGAAAATAAAGTTTGGGATCTGCAAGTAACTCTTGTAAAAATTAGTGTCAAACTTAGTTAATACCCCAAGAGTTTACTTGCAAATGTTGGCAGATACTCTAATCATTTGACAGACATTTATAGGGAGATCTTAAAATTTTAAAAGTCAAAAAGGGATCTGGGCCGTTTGTTAATTGCTATGGTAGATAGAATTCTAGGACTGAGATCAGGCAAGATAGAAGCTCAAATCCTGCTCTAGGCACTCTCTACCTAGCTGTATGGTTGTGGGCAAGTCCCCTTTCATCTATAAAATGAGGGATGGTGGCACTGGTTTTGATTTGATGGCCTCTTAAATTTCCTTCCAGCTCTGTCTCTGATCCCAGGACAAAAAAAAACCATTTTTTAAATCCACCCAACATAGGAATGTCCTTGACAGCATGCATCAGTGAGAGGCTATGATCTATTCTGCTCAAATCCTTTTTTAAAAACCCTTACCTTCCGTCTTAGAATCAATACTGTGTATTGGTTCCAAGGCAGACAAGCGCTAAAGGATTTGATAATGGGGGTTAAGTGCCAACGGTCACATAACTAGAAAGTATCTTAGCTTAGATTTAAACCCAGGACCTCCTGTTTCCAGACCTGGATTTCTATCCACTGAGCCACTTAGTTGCCTCCTGGTCAAATACTTTTGAATGACAAAATGCTTCTTAGTTTACAAGGCATCCCATTACATTTTTTTGGATTGTAATCTCCCTATAACTGGTTTGGGGTCTATCCTCCAAGGCTTCATGGAGTAACTTCTCTCGCATTTAACAGCATTTCAAATACTTGAAATCTTCAAAATCTTGTTCCCTCCTTCAAAGTCTCTCTTCTGTAGTCTATATCTCCAGTCCCATCATTCTGTCCTGAAATGTTTTTCCTTCCAGTATTCCCCCAGATCCTTCATCTCCAACAGAAATTCTTAATGTGCGGTCCATAAAATTGCTTTAAAAAATATTTTGATAATGGTTCTTCGATATAATCAGCTTCCTTTGTAGTCCTAGATGTTTTATTTTGTGCATTTAAAAACTGGGTTCTCCAGACTGCCAAAGATGGCCATTCCACAAAAATGTAGTGAAGAACCCCAGCTGTAAAAACATATTATTTTGTCACAGGATTTCCACAGAACCAAACATGATACTTGATCATATGATCTGATGGGCACAAGTTCCATTGGAACTATGGGTAATTGGTGTAACTAAGAACTCACTGGCTTTTCAGGGACATGTCACTGACTTCCTTTGTCTATATATATTCAACCCAAACTATTCAAACTTTTCCACAGGACTATTGAGTCAGATTGCCCTCATACTGTACTTTGAATAATGTAGTTAAAAAACAAACAACTAAAACTCTAAGAGCATGATTTTATGTATCTCTATTAGATTTTATTTGATAATTTCCAGATATTTGAATGCAGATTCAGAATGATCTTTTGTCTCCTAAAAAAATGGTATTTAGACAAATATTTCTTTTGTGGCAACAACTACCTTACAATTTGTGATGTACTGTCTTCTAGAAACCATCTGGAGAATTTTCATTTAGATAGTGCCTTTTTTAACTGGGATTGTTCTTGTTCTGGTAGGAAAACCTCTTATAAACCATGCCTTACCATTTTCATCCCAAAGTAGCAGGCTTGTTCCTATCCCTTCTCCCCTTTGGGATTATACTTTGGGGAGATTCATTTCCCAGTCCCAGACCTTGCCTCCTAGCAAGGAAATATGGTATAACATGAAATGCACTGGCATTTGAAGCCAAAAGATTTGGGTTCAAGTGCTGGCTTTAGCCATAGTAAGTGGCTAATCCAAGAGGCAAATCATTACAACTCAGTTTTCTATCTGTAAAATGGAAATATTCATACTTGGCCTACTTGTTGGATTGCTGTTATATACAGTCCTAGGTGAACTCAAATACTATGTAAATCTGGGTTGCTATTCTCAATGTCTTAAGCAAAGGCCTAATATATCTATTTGGTTGTTGGGATTATTGTGATGAAAGGGATCTCTTTGTTTCCAAGAAGACATTAGTGTAGCCCTAGAAGCTCACTGAGAAAAAATATGTAAGCTAGGGAAACCACAAAATGTGAAAACTGTAGAAAGCTAAGCATTAAGAAAGGAGTTTAAAAACACTGTAGAGGTTAATCAATGATAGAATCCTTCTCCTTACCTATTTTCCTCTTCTTTAAGTCATCACTCTTTCAGTTAAGTGCTAAGGAAAAGATATATTGCAGAGTTGCTTTAAATTAAGCACTTGGGTAATGATGCTATCAGTAAATAGATCATAGGATTATAACAGTTGTGAAACTAAAAGGGACAATAAACGGGCAAGCTAGGTGACACAATGGGTAGAGCACGAGGCTTGGAATAAGGAAGATCTGTGTTCAAATTCAGCCACTGATATTTACTAGCTATGTCACCCTGAATGTCACTTAACCCTAATTTGACTCAGATCTTCATCTGTATAATGGGGACACACTGGAGAAGGAACTGGCTAACCACTCCAGTATCTTTGCCAAGAAAACCTCCTGGATAAAATTCCATGAGTCATGCAGAGTTGGACATAACTGAATGACTGGAACTATAACCTACAAGGAACCTAAGAGAGCATTACTTTGAGGTTCAGAGGAAGATTTGAATTCATACCCAGTGCTGTTGTAAAGATAAAATGATACCCCCTAGTGTAAACCTTAAAATTTCTTAGACTTATAAATGTTGGAAATTTGAAATTTCCAACATTTATAAGTCTAAGAAATTTTAAGGTTTACACTAGGAACCCGCCTATGTTTGTATGAAGCAGTATGTGAACCAGAAACATAACAGGTTTGGTGACGATGTGGCACGTGTGCAGAGTTGGCATTTGGGGAGCTGCTCTGTACCCCCTCTTCCTAACCTCCGAGAACATTTTTTGCCTGCCATGCCCCTCTGACCAGCCACCCAAAGCAAGCACTTCCTCCCTTATCTCTGGTAATTCCAGGGCTCACAGACACCTTGAATTTTCCCTCTGGCACTTGAATTTGGAAAAGGTTCACCAATGCTGATCTATAATATATAAAAGTTATGTATATGTGTATACATATATGTAGGTGGGTATGGGTATACGTATATAAATATGCACATATATCTATTTCTGTATATACATACATATACAAGTTCTTGTTAACAGTATTTTAAAAATTATTTTATTATCTTAGAAGTTGGCTTAGTCTGTCTTTTCAGAGTGCTCCTGCCTTGATGTAAACACATCTATTTCCCTCTTCCTGCACATGTTTAATGGTGAAAATAATTACTACTTGCCTGGATCTCAATTTGACGTTCCCCTGAAGAGCACTGGTATTTAGCTTCAATAAGCTACAACTATTAAAATATGGTCCTTGTGTATATACCGGAGCATCCAAAGGAATCTCAGGTATAGAGAGAAAGAGGCTGCTCATCCTCACAAAGATAGCTACGTGGATCTCCTGGTGCTTTAGAAAGTACAGGTTTTTAACTCAACGGACTAGAATTGTCCCTTCGGGAGGAAACTGGGGCACTGTAAAATGAATTACTCAGTCGTTTGGGGTCTCTGATGGCACTTCTTAGCTGGATCTTTGGCACTTGCTAACAAAGATTATCTTCTACTAAACAACTAAGAGGAAGCCAATTAAATGAAGAGAAAGTCCTGGAAGGAACTTGAAGGAATTGTGCAACAACTACTCCAATTGTGTGTCCAAAGGAAAAGGAAGTAAAAACAATATGATTGAAAGCATTTAAAAGGGCTCATGAAAATGTTAAAATAATATGCTAGGAGACAGGGCAGAGCTAGATGGTTCAGTGGAAAGAGAGCCAGGCCTGGGGAAGGGAGATCCTGGGTTCAAATTTGGCCTCAAATACTTCCTATCTGAATGACCCTGGGCAAGTCACTTAATCCCCATTGCCTACTGCTCTTCTACCTTACTGCCTCTTCTACAGATGGCAGGTTCTAAGACAAAACTGGAAAGGGTTTAAAATAATACTATGCTCAGTTTTTGGCAAATCAGTTTCTTTGTCCATGTCATATGTGGCCCAGTTAATCATAGTGACTTTCTTCCTTCCTCCATTTCCATATATTTAGACCATACTTCCTACCTTTGAACAGATGGAAATATGGTGGCACTTTTTCCTTTACTAATAACTGACAATATCATTGAAGGAGAAAAAGTACCTGAAGCATTTACTTGTATTCCCTACTTTTTGCTCCCAAATTTAAAGAATTGTGAGATATTTGTCAGAGAGGCATTGATGCCCTGTTATCCATATGGGTACTCCTCCCATAACTAACAATTGGCACTTAGTAATGATTTTGTTTTAATCTTTTGTGATTCCTGTTCCTGTCCTCTCATTAATCTTCCAGAGAAGATTAAACTTGTGGGCTAACATTTTGTGGGGACCAGTACAGTTCTCTAGCTGTTTCCTTTCCCTCTTGCTATATGTCCAGCCCACCTTGTTTTGCATTCATCCATAACCACGGAAAATGGCTTTAAATAAAAAATATTTCTATATGTGGGTCCTAATGGACAGTAATTAGCTTCAGCATTCTGATGCCCATCACACATATTCTTCATTTACTTTTGGGTTACCTGGGAGTTTGGTTCTCCTGAGATTTTCATCCAGACACCATCAAGAGGAGAATATTGGTGCTAAAAATTCTGAGTCCAAGAGTAACGATGAAAGCTATCATGCAACCCCTCCCTCCCCCAAACAAGTCCTCTTTCTATTCAATTCTGGATTTAGCTAATTTTCCATCTGTAGGACTTGTCCAACATATGTGGCCTGGTAGACTAACCCAATGGACTGCCCATCTAACTGAATTTTACAATCTGAGTTTGAAGCCCTCCAAGAAAGTGGATTAAAAGAATTCATAAAATTCAGGGGCAAGTAGGTTGCATAGTAGCTAGAGACAGGAGGACCAGGGTTCAAATGTGGCCTCAGACACTTCCTAGTTACATGACCTTGGGGGAGTCTCTTAAGCCCATTTGCCTAGCCCTTGCCCTTCTGTCTTAGAGTCATTACTAGGACAGAAAGGAAGGATTTAAAAAAAAATAACATCCACAGAGAGCACATAAACAATCTTTAGAGGATCAGAAGGGTGAGATGACAGAAATATCTCACACTCGGTGATTAGGTCAGAAGTGGGGCCAACAATGGCTGAGACTCTTGGCAATATTGCCTAGCTTCAGTGTATATCTAAGAAATTCTAGAGCACAATCAAGGATCGTAATCTAGGAAAAATTAGACCTAATGATTCTTGTGGACAAGTATAGTAGGAAGAAGTTTTGCTGGGCAAAAGGGCTGAGAAGCAAAGTGAGGACTGAATGATTTAGCCTGCTTGGATAATTGTGTACATTTATTTACTACCTTCTTTGAACCAGGCACCCTGTCAGGGGCAGAAAGTAAAGTCAAAAGAGGTCATCAGTAAATAGGCAGCTGGGTAAATAAAAGGTTTTTGTTTGCTTTGTTTTTAAATAGCCCTTAGCTTCCATCTTAGAACCAATACTGTTTACTGGTTCCAAGGCAGAAGAGTGGTAAGGACTAAGCAATGGGGGTTAAGTGACTTGCCCAAGATCATACAGCTAGGAAGTATCTGAGGCCAGATTTGAACCCAGGACCTATCTCAAGGCCTGGTTCTCAATCCATTGAGCTACCCAGCTGCCCTTCCTCGTTCTGTTTAAAACTTGTTGAACTCAGCAGCCTAGTTGCCCCCAAGAAAAGGTTTTTTGAAGGAAGGAAAGACCACAAGATCATAGAATGCCCATTTCAGAACTGGAAGGGACCTCTATGGCCTTTGTTCAACTCATTCATAAATAGAATTCCTATAGAAAAACAGACATCCAGGCTTTTCTGGAAGACCTCAGGGAGGGAGAACCTACCACCTCTCAAGGCAGTTCAATCCACATTGGGACTGCTCTAATTATTAGGAAGTTGTCTCCTGACATCAAAGCTCTTTGCTTCTGGTTCTTTGCTCTGGCTTATGGGTATTCAAAGTCAAGGAAAATTGGCTGAAGCTATTAGCAAGTGGGTTGTCTCATTCTTGACATAAGACTGAAATCAGTACCGTAAAAGCCCTCTCGACCTTAGCACACTTACACAACTTCTCTAGGAACTTCTAGTTAACAGGAAATTAGAATGCTTTCACTTCTATCAACTTGGAAGTGAATTTGGAAACTCTTTCTTGAATATGCCATAGAAAATGCTTGGTTTTTTGTGTGCTTGTCCAAGGGGAGTTATTTAAAAAACAACAACAACAAAAACCAGTGAATCAGGAGTGCAACAAAATTTTATTTACTTCTTTAGTGTTAACACTGGGAATCTTCCATTTTAAAAATATTCATGCCTCTTGTTTTTAATACCACATTTCTCCATATTCCGCCACTGAGTCCTCATTTGTCACAAAACAAAAGAACACGAACAAAAATGAATCGTGTGTCGAACGCGTATACCATTCTCCCCACCTAGTCTTTCGCCTCTTCTGAGAGGAAGTCCTTGCCCTGCTTTCTCGTTTAAGAATGGCCTACCTGGATAGTTTTTCTTATTCTTCTGTTTCTTCTTACCCTTTTACTGCCTCTGATAATTTGAGGAGTTGAAGGACGAAAGGTAACTACGAGAAGGAGCCCGTTCTAGCAAGCTCCAGAGCAAATTTATGTCCTTGTTATCAAAGCTGGCAAAGGGATGAGAGAAGCCTGGAAAAGGAGTCGGGGGGGAGGATGGGCTCATTTTTCCTATTGTGACATATGCTATCACTTCACAGTTTGAGGCTTGCAGGGATGTTGCTCTCAAGGCTTCCTTTTCCCTCGCTGGTTCAGGAAGTTCTTGTTATTCATTGCACATCATTCTCAAGAGTCACTGGAGCAACAACATGATGAGCCATAAGGCCAGCCAGCCCAGTGACTTTTGTATATTATAAGAAAGAAGTGCCAGCTCCGGGAGCTGGGAAGAGAATCTCTTAGTGAGATTTATTTACTGTCTCTTTTTCTGGCAGACTGGGGAAATAGATAGTTGGTCTGGGAGCGAGGTTTGAACATGAGGTTCAAAGTCTTAATTCTGGCACCAGCTGGCAGCTGGCCTCAGTTTCCTCATCTGTCAATTGAGCTGGAAAAGGACATGGAAAACCTCTGCAGTATCTTTACCACGAAAATTCCAAATGGAGTCATGAAGAGTCTGACACTACTGAAAAACAATTGAACAACAACAACAAAATGACAATAGCATGTTATCTTCCTAAACTGTGCTCTTTTTAGCAGAAACTCAATTTTTAATTAACTCCAGCATAAATGTGAAGTAACCCTTCACAAAAAAACAAAAAACAAAACAAAACAAAACAAAACAAAAAAACAGAAGCAATATTATTCAGTGGAGACCTGGGTTCAAGTTCTTTCTTAGATACCTAATGACTGTGTGACCATAAACAAATCAAATTTCTTGGGACACCAGACCAGTGGTATCAAGCACAGAGTCCAGGCACAGAGCTTCTAACTCTTCTCAGGATGTCCTGAATCCAATTAAAATGTAATTGGAACATATTTAACAAAGTAAATAAAATATAACGGAACAGAGATAATGTCCAAAATGTGGGGGTTTTAATTTTATTTATTTTTTATTACAAACCCTTACCTTCCACCTTAGAGTCAATACTAGGTATTGGTATTGGTTCTAGGGCAGAAGAGTGGTAAGGGCTAGGCAATGGAGGTAAAGTGACTTGCCCAGGGTCACACAACTAGAAAGTGTCTGAGGCCAGATTTGAACGTAGGACCCCTCGTCACTCAATCCACTGAGCCACCCAGCTGCCCCCTAAAATGTGGTTTTCTAAGTCAATGTTCAGGCTAAGGTTAAGTAAATGGAGCAGCTAGATGACCCAGTAAACATAGAGGCAGGCCTAACGGCAGGATGTCGTGGGTTCAAATTTCACCTTAGACACTTCTTAACTGTGTGATCCTGGATAAGTCACTTAACTCCCATTGCTGAGTCTTTACTGCTCTTCTGTGTTTGGAACCAATACAGAGCATTGATTTTAAGATGGAAGGTAAGAGATTACCAAAAAAAAAAAAATCAGATTAATGACAATTTGGAGGAAGATTTAAAGAAATATGAATACCTACATAAAATCAGGTACTTTTCTCACTAATTTCCCACTGTTCTCCATTATTTTCTTTAGCTAACATTTGCCTATTGATATTTATTTCCATATATATCTATTTATCTATTTATCTATTCGTAATGTGCTAGGCACTGTGCACAATTGGCATCTGGAGGAGTGGACCCAGAGAGATTTTGAGACAAATGAATACTTACAAGGTTATGACTCTGCCCTGAGAACTGTCAATGGCATACTAGAAATTTTGGTATGTTGTTTCATCATTTTTCCCCCTCATGTAACCCCTTTCTCAAAATCCATTCATCTGGGACTCTCATTAGAGGAGATCAATGCCTCACGCTTGTTCAGGACTAATTCTGATCCCCCCTACATTTCTCTTCCTCAGGGCATGTGGGGCATTGATTTCTAAAAACTGAATTCCATACCAATGGATTTGGGGACTGGTGTTATATTCACTTAATTATTGTTTCTATTAATCCATTTCTTTACTTAGGAATTCATTATTAAGTCCTCACAGTGATATCATTGGATCTTTACAAAACCCCTGGGAGGTAGTTGCTCTTATTATCCTTATTTTACAGATCTGGAAACTGAGGCAAACAGAGGTTAAGTGACTTGCCCAGTGTCACTCAGCTAGTGTTAATAATAAATAAGCATATTATTAATTATGCAAGGGCTAGGCAATTAGGGTTAAGTGACTCTCCCAGATCACACAGCTAGGAAGTGTCCAGGGCTAGATTTGAACCCACATCCTCTTGACTCCAAGCTTGGTGCTCTATCCACTGGGCTACCCAGATGCCCCTAAATATCTTTTTTCATCCTTATAACAACCTTGGGAGGTCTGTTATTATTATCCCCATTTTACTGGTAAGAAAATTGAGGCAAATAAACTTTCCAGGGAGTCACATAGCTAGTATTAATAATAACAACTAACATTTCTGTAACATTTCATACATTCTTGCAATATGCTAGGCACCATGCCAAGCACTTTTCAAATATCATTTGGTCCTCATAACAAACTGGGGAGGTAGTTGCTATTCTTATCTCTGTTTTACAAGTGAAGAAACTGAGGCAAACAGAGGTTAAATGTCTTGCCCACAGTCACACAACTAGTATTAATAATAGTAACTAATATTTCTTAGCACCTTGCTAAGCTCTTTTCAAATAGTAGTTTATTTGACCCTCATGACAAACTGGGAGATAGTTGCTCTTCTTATCTCCATTTTACAGATGAGGAAATGGAGGCAAACAGAGATGTAAGTGACTTGTATGTCTGAAGCTGAATCTGATTTCAGATTTCTTGACTCCAGTCCCAGCACTCTAGCTGCTGTGCTACCTCCGTGCCCTTTGTACACTCCCCAAGAGGCAGGTCTGTGGCTTCCTTATCTTAGTGTCCCTCATTTGCCTAGCACGTGCTGTGGAGGTGGAAGGCACCATACACATTTTTGTCAAACATGTCATTACTTAACCCAACTCTAGACCTGTCTCTAGGTGCGGCTCCCTTGTGATGACTCATTGTGGGTTGTACAGACCTTTGGGGACCTTCTCCCAGGTTCTTTGTCTCTTTTCTAGGCTTTTTCACAGGGTTAGAGTGAAAACATTTTCCATGTATTCTTTTTTTTTTTAACTCTTACTTTCCAGCTCAGAATCAAGAGTGGTAAGGGATAGGCAATTGGGGTTAAGTGACTTGCTCAGGGTCACTCAGGAAATGTAGCCACCTAGATGCCCCCTAGACATAGAGTCTTTTTAATTTTTTTAAACCCTTACCTTCCAACTCAGAATTAATACTATGTATCAGACCCAAGGTGGAGGAGTAATTAAGGGCTAGGCAATGGTGTTTAAGTGACTTTCCCAGGGTCCACAACTAGAAAGTGTCTGAGGGCAGATTTGAACTCGGGACCTCCCATCTTGCCCCAGCTTCCATGTAGTCTAATGAAAGGGAAGACCTCACCATACTTAGTGTTCTTTTGTTCTTAAAGTGTCACCTCTGGCAAGAGTATATTTGCCATTCTTGAACAGAATGGAGATGTGTGGCCAAAAGGACACTCCCCTGGTCCAAAGGACAAGGGGCATAAGCCATCAAAATAAGTGATGCAAGTGACTTCAGGCTGCCAGTATTTGGAAATCCTGGCCTTGGATCTTGCCCTCTTTGTGGTTTTTCCCTTGGCCTGTTACTTCAAACCCAGACCCTGATTTAGTCTAAGCCCTTATTGGATGCCATCAGATGCCTGCAGGGTGTTTGAACTCACTGCTTTATCTTGGATCCAACCAAACTATATGTGGTAATGAGCAGAGTGTGTTGACAGCACTAATAATAATAACAACTCGTAGTTATATAGTGCTTTAAGGTTTGCAAAGCATTTCCCCCAGATGATATGTGAACCTTCAGAAGGAGCTTCTATTATCCTAAGTTAATTAAAGCTGGAAAAACCCTTGGAGCTTCAGAACCATTTGATGTGCCGGGTTAGGGGGCCTGGAGCCTATCTTAGCTAGCTTGCTTTTGAACCTGAGGATGTTCATGGGTATCCTTTTGGGTCCAGGGTCAGAGCACTTGATTTGTCTAAGGCTCACATACAGATGGAGACTGGGGTTAGGAGAATGATAAAGCTTTTGTTCACATTCAGTTTAGACTCAAAGGAGATTTTGTGTGTGTGTGTGTTTTTTAAATTAAATTAAATTTATTTTATTTAAAATATTTTTCTATGGTTACACAATTCCTGTCTCCCCGCCTCCCCCTTCCTGGAGCTGACAAGCAATTTCACTGGGTTATACATGTATTATCACTCAATACCTGTTTCCCTAGTATTCATTTTTGTAAGAGAATCATCTTTTTAAACCCAACCCCAAAGCCTATACCCATCTAAACAAGTGATAAATCATATATTTTTCTTCTGCCTTTCTACTCCCACAGTTCTTTCTCTAGACATGGATAGCATCCTTTGTCCCAAGTCCCTCAGTCATCCAGGATCATTGTATTGCTTTTAGTAACAAAGTAAATCACATTTGATCATGCCACAATGTTTCTTTGTCCCACAATGTTTCTGTTTTCCTTTTCCTTTTTCTTTTTTTAAACCCTTAACTAGGGGTAAGCTAGGTGCCTCAGTGGATAGAGAGCCAGACCTGGAGATGGTGGGTGTCCAGTGTTCAAATCTGGTTTCAGACATTTTTTAAAGACATTTCTTAACGGTGTGACCCTGGGCAAATCACTTAACCTTTGTTTACCTTGTCCACTGGAGTAGGAAATGGCAAACCACTCCAGCGTCTTTGCCAAGAAAATCCCACAGATAGTATAAACCATAGGATCTTGAAGAGTCAGACATGATTAAATAATAAAATGGACCCAATCCCATGTTCCCAGAGAATGATCATAGTTGCATGGGGTCATAGATTTAAAGCTGAAAGGAGAATTTGAGATCAAAAGCAGTTCCAGGATTAGAATTCACATTCTCCAACTTTAAAAACAGTGTTTTTTTCACCATGCCATCCTAAATGCCTGGCAAAATTGCTAGTGCCATTATCTTCCACACTGCAATGTTATTAAATCATTGCCTCTGGCCTTCCTCTCTATCTGCAGCTCTAAAAGGATTTCCCCTCTAGAAAGGCTCCATCCCTAGTTTTGCCCCAAAGGTAGGACTAGGAACGACATTCTTTTTTTTTTTTTAAACCCTTACCTTCCGTCTTGGAGTCAATACTATGTATTGGCTCCAAGGCAGAGGAGTGGTAAGGGCTAGGCAATGGGGGTCAAGTCACTTGCCCAGGGTCACACAGCTGGGAAGTGTCTAGGAATGACATTCTTGATGAAAAGTCATGGCTTATCTCTGGGTTGTTAATGGCTTTTTTGGAAAGTACCAGTTTCTAGTGGAGTGTTTAATCCTATCTGTGACTCCTTTCTATTAATTCCAAAAAGATTGCAACCTCAAATTGCCATCTTCAGTGTCTTATTTTCTCTCACCTCCTTCCACCCTTACCCTTTCACATCCAATGTCTTGTCATGTGTTGGTAATAATATCGTTCTAATAATACTGCTCTGCTGCCACTCTAGGTTGATAGGTTCTTTAATGTGGATTATGGGACTAACCTCTCTTCTTTAGGTTCCCCCCACTTCTATCTGTCCTCCACTCAGAGATCAAACTAAGTCACTCACCTTTTCAACAAACTTCAATGGCTTCCCATCACTTCCTGGATCAAACATCATATTCTCTGTTTGGCATTCAAAGAACTTTCCAACTTCCCCCTATTCCCATTTCAGTCTCCTTAATTTTTACATCCCATCATGCATTCTCTGATCCAGTGACACCAATCTCCTTGTTGTTCCTTATCCAAGACAGGCCATCTCCCAACTCTCAATGTTTTCACTGGTTGTCTGGAATTCTCTCCATCCTTACTTCAGTCCCCCAACTTCCCAGGCTTTCTTCAAGTCCCAGATAAAATGCCACCTTCTACAGCTTTCCCCATTCCCCCTTCTTCTGTGGCTAATCTCCCATTTATCCTATATACATTGAGTCATTTTCTCCATAGTCCCTTCCATTCAATGGCGAGCCCTTCAAGAGCAAGGACTGTCTCTTCCTTTTCTGTGTATCCTCCAGTGCTTCTCACATTGCCTGACTTTAGGATGACACTTAAGAAAGACTGGCTGACTACTCAGCTTCCTTATATTTTTGTTTTCTGTGGTCAGACACATAAGGAAAATCATCATGACTGGACAATAGGATTGAGATTTCCCTGCATGGTCTCCCTGGGACTTGCCTTTTCTCAACCAGGAGAACTGTGTGTGTGTGTGTGTGTGTGTGTGTGTGTTTCCCCCTTAGCTCTCTCTCATTCCTAATTTGTACACACACAATCTTTAGGCTTTCTCTCTCTCCTTAACAGCTGCCACCCCTCCACAACCAAATCACATGCTTTAAAGGGGGCAGCATTCCTTTCCCCAGAATGTAGTCCCCCCTCCCTAAAGAGAACATTACATGGTTTTTTAATTGAGACATAAGAACATTTTTCCACAGACCTATTCATGTAGACAGACTTACATATTGTGGTCAGCATTGCCCACAAGAATTTTCTTTGGAGTTTTAGGCCTGCCTTTTGCTGCAGGCAATCATAACACTGGAGTCCAAGCATTCCTGGACTCTCTGTACTGAGAATGAGAAACGGGGAGTATAAAAATGAATGATCTAATACAGTATATGTTTTCCTGAATTTTGGCAACGTCCCCCTTGCTTTTCAATCTGAACCCTGCTTTGGCTGTGGCTTTTCCATAATCTCTCATGATTCTGAGTCAGTTAAGAGCTGGCCTCCATGTACATTTCCAAAGTATGACTTCATTGGTGATCCAATCCATTTGGCTAACAATTAAACGGGCTTTAGAGGACTATTAAAGGAATGATGGCCATATAAGAGCCAAGCCGAAAAGAACATTTGTACAAGAAGGAGGGAGGGGAAAGGAAGAAGCATTTTTATAGCACCTACTGTGTGCCAGTTGCTTTTTACAAATCTTATTTCATTTGATCCTTATAATAACCCTGTGATGTAGGTGCTATTATTAGCCCCATTTAACAGTTGAGGAAGCTGAGTCAAACAGAGGTTAAGTGACTTGCATAGGGTCATGCAGCTAGTACATGTCTGAGATAAGATTTGAACCCAGATCTTCCTGATGACAGAATTTTCTAATCTATTCCAGACAACCAAGAAATCCCTATTAGTTGTTTATCCATTGAAAATTTCCAAGAGGCTGACAGTGTCATTTTGCTGCCTAGAATTGGGTACCTGGATTGGGTACCAGCACAATCTGCTGTAAGGGCTAATGAATGTTTGCTGAATGCTTAGAGTCATGGATGAAAGACTTAGTTGAAAGGCAAATTGTTATTAAGCATGATTATTATCGCGTGCATAATATTATTGTCCTTTAGCTCTATAATATCATAACAACTTACAGAGAAGTCACAGATGCTTCTTCATAAAGCTTGGTGTTGGTAACCTTTACTAGTTCTATAGACAAGATGATCTGAATTTTGTCCCTTTTGTGGACTGCAATGCATTAGCTGCATTGAATTGAGCCTGGAACTCTTAGCCACAAAATCTGTATTGAACTTTCTCTAAGATGGAAAAACAAAATGGATAAATAATATCTATTGCCCAAGTTACCACTAGATGGATGATGGGCATCTTGTTGAATTACACACCAATATGTGTACCCTATGCAGATGTGGCAGATGGAGAAGGGGCTGGACCCTCAGTTATGGAGGAAGGAGAAAGAAATTCAGAGATGACATTTGGGAAACCACAGAGTACTTTCATCGAGCTTTACTGTCTTCCTTAAAAAAGAAAACACATAAGGAATGATGAGCAGGTTAATTTTGGAAAAACCATGGAAAGACTAACATGAAATGGTGAAGAGTGAAATGTGAAGAACCAAGGAAGCGTTGTATACAGCGACAGAAGTGTCATTTGAAGAATGAGTTGTGTATGCCCACCGCCAGGGAAAGAACTGATAAATAGAAGTGACATCGTTTATAGATACACGTATCTTTTTGTCAAACGATGCCTTCTCTGGTGAGAGGTGGATGGAGAAAGGGTAGAAAGGGAAGAAGCTAATTAGCTATTTTAATGTAACAACAACAAATAAATACATTTTTAAAAATCAAAGCCAAACCCATCTCTTTAAGTCCTAGATTCTTCCAGTGATATTACAGGAGTGGGAATTTCAAATGTCATGATCTCAGAAGAATGATACTTCCAAACAGCCTAAAGGGAAATGTATGGAAGTATGGTAGAAAGATAAGTCATCTGCAGGATGTTACCAATGACTAGTTATGACATAAATGACATAAACAATGTTATCACAGGAAGAGATGATGAATGGGCTGGCCAAGTATCACAAAAGGGGAACAAGTGGTTCATTGGCATCTACAGAAGATTAAAAGAAAAACAGGAATGGACTCCATCATCAGTGGTGGTAATAGTGGGGATGGCAGGTAGATTCTCAATGGAGGATCTTTGAAAAAAAAAAAACAACAGATAATATTTGCATAAGATTTGCATATCAAAACATATGGAAATGAGATATGCTTTAGAGGAAGAAATACCAAGAGCAATGAATTTACAGAGCTACAAGAGTGCCAAGGGTTGTCTTGGGCATGTACAACAGCAGTCCTGGATAAATAAGAATGTAGCATTTGGGTTTATGATGAATTAATTGAATTATGTATGGTAAGTTCTTATCAGAGTCATTTATGTTGCCCTCTAGTTGAATAGTCTTTGTAGGAGACAAAATTGGGTTGTCTCTATTTTAGTACAGACTGCTGTAAGAATTAACAAATGAGGGCAGGTTGGTGGCTCAGTGGTTATTGAGCCAGGTTTAGAGAAAGGAGGTATGACCCTGGCAAGTCATTTACCCCCCTCCCCCAATTCCTAACTCTTATTGCTATTCTGCCTAGAAACCAATCCTAAATATTGATTCCAAGACAGAAAGTAAGGGTGGAGAGCAATGGATGAAAGACTTAGTCAAAAGACAAATCGTTATTTGGAGCCACTTTATATAAAGGTTCTAAGTCCTTGGGTATTTTGACAAAGTTTCTTATTAACTATTGAATATTTCTATTTCTAATGAGATTTAGAAATTCAAAGTCCAGACTTTTGAGTGAGCACACAATGAGACTAATTTCACAAAACATAATCTTGTTACTTTTACACGTGTTGTATAATATCTTTTATCTATGAAAATAATGATAAAATCTTTGATAATTGTTGATTTATATGAATGAGATTGAAAGACAGCAAGATGCAGAGAAGTAAGCACTTGGATTTGAAGTCAGAAGACCTGAGTTCAAATCTCAGTGTTACTATTTAGGAAGAAAACAAACATTTACTATGTGCTAGGTAGCTAAGTAGCACTGTGGGTAGAGCACTGGCTTCAAGTTTGGAAGATCTGCATTAAAATCTAGTCTCAGAAATTTACAGCCTTGTGACCTGGGCAAATCATTAAACCCTTTTTGCCTCATGATCTCATCTGTAAAATGGGGACACACTAGAGAAAGAAATGGCAAACAACTCTGGTATCTTTGGTCAGAGAACTTCAAGTGTGGTCATCAGTGTGTTCACGAAGTATTGAACACAACTGGACAATAACGACGTGCCAGACACTATGCCTTAAAACAAAAAGAAAGACAGTTCTTGATTCCAAGGAGTTTATATTGTAAAAGGAGAAGACATTATATTGTAAAGGAGAGGGCTGAAAAAGTTGGAGATGAAAGGCTTCATCCAGACAGAGGAGCCTTGGTTTTGAAGGAACCCTTTTGAGAGGAGAATGAAGGAAGACCAACATTGTCCTTTTTACAAAATGGAAACTTCAAGGGGCATTCACCAATGGGAGATGTCCTTGGGCAAGTCCTTTTTCCTCTTCAGGCTTCACTTCTATAAAATGAGGGTATTGAACTAGTTGACCCCTAAGGCCCCTCCTACCCAGTATTTGTGTTCTGCTATGACTTTGAGAAAGCATTGCCCCAGGAAGTTGCTGAATTCCAGGTGTCGATTTATGATTAATAATTCTTTGTAATCAGAGCTCTTCCAACATAGAAAGGCTGCCTCAGAAGGTGAGTACTTATCACTCTCCTGGGAAGTTTTTCTGACCCTTTGTTCCAGGAAATAGTACGGGGATTCCCAGGTACATATCGGATCAGATGAACTCAGAAATCCCTTCCAACATTGAAGTATTATGATTCTATATTTACTTACCAGTTAGAAATTAAGTTGTAAATCCATTCATCATGCCTCTGATAAGCTGGCTGCAAATACTATGATTCATGGAACTCGTGGTACTTTTAGTGTGTCTGAACTTCATGCCCTACCGTGCTTGGGAAGGAAATGGGTTTGTGTCTCCAAGAAGCAGCTTTTCAAATTCAATTTCATTTTATATTAAAAAAAATACAAGCATATATAGCCAAGCACAGCAGATTCTCATTTTGGTCAAGCCCTGTCCCCTGCCTCACCTCCATCCACTGTCTCTCTCCCCCTTCCCAACCCCCAATTTATGCCTCTCTTAAAGAACCATTTGGATAGAAGAAGCTAAGGAAAAGCTTAGTTCCTAGAGGCCACTGTGAGGACCTCGAAAATGGCTTCAGGAACTTTCAGTCCACTCTTGAAGCCTAGAATGGCCAATTTACAAATGGGCAGCTCCAAAACAAAGAAAACAAGAAGCATACTATGCCTGGAAATGCAATTGTGCTCAATATTTTTTTACAGTTTTTGCTCACATGAGAGCTTTCCATTGACCATATGAACATTTATAATATATAATCATATGATCACATGGACATGTGTAAAGCTCCTATAATGTGCCAGGCACTGTGTTTGGGCTAGGAAGACAAAAATGAAGTTTTGGGAACAAAAGATCCTGCCTATGAGGACATTCTTTTATGAGGAGAGCCTACATGAATGTATATCATTTACATACATGTATGTATGTTTATATGTATGCATGTGTAGATGTTCAATGGTTTCAGATGTGTCTGACTTTTTTGTGACCCCATTTGGGGTTTTCTTTGCAAAGATACTGGAATGGTTGGCCATTTCCTTCTCCAGCTCGTTTTATAAATGAGTAAACCAAGGCAAACAGGGTAAGTGACTAGGGTCATAATTGAACTCAGGTCTTCCCAACTCTAAGCCTAAACTCTATCCACTGTGCCACCTAGTTACCCACACCCATACACATATGCACATATATGTATATATATGCACACACATAAATATATTTGTATATTATAATTTTTATTTTGATATATTGATAATATAATTTATACATCATTATTATACTAACAATATATAATAAATTAGCATTATTATGTTATAATATAAACATATAAATATGGCCTCAGATAGTTCCTAGCTATGTGATCTTGGGCAAGTCACTTAACCTTGTTTGCCTCAGTTTCCTTATCTGAAAAATGAGCTAGAGAAGGAAATGGCAAACCACTCGAGGATCTATGTTAAGCAAATACCCATTTGGTGTCACAGAGAGTCAGGCCTCACTGAATTGATTGAATAACATATGTATATCTATGATATATACTCATACATGTATATATACTTGTGTATGTGCTGCATATATACATACAAGTGTGCATATACAAAATGCATAAGGTAATGGGGAAGAGGATTAGGAAAGACTAGGTGTAGAAGGTGGTGTTTAATCTGGGTTTCAAAGGAAACTCAGAATCCTAAGAGACAGAGGTGAAGAGAAGGAGAAGAGAACTCTTAGCTGTGGAGGTAGCTAGTACAAAGGATTAGAAGTGAGGCATGGACAGGAGAACATTGTACACAGAGACTAATACACTGTGGTATAATCGAACGTAATGGACTTCTCCATTAGTGGCGGTGTAATGTCCCTGAACAACTTGCAGGGATCCAGGAGAAAAAAAACACCATTCATAAGGAAAGGATAAACTATGGGAGTGGAAACACCGAGAAAAAGCAACTGTCTGAATACAGAGGTTGAGGAGACATGACAGAGGATAGACTCTAAACGAACACTCTAATGCAAATACTATCAACAAAGCAATGGGTTCAAATCAAGAAAACATCTAATGCCCAGTGGACTTACGCATCGGCTATGGGGGGTGGGGGGGGAGGAAAAGAAAATGATCTATGTCTTTAACAAATAATGCTTGGAAATGATCAAATAAAATATATTAAAAAAAAAAAAGAAGTGAGGCATGGAGCCCAGCCACCCAATGAGCAGAAGGCCAGCTCAGCTGAATTATAGAGCACTTGAAGGGGAGAAATGGATATTAAGCCTGGAAAGGTAGGCTTGAACCAATTTGCAAAGGACTTTAAATACCAAATCCAGGAGTTGGTAGTTAATCCAAGAGGCAATAGGGAACCATTGGAGTTGGAGCTGGCAGTTCCTTTGGAAAGAATCTTTCAATTATGGATGAAAAGCAGTTGGTCAAACCAACATCATCTCCTGAGAATATATAGAAAAAACTCCATAAAAATCCAGGGAAGCCTATTACTGTATTAAAGAAGTATCATTCAGGAGCCAACAGTGATTGAACACTGTTATAGCAAATAACTGGTTTGCTGTAGCACTTCAACATGTGAGTGAGCGACATGAACCAGAACATGGATGAACTGAGGTTATCACCACTAAAAGGCATGCTGGGAAAGGAAAATTTCTTGTGGGTCTGTAGAGAGGGGACTATGTTTCTATGTACAGAGTATACTGGTCTCCTTTCCAGAGAACAAGGTGGAAGGGAATGCTGTAAGAATATTTTTCCACCATCCAAGTTTTCAGGAAGAATGAAGTGTCCTTTAAAAGAATGGAAGAAGTGCTTTCAAGAGAAAACCCAAAGAGATGATAGAAGACCGTGACCATTGTTAGGATGCTGGAGAGTAGAGGAGTGTGCCATGTAAGAGGGAGGGGAAAGGGACCACTGGACTTTTAAAACTTTGCCATAGTTAGGAGGTGCTTTGAGAAGAGGGTCCTTCTGAGGAGGAAGAAGCCTGCATTCAATTGATGACATGCATCTTTAGATGGTACCAGGAGGCAGGCCATTAGTTCACTTGGATTTGAAAGGGAATGTAGTACACATTGAACCCAATCCCCTCATTTCATCAATGAGGAGACTGAGGTCTAAGGAGGTTAAATAAGGTATCACAGGTAGTGTCAAAAGTGAGATTGGGATCCAGGTCCTCTTTCACTCTTCCATGTTTTTTTGGATCCAGTACTGGTCAAAAGAAGTAGAGGTGAATAATGGTGGGTTGGGGGAATGACTACTGAAGGGTTTCAAGGCAGCTATTTGCTGACCTGATATAAATAATAGAATTGTCTACTTACTGAGTATCTGGAGTATGTATCTAGGATTTGAAGAAAAGTCTTTCTCACTTATCAAATCTGAAAACCGCTACTTATTTCAAATGATAGGAACAAATGATAGAAAGAAAGTGTTTGCTAAGAATTATGAAGTCTTTGGGAAGAAACTAAAAAAAAAAAAAGAATGGATATTTTCATCACTGCTGTCAATTAAAGGTTAGTATTATTGTTCATCCTTTGTTTTCAGAGAGGACTAATGACATCATGGGGTGACGTCTTAACTTTTACATGAACTGGACTTAAGTGAGGCAGAGTCGCGTAAGGTCATCAGCCTTACTATCTCTTCCAAAGTCATCAAAATCTAGTTGCAAGACAAAAGCCAAGACGACTGGCAATGGCCCTGAGACACTGTGGATGACCTTGGCATCTTTAGTGTCTGCCCAAAGTCTAATTTCTCCATAGCACCTGCTATTGGAACAGATTGTTCTCATCTGCCCATTCTACTGGGGGAAGTCTTCACATGCTTAGGATATATAGCTTTCCTCAACGTTGGGTTTGAGACTTGTTGGTTATCTTTAACTTGATTTAGCCTGTTGCCAAGACTGTTTTTACCAAACATGGATGTTGTTTATATGCTACCACTTCTTGGAGTCATAGGTGAGAGCTGGATGAAAGTGGACACCAAACATGGATAAGCAGTCATGAAGAGGGCTCAGTAAGCCCCCACACCAGAAGTGCTAGTCCTCCATGTATATGAAGTGCATAGTCCTCATGAACTAGAGAAGGTACTAATCTTATCTAGGAGTTCCTTATACCAGTGCAATAATAGGTCCAGTCCTTATCCTTCTTGCTTTCACAAATGAATGGACCATATGATTCTCATCTGAATCTTATTTAATGCCAGTTTAAGGACAGGGGAAAGGAAGAACCCCATGATATAGTCTGAAAAGCATGTGGTGCAAGTATTATTTTCTTCATTCTAAAGATGGTAAAAGTGACTCTCTGAGAAATTAAGAGGTTTCCCCATCAGCTAGTAAGTATCTGAAGTGGGATTCAAAACACAGTTTCCTGGCTTCAGGTCCAATATTCCATGTTTAAGACCATGCTGCTTTTGTCCCTGCCACCATCATCATCGTCATCTGATGTTTCCCCATGACTGCTCTCCAGATTTACTCCTCAGAGAACTAGGCAGAGAAATATTCCCATATTTCCTAACATCTCAGGAATTCCTTGCTTGCCCTATCCCAAGAAATCTTTTTTTAAAAATTAATTTATTTAGTCAATTTAGAACATTATTCTTTGGTTACAAGAATCATATTCTATTATTCCCTCCCCTATCTCTGCCCTTCCTGTAGCTGACACGCAATTTCACTGGATATTACATGTGTCATTGATCAAAACCTATTTCCATGTTGTTGGTGTTTGCATTAGGATGTTCATTTAGAGTCTACATCCCCAACCATATCCCCTTGACTCATGTAATCAAGCACTTGGTTTTCTTTGGTGTTTCTACTACCACAGTTTTTCCTCTGAATGTGGATAGTATGTTTTCTCATAGATCCCTTGAAGTTGTTCAGAATCATTGCATTGCCACTAATGGGGAAGTCCATTACATTTGATTGTACCACAGTGCATCGGTCTCTGTGTACAATGTTTCCCTGGTTCTGCTCCTCTCACTCTGCATCAATTCCTGGAGGTCATTCCAATTCCCATGTAATTCCTCCACTTTATTATTCCTTTGAGCACAATAGTATTCCATCATCAACATTTTGTTCAGCCATTCCCCAATTGAAGGCATCCCCTCATTTTCCAATTTTTTGCCACCACAAAGAGCACAGCTATGAATATTCTTGTACAAGTTTTTTTCCTTATCTCTTTGGGTTACAAACCCAGCAGTGCTATGGCTGGATCAAAGGGCAGACAGTCTTTTAGCACCCTTTCGGCATAGTTCCAAATTGACCAGAATGGTTATGGTTGGATCAATTCACAACTTTACCAGCAATGCATTAATGTCCTGACTTTGCCGCATCCCCTCCAGCATTCATTACTTTCCTTTGCTGTCATGTTAGCCAATCTGCTAGGTGTGAGGTGATACCTCAGAATTGTTTTGATTTGCACCTCTCTGATTATAAGAGATTTAGAACACTTTTTCATGTGCTGATCAATAGTTTTGATTTCTTTAACTGAAAATTGCCAATTCATGTCTCTTGTCCATTTTTCAATTGGAGAATGGCTTGATTTTTTGTATAATTGATTTAGCTCTTTATAAATTTGAATAATTAGACTTTGTCAGAGGTTTTTGTTATAAAGATTGCCTCCCAATTTGTTGCTTCCCTTCTAATTTTGGTTGCATTGGTTTTGTTTGTACAAAACCTTTCTAATTTGATGTAATCAAAATTCTGTAGTTTTCTTTCTCTGTTTTTGACCTGCCTGGCTTTGGAATCAGTACCATATTTGTGTCGTAAAAGGAATTTGATAGAACTCCTTCTTTGCTTATTCTGTCAAATAGTTTGTATAAAATTGGGATTAGTTGTTCTTTGAATGTTTGATAGAATTCATTTGTGAATCCATCTGGACCTGGGGATTTTTTCTTAGGGAGTTCTTTGATGGCTTGTTCAATTTCTTTTTCTGATATGGGGTTGTTTAGGTAGTCTATTGCTTCCTCTGTTAGTCTAGGCAATTTATATTTTTGTAAATATTCATCCATATTACCTAGATTGCCATATTTATTGCCATATAATTGGGCAAAATAGTTTTTAATGATTACCTTAATTTTCTCTTCATTAGAGATGAGGTCTTCCTTTTCATCTTGGACACTGTCAATTTGGTTATCTTCTTTCCTTTTTTTAAATTAGATTGACCAGTACTCTGCGTATTTTATTTGTTTTTTTTCAAAGTACCAGCTTCTAGTCCTATTTATTAAATCAATAATTCTTTGACTTTCAATTTTATTAATTTCTACTTTGATTTTTAGGATCTTTAATTTAGTCTTCATCTGAGAGTTTTTAATTTGTTCACTTTCTAGTTTTTTAATTTGCACACCCAATTCATTGATCTCTGCCCTCTCTAATTTGTTAATATGTGAACTCAAGGATATAAATTTCCCCTGAGTACTGCTTTGGCTGCATTCCATATATTTTGAAAGGATGTCTTATCATTGTCATTTTCATCAATGAAGTTATTAATTGTTTCTACGATTTGTTCTTTAACAGATTCTGGAGAATCATATTGCTAAATTTCCAATTAATTTTTTATTTGTCTCTCTATATATGTTTACTAATTATTATTTTCATTGCATTGTGATCTGAGAAGTTTGCATTTACCATTTCTGCTCTTTTGCACTTGTTTGCAATGTTTTTATGCCCTAGTACATGGTCAAACTTTGTGAATGTACCATGTGCTGCTCAGAATAAGGTGTATTCCTTTTTGTCCCTATTTATTTTTCTCCACATATCTACTAACTCTAATTATTTTTTAAGATTTCATTCACTTCTCTTACCTCTTTCTTATTTATTTATTTTTTTTGTTTGATTTATCTAATTCAGTTAGAGGAAGGTTCAGGTTTCCCCCTAGTATAGTTTTTCTCTCTATTTCATCCTTGAGTTCCACTAGTTTCTCCTTTAGAAATTTGGATGCTATGCCATTTGCTGCATACATGTTGAGTAATGATATTTCCTCATTGTCTATAGTGCCTTTTATCAGGATGTAATTACCTTCCATATCTCTTTTAACTAGATCTTTTTTTACTTTGGCTTTGTCAGATATCATGATTGTGACTCCTGACTTCTTTTTATCAGTTGATGCCCAATAGATTTGGCTCCATCCTCTTATTTTTACCCTATGCATGTATACCTTCTTCATGTGTGTTTCTTGTAGACAGCATATGGTAGGGTTTGGGTTTCAAATCCACTCTGATATTTGCTTGAGTTTTATGAGTGAGTTCATTCCATTCACATTTAGAGTTATGATTGCCAGCTGTGTTTTTTGGTTTCTACTCCTGGTGCTGCCTTTTCTTCTTTCACTATTTCCTTCTACACCAATGTTTTGTTTTTAATCAGTTCCTCTAATTCCCACCCTTAATTTACTTCCCTTTTTACCCCCTCCCTTTTTATTCCCCTTTTATTTTCTTTGCAGTCTTTTAAAACTATGCCCCATTCTCTCCCTCCCATGTACTGCTTCCCTCCCCTACCAGTCCTTTTGTTATCCTTCTACTTCCCTATATGGCGCAAATCAATTCTCTGCCCCAATGAATTGGATTGTTCTTCCCTCTTTGAGTCAATTTCAACGCACATAAGAGTTGAGTATTTCCTATCTCCAACCTCTTTACCCATCCAGTGTATTGATGTTCTCCACCCTCCAGCTATGTGCTTCTTAATGACATATAAATTTATTCCCTTTTGTTTGTTTTCCCATTTCTTTCATCATTAACCTCTTTTTATAGCTCTAGTTGTATATATATATATATATATATATGCATACACATATCTATATACATATTTATGTCTTGGAATTTCATCCTATACAGTTTGTCCCTGTTCCCTCTAAATGTAATTCTTCTGGCTGCCCAGGTGATAATAATAATTTTTAAGAGTTGCTAATGACCTTTTTTCTTATAGGGATACATATCATTTTAACTTATTGCATCTCTTAAAAAAACGTTTTTTCTTTTGTTTTTGTTTTTGTTTTTTCCCTCTTTCTTAATTACCTTTTGATGATTCTCTTGAGTTCTGTGGTTGAGCATCACATTTTCTGTTCACGTCTGGTCTTTTCTTTACAAATTATTGGAATTCTTCTATTTTGTTAAATGACTATACTTTCCCCTGTAAGAATATAGTCAGTTTTGCTTGGTAGTTGATTCTTGGTTGTAGAACTAGTTCCCTTGCTTTCCAGAATATCATATTTCATGCCTTTCGGTCCTTTAGTGTAGATGCAGCCAGATCCTGTGTTATCCTCACTGTGGTTCCATGGTATCTGAATGACTTCCTTTTAGCAGCTTGTAATATTTTTTCCTTTGTCTGAGAGTTCTTGAATTTGGCTATAGCATTCCTGGGTGTTGTCAGTTGGGGATTAAGTATAGGAGGAGATCTGTGAATTCTTTCAATCTCCACTTTTTCCTCTTGCTCTAGAATATCGGGGCAGTTTTCTTGGATAATTTCCTGTAGTATGATATCCAGGCTTTTTCTTTTGTCATGGTCTTCTGGTAGACCAATGATTTAAGTTTTCTCTCCTGGCATGATTTTCTAAATCTTCTGCTTTGTGAATGAGGTGCTTCATATTTTCCTCAATTTTTTTCATTCTTTTGATGTTGTTTTATAGTTTCCTGCTACCTTGTGAAGTCACTTGCTTCTAATTGTTGTATTCTGATTCTTAAAGACTGGATTTCATCCCTGGATTTTTGGTCATCCTTCTCCTTCTGATCTTTCTTCTCCTTTGTCTCATTTTCAAGCTGATTAATTTTGGCTTTAAAGACACTATTTTCTTTTTTTTAGTTCAAGTGCCTCTGTTTCTAGATGACTTTCTTGCTTTTTAAGTTCTTTTCCCAGTTATCTTCAGCCTCTCTTAATTGTATTTTGAATTGTATTTTGAGTTCTTTCAAAGCCTGTATCCAATTCGTTGGAGTTTCTATTTTTATTTGCATGGTGTTCCCTCATCCTTCTCTGTTCTATTTTCTCTTTGCTCATTGCCTCTATAGAAGCTGTTGATTGTAATTTCTTTTTTCTTTTTCTGTTGTTTGCTCACAATTACCCCTTCTTTATTCCCTGTAGTTGCCTATGCTTTTGCTCCTCTCATTTTTTTTTTGTTGGATCTCTGGTTTTGGGATTTTCTATCAGCCTTCACCTTTGGAGCTTAGTCACCAAATCTCTCAGCACAGTCTGTGGGGGAGAGGTGTTGGAGCTTGAGCTTCCCTGCCCTCTGAAGGCTTTGATGGGATTAAGACCAGCTTGGTTGAGTTGGATGTACCCTGAGTCCAAAACCTTGGGGGGGGCAATATGGAGTGTCTCTGCTGCTACAACTAGGCTGCCTACTCTGTGATTCTTCTCCAACTGCTTCCCCACCGCCTGTGTTCATCACTCTGAGCCTGGCACAGCTTTGCCTGCAAGGTACTTGCTCCAGACCAGTACCCTTGCCTGCCCAGAGGTTCCAGCTGCAGCTGGAGGTTTAGAGCTCTAGGTGGGGGAGGGGCCTGGGACCTATTTTCTTCCTTCCTCTTAAACCAGAGTGTTCTCAAATTCTGGCTTTTGGGGGGGGCATACCTTTTAAGTTGAGTCCAACAGGAGGGTTCCTTGGCTCTGTCTTGTTGTTAGGTTTGATTTTCAGTCCCCTAGGAGCATTTACTTTGTAATTGGTAAGGAAGGGTTTTCAGAGGTCTGAACTTTCCCTGCCTTAACACTGCTATATTGACTCCGCCTCTCCCAAGAACTCTTGTCTGTAATTTGGGAGGACAAAATTGAAAGTGTAATTTCCAATTATGCTTATTCAAGTGGGTTGACTGGGATTTCACAGAAAGTTGTCTTCATTTGGTGATTTACTTAAAAAAAAAAAGCACTAATTGTACTCTCACTTGTTTCTGTTGGTTTACATATGCTAATTAGCAACTCAGGCTCCACTTCAAAGTTTCACAGAAGAGTATCCAATTTTATAAACCAAATAAGTCAACTTGTTTGTGTTTGAATGTTCTGCATTTTATCTACTTTATAAAATACCCTTCATTTAATTGCATGCTGTCAAATGAATACACATCTTATGTGATCATTCATCTTAAAGTGACCTAACAAAGTACTTGAACCTAGCTTTTAGTTAACCTTCATTTAAATATTTAAAAATAATTGTGATATCTGTCAAGATGTGCATTGGGAGATTCGGAAATGCCAGATGGAAACAGTTGATCTTTCAAGATGGTTTGAAGCCAGGGAGATATGGGTTCAAGAAGTGATAGCCCTTCTACTTTGCTACTTTCCTCTTCATAGTTTCCATATGTCACAGGTTGACATAAAAACTAAATGGGAATTTCTTGGGAGTTTTGCTAAGCCCCAGGTGACACTCGAAGGTAAGAAGGTGACCCAGAATAGGTTTAGAAACTCAGAAATGCATAAAGTATAGTCAGAGTATTGGTGTTGTATAATATCAACATATTTTAATACCAAAAATAAAATCATTTTTTTAAGTTAAAAAAAGGTAAAAAGTTAAAGTTTGAGAAAAGAATATGAAAGCCAGCAGACCACACACAAAGGGTAGAAATATCTTAACACTGACCTACGTGTAACCTATGACCAAAAACTTAATCCAGATATTATAGTAAGGTACTATAAACACTCCATAAAAGAAAAAGAAAAACATTCAGATTTCTCTGGAAGGAAGGGAAAGACAAAAAATTGTATACCCATTTTCCAGATTATGGGAGTGTGGTGCCCATAACACCAGAGAAGTGGAAAGGATCCCTGTAATGTCTTTGACACATTGCAGTTCTGTGACCTTGGGCAAATTTTTTACCTTCTCTAGTGTGGCTAAACTCAAATAAAAAGATCTCCAGTGATTGCACATTGACTCAGAAGACCACAAATTAACACTTTCTTTGTTATATTGTATTTTTATTTAGTCAAATGTTTCCCTAGCTATTTTAATCTGGATCAACACTAGGGAGTTTTGCCAATCTCTTCTGGAAGTGCTCAGCTAGTTTGACACCTCTGCTTTACACAGCATTCTAAAATTATAAAGATCTGAGAGGGTGCTAACCTGCAATAGTAAATTTAGTTTTCTTACCTGGAAGTCCTCAATGCTGATGGAATCACAAGAAATACCAATTCCACTCTGTATTATTTTGTAAATGGAAAGTGCGCGGAAATATCATCTTAAGAGAATATTTTCATAGAAATTAGATCTGGAACAATGGTGTCTAGACCTAGCATAGAGCAATAAATTTATGCACAGGTAGCTCTCAGGTAACTGGCGTACTGTCTTATCTTGGGAGGGATCAGGGTGAGTCAGGGCAGTATGTGCAAGACTCCATAATAACAAGAACTCAACTTCTGAGAAGCAAATTGAGTTCTGGCAACGTGTTCTTTTTCCTGGACTTCCTACTCTTGGGCAGATGTTATTGCCTTTGAACTCTGACCAGCAACTCTGCTTCACCCTTGGCTTATAGTCCGTTGGATATCAGAACCCCACAATCTCTGGGCAAAGAGACCAGCCTAGCCTTTGGGTTTGATCTCTCCCCTTTTCTCCAGTATTGCCTCACTCTCTTCTCAGTCAGGATTATTATCTGACTACTTGGGGATTTTTCTGATTAGTGGCACGTGCTAGTCCTGTGTTGGGTAGCACATGACAATAACATTCCAATTTAACTGCAGACAGCTTACAGCTGCAATGACAAGACAGCATGCCATACAGACATTCCCCCAGCAACAATTTCAAGAGGCTTTAGAGCTATGACAAAAGTTGGCTAAGACAGCTCAGTAACTAGCCAGTTTGTAGGGAACCACCCGAAGAGGCAAATTTTCAGAAATACCGACTTTCTGAGTTGGAAAGAACCTCAGAGTCTCTTTTATCCAAACCAGACGTAAATAAGAATCCCTTCTAAGCCACATCTAGCAAGTGGTCATCTAATAATTGCTAAGACATTGTGAGTGAGAGAGAACATTTGGGGTGTTCAAGGAGGACTAGCATCCCTGGTGAGAGGAATTGCTGAACCTTTTTTAGGACTGTTCATTCACTTTTGGTGGCCAGCACTCACCTGTTACTGCAAGAAGCTGCAGCATGTGCAGCAATCAGACTCTGGTAAGACCATCTTGGTAGTAACCAACGTACCTCAAACTCACAGGTGAATTAGGGGTAAATGTCTACCAAAAGCATGAAAGGACTTCCCTTGGTGGAATGGACAGGGGAGAGCAATTCATTATAATGGCTATGAAGGTGCCTGAAGCAGGTGCTGTGGAGCACTTGGAACTTGATAAATGATCGAAGATGCCAAAGTCATCTTCTATATCCTGGGCCATCATCAGTTGTTGGGACTTCTGTCTTCCCACTGGACTTGGATGACTCTGGAAGAAAGAGTGAGCCTGACAAATTTGCACAACTTTGTCTCACTTATATCCAACTCTCAAACAAGTCAAGATTTCACTTTCATGATGTCATTGGTCTTCATCAAAAGTGAAGGACAAACAATAATGACCTCTCAGGGCAACCCATACCATTCTTGGAATAGTTCTTATTTAACAGTTCTTAAAGTGTGATACTGGAACCCCTGGGAGTCTCCGAAATACTTGCAAAATCATTTTCATAGTAACAGTAAAATATATAAATTTCCAATTTAACAAATATCATTATATGAAAGTTCTTTGGTGTCGATAATTTTTAAGAGCATAAAGGGGTCTTGAGATCAGAAAGTTTGTTCTAATCATTAGGGATTTTTTCCTTTCTTCATACTGAAGTTTTTTTCTTTGTAACTGTCCCTGCATCTGCCCTCTGGAACCAATCAGAATAAATTTAATTCCTCTTATACATATTAGTAAAACTCAGTTATTATGTCCTCCTTTAGTTTATCTTTTCTAGACTAAATCATACTCAGTTCCATCAACTGAGATGTGGATACTATAGTCTTTAATTCTTTGAATCCCCTAGTTCCACACTTCCAAATGGGCTCCAGTTTTTCAATGCCCATCCTAAAAATGCACCCAGAACTACACATAGTACTAAACATGTGATATGATTAGGACAAATTATAACGGGATTACTATTGTCATCATTCTGAACCCTCTGTCTCTCATAAGGTACCCTAGGTTGCACTCTTGTTGATTACTATATTGTAATGTTGTGACTTATTTTGATTTTACATTCCAGGCACCCACTGCCCCCAGAGCTTTTTCATGATAACTGTTACCCTGACTTGTCCTATTCTGGAGTTTATTTTTAAAAAATCCAAATTTAGAACTTTATTATGATTAAATTTTACCATATTAGATCTAGTTTGCTATTCTAGTATGTCAAGATCTTTTGGATCAATACTGCATCATCTACCATGCTCATGGCAATTCCCAGTTTCATTTCATTCACAAACTGGGCAAAGATTCCATTTATACTTTTATCCAAATCACAGACAAAAATATTGGATAGTACATACTCTTTCCAAGTCTATGTTGAACTATTAACCACTACCTTAGATCTAATCCAACAACCTCTTTGGAATACAATTAATTGTGCTATCATCTGTAACCCAGTTGCTTCCAATTTATGGACTGTGGTTTCCTGTGGTAAGGATGGGGACTTTGAGATTTTTTGAATTTAGCTATGAATCTGTATGTGAGTCAACCCATGACCCTGTGACACAAAATTCCTTCTAAAAATGAAAAATATCTCTTATACATATGTATTGATGTTTTGTAAAATATATATATATATATGTATATATATATATATATATATATATATAAACTCTTACCTTCTGTTTTAGAATTGATACTAAGTTTCAGTTCCAAGACACAAGAGCAGTAACTGCTAGGCAATTGGGGTTAAGTGATTTTCCCAGGGTCACTTAGCTAGGAAGTATCTGAGGTTAAATTTGAACCCAGGACCATCTGTCTACACACCTCATTCTCTATCCACCAAGTCAACAAACTGCTCCCTTTTTTCAAATATATGTAGGTATTTTGAATAATACAATATTCATTTATTGAAAAGAATTACTAAATTCACAGCTTTTTGTCATCATTAATTTTTCCATGTTCTTCTGCCAATCTGACCTTCCTTCCCAATTTCCATTGTTGGTTTGTCATACATTTCCTGCTGCACAGCTGTGGCTGTAATCAATGACTACCCAGTGCACTCTTCTCTCTGAGAAGATACTCTCTCTTCTATATACTTGATGTTCTTATCAGTGCCCCTAGGGGTAACTATCATCTCAATGCAGAAAATTCCTAGATCCACTTGTGTATGATTAGTCTCCGTGTCCCAACTGAGTTCCAGTTCTGTGTTCCCAACTACTACTGGACATTTCAGACTAGATGTCCCACAAACATCTCACATTAAAAATGCAGAATTCCTTAGTGTTACTGTTCTTTCTGATGCTCAGTTTTTCACTTTCAGCATTATCCTTTATTCTCCATTCTCTCTCAGCCCATATATGTAATCATTTGTCTGACACTGTCATTTCTACCTCCAATACAATTTTTTTTATTCCTGTCCTTCTCATTACTCAAATATCTACCAGTTGTTTTCCGTCTTTCATCACCTGCTCCCTAAATTATTTCGGTGGTGTCCTAACTGACCTTCCTGCCACAATTTTCTCGCCTTCCCCAATCATCCTCCACAAAACTGCCAAAATGATTTTAAGTGTACATCTGACCATGTAACTTCTCTACTCAACATATTTCAGTATTTCTTTATTCCTTATAGATTGCCTATTGCCTCCAGGATCAAATTTAAATACCCATGATTAATTTTTTAAACTTTCTGTAACCTTACCCAACTTTTTTTCAAATGTTTTCATACATCATCATGTTATATATTTTAGATGACTTTATCATTTCTAAGTAGCTTTTCAGTCATGCCCAGCTTTCCATGACTTGATTTGGGATTTTCTTGGCAGAGTTGCTGGAGTGGCTTGCCATTTCCTTCTCCAGCTCATTTTACAGTTGAGGAAACTAAGGTCAACAAGATTAGGAGACTTTCCCAGATCACATAGCTAGTAAGTGTCTAAGGCTGGATTCGAACTCATGAAGCTGAGTTTTCCTGACTCCAGACCCAGCATGCTATCCACTGTGCCCAGTTATATAACTTTATTGTACATTATCATATTATTGATTATTATATAGCCTGACTATATACAACTGTTTATTATACCTTAGTATGTATTATAATAACATTAGTACACATTATTTAACTACTTTATTATATATTACATCATTACATTACATATTTACTATATCACTTATTAGAAACAATGTAATAATAATGGTATTATTATATATCACTATACAATCTTGTTATACATGACTCACTTCCTGCACTCTGTGAACTAGTCAAATTAGACTTCTTGTTATTCCTTTCCCATGGTTCCCTTTCTCCTATTTTTATGCCTTCACACTGACTGCTGTCCTCCATGATCCTTCTTTCTGTCTCTGAAAAGTCTTCATTTCTTCAAGACTCCGCTCAAGTACTGCCTTGTACAAAAAGAAAGCCTTTTCTGATCCCCTCTACTCCAAGTGTCTGCCTTTTCTTCCTCAATGACATCATATTCGTCTTGCATATATTCCATATAGACTCATTGATGCATATCTTGCCAATCTCCTAGAATGTAAATTCCTTGAAAGTAGGGATGGCTTGGTTTTTGTCTTTGTATTCTCAGTGACTGGCACAGTGCCTGGAACATGGTAAATAGTTGTTGGCTATTGATTCGGTGATATAGTTTTGCAGTTCATGTATGCTACAGTCATATGATAAGAGGGAATTTGGAAGGTTTAAAAAAAAACATTTAAATGACGTCTATCCTTAAAAATGGTTGGGAGACAATGATCTAACTCATATCTTTTCATCTTGTCCACAAGGATAGTATGAGTGACTCTGGCAAATGGCTTGCTGAAATCTAAGTGTACCATAGCTTCTGTACCAGTCTAATTCCCCTGTCAAAAAAAGAAAATGAGGTCAGTCCGGCGACCTATTCTTAATGAAGCCAGATGACTCTTATGGATTCCAACTTCCCTTTCCAAATGCTCACAAGCTACCTTTTTAATGAGATATTAAAGGATATTGCTAGGAGCATCCACCTGCCTGGTGATGTGATTTCACCACCTTCCCATTCTTTAGAATTCTTTAGAATTCAGCAATATTTGCTTCTATAGTCCTGTGGCCCTTACCCATTCTCCACAAACTTTTGAAGGTCAGTCTTATGTATATTTCCATAGACGCACCATGGTGAACCTACCAAATGTACTGGAACATCTAGGTGTCAATCACACACACGAACACAAAATAAATAAAAACCACTTTTATAGATACCATTGTAGCCCTTGGGCTAACCATACCTTTTTCTCTATTCTTGTTATGTGACAGTTTCAGCCCCTTTATCAGTTTGACACCACCTAATTGATAGACAACTGTGTGATGCAGTCAGGGATATGCTAGAGCCAGCTTAGACTGGCTTGTGAGAACCAATTAGTAAATTTTCAGAGGGAGCATTTATACCCGAGAAACAGGAAAATACTACAAATCTAGCCTTGATTTATTGTTTTGTATATTGTCTAGACTTAAGAAAGTGATAATAATGTTAATAATGCAAACTAAACTAAAAAAGCGTGACTGTATACTTTGCCCCTAAGCCCCATCCCCTCAGACAGCTAATTGTTAAACCATTTACCACCATGCTCCTGGGTGCAGTGGAAAATGTTCTGACTTAATAATCACTGGATCTGAATTTAAATCCTACTCTGTCACTCACTACCTGGGGGACCTTGGGCAAATAATTTCATTTTTCTTTTTGACTCTTAATTTCCTTATCTGTAAAATGAAGAGGTTGGATTAGATGGCCTCTAAGACTTCATTCAACTTGTGATCTCTAATCTTCTGATTTTTTGATCATGGTTCAGCCATCATTTTCATTTGTTCTGTCATTACTTTGAGCTTGTACTTCATCTGAGGCTGGTTACCTGGAGACATAAACTCTCTGAAGATAGCTAGGTGCTCTCTCACCACCTCCTTCCTTATCTTGTATTTCAGCTACCTAATTGTTTAGGTTCTCTTTGTCCCAGTAACACAAAGCATATTCTTCATGAGAAAGGAAATAGGCGAAGTAAATTGAGTTATTCCCAAAATATTCATTAAGTGATTATTAATGCCAGGCTATGATGAGTGCTGGGGCTACAAAGAAATGTAAAAACATGGTGGTCCTTCTCCCCAAGGAACTCATTTTCTAAAGGAAACACCATGGGGTAAAATTGTAAATGCAACTTACATACAGTATAAATGGGGAGTGATCTGAATGAAGGCTGTTGTCAGTGTGGTTGTTCATTCTTCTTTTGGAAGAGGACCAATGATATCATGGGGTAACATCTTGACTCAAGAATAAATTGTGTTTAAGTGAGGCAGAGTTACGCAGTCATCAGCTTCACTCTCTCTTCTAGAGTCATTAAAGTCCAATGGCAAGAGAAGAGTCAAGATGACTGGCAATGGCACAGGATACAATGGATGACCGTGATGTTTTTGATGTATGCCCAAACTAGTCTAAGCACTCAACAATCACTTCTCAGCCTTTTTGGTTAAGATCAAATGTAGTGTCTAAGCACTCCACAGCTCCTGCTTGGGCCATCTTCATGGCAATTGGAACAAATTGTTTTCATCTATTCATTCAGCCAAAGGGAATCTTCCAATGCTTGGGACAAATATCTCTTTAATTCACTACTAGGTTGAAGGCCTTTTAGTTACTCTCAACCTGATTTAGTCCATTTGCTGAGACAGTTTTACTGGAATGTGGCTGCTGCATATTCTATAGTTTTTTGGAGCCACAAGTGAGAGAGACCTATTACCCAGTTCTCACTGGGTGAAGGCTCTGGAACATTGTTGAAGGGAGGAAGCCAAGGAAGTAAGGAGGCAGATTACATTCCCAGGAATGGGTGTCAGGCACTAAGAAAGACCTGAATGTAGAAATGGAAGGACAAGAAAGTTAGTGTGGCTAGATTTTAGAGTGTGGAAAGGGGACAAAAATGTCAGAAAATATGAAGAAATGAGATGGTGAAAGGATTTAAAAGCCAGAAAAGAAGATTTTATATTTGATCTGGAAGGTAATAAGGAATCACTGGAGTCCATTAATGGGTGAGGGAATGACTGATCAAACCTATGCTTTAGGAAGATCATTTTGGAAACTGAATAGAGGATGAACTGTGGTGGAGAGACTTGAGGCAGAGAGACCGACTAGAAGCTGAATGCAACAGATCAGGTAAGAAGGGATGGAGGCTACACCCAAAGGGCAGTTATGTGAATGGAAAGAAGGGGAACAGATTTGAGAGATGTTGTGAGGGTAGAAGTGAGAAGATGGCAACAGAATACAAGTGAGGTGACAACAAGTGAGAGGTTAAGATTGATACCTAGAATGTGAGCCTGAGTGACTGAGAAGATGATGGTCCCTGGACAAAAATAGAGAAGTCTTGAAGAGGGATGGACTTTGGAGAAAGATAATGAGTTCTATTTTGGTCATAATGAATTTGAGATATCTGTTAGCATCAGCTATCCACTTGGAACAGTGGTCCTGTCTCGTCTTTGATCTTTCTTTTATAAACCTCAATGTAGCTATAAAGCCCTTTTATGTTGGCTTTGGCATTAATTTACCTACTCAGCTAATTCTGAGATTTCTAGTCTTAATGTTACCCTTACAGAATTATCTCCCTCTTTTGTCTTCATATTTCAATTTGTGTCTCAATTTCTATCTTCTACATAAATCTTTTAAAATTTTGAGTTAAAAGTCAGTCATAAGAAGCAATTTTTATATCTGGGCAAGTGGTGTAAAAGGTGACCTCAAAATAGAATTTTAAATATAAATTCAGTTGGAGAGGGGAGAGACAGAAATGAGGAAGATATTCCCAGAACCCTCCACTGTCAGTGGTATCAAACTCAAACAGAAATGGGACTGTTAATCCGTACATAAGGATCTCTGTGGGCCACATATTGACTTAGTTTTGAAATATAATATTATTGATGATTTATTGTATTTTTATTTTATACTTACTAATTTTGTTTTAATATTATTTGGACAACTCTTATGGACTGAATGGGCTAATGGACTATGTATTTGATGCCTCCATTCTAGGCTCTGCAGGGTAAAACAAGACTGGAAAAATGTTCAATAAAGTTGTATTCCAGTGGGAGAGGGTAAAGAGAAGGATAAGTGACACCAAATGATAACTTCCAATATAAATCACTATTTTTGCTAATGAAATACTAAACTTAGGTGTTTCTCCCTGCTGAAGGAGTACCACACTATCACTACTATCAGTACATTTCAGAGCTCTGGGGGAAAGCCCAGATCATCCCATTCTAGTTTATTGCTCTGTTGATGAGTTCCCTGTGAATGAACATTAGTTTCCTGATCCAGCTTTGTCTTTTCCTTCTGATTTGATTTATTTCTCTTCCAGTCTTCAAATTCAATTCTTTGAGAAAGCTTTTTCTCCATTTGGGGCCAAATTCCACTGTATATTTGTAGGTTATTGGCTCTTGACTGGACCATTTGAAAGCATCCTCACCTGTCTTTCTTCTTCTCTACCATAAATTCAAAGATATGGTGATCATGTGTTCCCAAAGCTCACATCATTTCTGTTTTAGTAACCAGTCCTTCCTTGTTGGCTAAAATCAGGTCCAGAAACATAGTTCCCATTGCTGTTTCCTTCAACTTTTGAAGGATGAAATTTTCATTTCCTCTTTATTAAGTAGATTAGGAACCTTAAAGAATTATATAAAAGCAAGTTTTCAGTAATGTTGTGGTTAAGGCAAGTCATGTATTCATATGAACTATTATTTCATTGACAGGAAGAGTTGGAGACAGACAAAGAGATTCCAGAAGATGTTCAGATAGTTGAAATTGTCCATTGTTACATCATGCTCTTGTGGCTACTTTGTTTTTTTCAATTTAATTTTATTGATTAATTAAGAAAAAAATTTCCTTGGTTACATGATTCATATTCTTTCCCTCCTCTCCTTCCAGTCCCCTCCCAGAGCCAACATGCAATTCCACATGTGACATTGATCAAGACCTATTTCTGTATTATTGATATCTGCACTAGGGTGATTGTTTAGAGTCTATATCCCCAATCATATCTCCATGTGATCAAGCAGTCATTTTTCTTCTGCATTTCTGCTCCCACAATTCTTTCTCTGGATGTGGATAGTGTTCTGTCTTATAAGTCCCTCAGAAATGTTTTAGATCATTGCATTGCTGCTAGTACAGAAGTCTATCACAATTGATTGTGTCTTGCGGCTACTTTGTGATTTCTTTTCCCAAATCCCTTTGATCCATATTTTTGTACTATATTCTCACAAGGAAATAATTTGTTTTTCAATCTGTTCATCTTGAGAAGGTGCCTGACAACCTCACTACTCAACACCAACCTCTGATCAACTGTTATGGGTGGGTAGGCAAGCCCAAGTGCATCCCAGACCACTGGCTCTGGTTTCTTCCTGAGGCTCCACAACTATCAGGCATAGAGGAACAATGAAGGATCCATCTCAACACCACCAACTGCCAACCAATTACCATCAGTGGGGCAGTTGAAGCAACAAAGCAAACTGAGGGAGATAGGAGGCAGCATCCAGGAAGATCAAGCCACTGATGTTATCTGCTACTTTTCCTCAGACCTCAGTGGAAATAAGCCAGCAGCTTGAGTCGTAGAGGTCTGAGAAGAGTAATGCCACCATTCCTCTGAGGTCTCCAGCTCTGCTTCCAGGAAGCATTATTCATGAAGGGAGCCCTCATGGATGTGTGACCTGGTGATGTCTTTGTAAGTGTTAGAGACCCTATATCCTCAGCATCCATAGCTGCTAAAACAAAATTCTCAACACAAAGTCCTTGGCATTGCCAAATGGCTATGGTTTTACTAAGATGAATGCCCCCAAAAGATGTGCTTCAATGTGCTTCACCACTCTACCCAAAAGGCTCTTGGACCTGTCCATTTGATTTTCAGATGAAGTCTCTTCAATGTGTTGTTTCCCTCTACTAGAATTTGAGCTTTTTGAACAGTAACTACTTTGCTTTTCCATCTGTATTCTTAGTCTTTCTCCATTCATTCATTCTTCATTGTAATGCTTTACATTATGTTTCCCTCCTTAGGTTCCTAGATTTCTCCACATGAGATAATTAACATACGATGCTATTCTACTAACCCATTTTAATGGATTCTTTTCTTTTTTGAACCTTTCCATGATTCTAGCCCAGGCATGAGAATCATCCTGCTAACTCTCAGTAATACCTAGAAGGTCAAAACTGTCTCCTTGCATTAAGATGTCTAGTTCCTCCTGCTAATTGCCTACATGTTATACATTTTATATACATCCGAAGCCTTGCGTTTTTATTCTCTCCTGTGTATTACTGACCTTTTTCCTTCTGCTATTCTTCTTCCTCTGTTGTAACTTACTAGTTTCTATGGCTTCTGGAGCTACAGTTCAGCACCCCTTCCCTTCCCAACCCCATTTCCATTTTCAGTTTAAATTCTTGATCATATTTACAAGACTACTGGGAAAATATTTTTGTTGGTCATCATCATTAGATTCACTATATCCCTGGCCAAGAGCCCATCACTCTATTTTAAGCTGTGGTTCAGAAATCTAAATCCTATTTGGAATGAATTAGTCTGTGCAGTTGTGGTTACCAGCCTGTCCTCTCTTATCTGGTTATGTGTGCCCATTAAACCCAACCTTTGGATACAGCCAGAATTTTGTGCTAGGCCCTCTTAGAATTCACTCAGTCCAAGGTTTTGTGATCTAGTTGCACGACAGAACAGAGTTCACATAACATTAGGATGATGCCGAATCTTCACCATCCAAGTTCTAAACTATTTCATACTATAGGAAAAGGGGTCAGTGAGCCTCCCCTACTAGTATCCTTCTAACCCTAAACTTCACTGTTCATCCCATCAACTCATCTTTTTCTTATCCTCAAGTTTAAATTGCCGAGTGTCTAGATACAAGTCCCAGGTTTGATGGACTTGTGGGAGATCTATACACTTTGTGAATTTGGTACTGGTTCTGATAAAGTGAATACCTCAAAAAAACCTATTTTATCCTCATGGTAGTTAAAGTAGTGTATTCTAGTGGTTTTAACCCTATTGGTAGCTAAAATAATTGGGCAGCTAGGTGGTGCAGTAGAGAGTCCCAGGCCTAGAGTCAGGAAGATTCATCTTTATGAGTTCAAATCTGGCCTCAGATATTTACTAGTTGTATGACTTGGCAAGTCACTTAACTCTGTTTCCTCATCTGTAAATTCAGCTGGAGAAGAAAATGGTAAATCACTCCAGTATCAAGAAAACCCCAAATGGGGACAAGAAAGTCAGAAATGACTGAAAAGAATGCATAACAAGTTAAAGTTGTAGAGGAGCACCCCTTCTTTTTTTCCAGGAGAGTGACTCAGGAGACCTTAGCAAAGATACAGTTTGCTTCCCTTTCTTCTTCCTATAATTACTAGAGATTAGTTGGACAGTGTACCACTGCCCAACTATTATGGGGAATAGAGGAGAAATAATAATAATATATACACTTTAAGGTTTACATAGGCATACTATCTCATTTGACCCTCAACAAAACTTTTTGAGGGAAAGGCTTTCATTATCTGAGTTTTATAGTTGAGGAAAATGAGCCTCAGAGAGTTAACTGACTTGATCAAAGTTGCATAGCTGGCAAATATCATGGTCAAGATCCAAATCTAGGTCTTTTGTTCTATTACCATGAGCTCTTGGTGCTGTCATAGGCAACCTTAGCCCAGTCTTTTGCTGCAGCCAGCCATCCTCATTAAATCATATCCCAGAGCTTATTTGAGCTCCCTATAAAGTATAAGGACTATTTTAGGGTATTAAAGAAAGCTGACACTGAGAAGTTACCCTCCCACTAAGATAGAAGGTTAGGGTTTAAAAAAACTCTCTCAGACACAATTAATTACTCTTGACTCCTGCCAACTACAACTGAAACACAGTTGTAAAAAAAAAACTGTTGTCTACAGACATGCATGTGTCTCTAGCATCCATCCATCCATCTATCTATCCATCCATCTATCTATCTATCTATCTATCTATCTATCTATCTATCTATCTACCTATCTACCTGCCTGTCTATCCACCCATCCATCCATCCATCCATCCATCCATCCATCCATCTATCTATCTATCTATCTATCTATCTATCTATCTATCTATCTATCTATCTATCTATCTGTCTGACTATCTGTCTGTTTGTCTATCTATCTGCCTACCTGCCTGTCTGTCTACTTACCTACCTATCTACTTAGCTAAAATATATTGGCCTAGACAATCACACATGAAAAGGAACAGTAGTTTGCTGGAGTTCCCATGGTAATTGCTAATCTTTTTCAAGGTTCACAATCCATGTTGTATTTGGTATGCAAGAAGGGAGAAGGTCTTCAATGAGATAGTCCTTCACTGTTGCTAAGCTACTATAGACTAATTTGACCCTAATCACTGTAGCACCCAGATAACATCCACTCATAAGGTCCAAAAATAATAACAATGGACCATAGCAAACCCTTGGACTTGGACTCCCATGAAGCCTGATGTTGATAGACATATCATAAGAAATAGGAGAAGCTAATGATGGTTGACTTTCACAAGGCAGAGGCAGCCACTGAAGAGGTCACAGTCATTCAGACCCTGCACACCATTGGTGGAATCATTTTAGAAAACTGAGCTAGTCTCTTAAATGTTGTTGTCCTCCAATGCCTCCACCCAGAGCTTTGAACATAGAAGGTAGTCAATAAACATTTGTGAAATGAATAAAAGATGAACAAAAGTGCAAGAAAACTGGCAACGTTTTTCATTTGTCTTATTAGTCTTACTCTATTATTACTTCTTTTTAAAAATCCTTCCCTTCTGTCTCAGCAACAGCAGAGGGATTCAGAGAATTGAGGGATTAAGCTAATGGGATCAAGAGAATTGCCTGGTCTCACAGTTAGGAAGTATCTGAGGTCAGATTTGAACTCAGGTCCTCCTGACCCCAGGCATGGCACTCTATCCTGTACTACCCAGCTGCCCATTTATAATCACTTCTTTTTCAAACCCTTGCCTTCTCTCTTAGAATCAATACCATATATTGATTACAAGACAGAAGAACAGTAAGAGTTAGTCAATGGGAGTTAAGTGACTTGTCTAGGGTCACATGGCTACAACATGGTCAGATTTGAACCTAAGATTTCTCTTCTCTAGACCTGACTCTCAATTCACTGAGCCACCTAGATGACCCTCTATAATGATTTCTAATTTCCACATGTTGTTTACTTGCTTCCTTCTCCCCAACCCCCAGTTCCCAGTCTTCTTATTCTTCTATATATGGTCCCAAAATTCTCATAGACCTTACCTCCTCTTTTTATATCCTCAATACTATTCCTTAACTCTCATTTTTATGTTGTTGTTTTACGTTTTATTGTTTCTTGCTCTAGCAACTCTGGCTTACTTTTTATATATTTTAAATTCTCTGTTCCCTGCTCTCAACAACAGCATGATATCTGTATGGGGCACAATGATGCATATCACAGCCCCTTTTCATTTTTATGTTCCCTTTCTCTCATTTCTCTTCAATTCTTAGTAAAGGATCTATAGACCACACATGCAACAAGGGACTTAGCTGGAAATCATGATTAATTCCTCCTGTCACTTTAATTTCTTCTCTCCCCCAACCATTGAGAATGGATATTTTGGGGGAGGATCACATTCTTATTTTATGTGTATTTATATAGATACACATGTATTGCCCTCATATTTTAGCAGCTTCTTTGACATAATCTATACTTTCATATCTAATAGAAAATAATGCCTCTGTTAAATGCTTTTTCTAGATGCAAACATAATGATCTTCCAAATCCCTTTCTTTGACTATGCCCTCAGAATCCACTGTTAACCCCTCTCTCCTAGGAAAATGCTGTTTCTTGAGCATCATGGACCCCATTCTTCTTGGCACTCTTTCCATTAGACAAAGTCCTGCAAAATTCTTCTAGCTAGCATTTAGTAATGACAGAGGACATTGGCAACTAACATCTTCCTCATCTTCTTTTGAAAATGCCATTGTTAACATCTTTTTTTCCTGTTTTACTACCCTGGTAATTTAATTTTTCCCTATGACCTGAAAAGTCCTTAGAACACAATAATGAAGCTATCACAGATTACTCCCTCTCTTTAACCATTTAATTAAATTCCTAATTTCTTGAGTGTTGATTACTGTTAAATTACTTATTTCTTCCTCCCTTGATTGTTGCTTAACATTAGTCCACATCCTTCTCCTCTCTTGGTTCTATGAAGAACTCTTCCATTAGTCAGAGATTCTCACCTGGTATTTCCTTAATCTCCATTTTTTTTTATCTTCTCACACACACTAAGGTGTATGTAGACAGTGCTTTCAATCTTCTTTCTGTATCTGGTTATTGAGACTGATCACCTGAAGGAAAGGAAAGGCACTGAAATCTGTGTGAATTTTAAGAATCACAGTTGAAGGCAGATGATCTTTTATTTTCCCATTCTGGGAGATTTTTGTAGGAGGCTTTTAATGGCACTCACAATTGAGAGGAAGCAATGAGTGCCTTTCCAGCCCTCAGCAATGATTGTGCAGAGGACTAGCCATTAAGAGCTCCACAAAAGTAAAAGTCATTTCTGCCAGCCCTAGTCCAGAGGGCAACTTTAGGCTTCACATAAGTAAAGGTGTACTCGGTTGTTACTAATCCTTCTTCTGTAAGAGGACTGATAGGGACAATGTTGTTGATATTCCTCGATGTGTAGAATCACATTTGGGGCTATTAAAAGAGACTGTTTGCTATGACCAATGAGTTATTTGAACAAATCTCTATTAATCTCTTCCTTGCTTCATTTTATATTTCAAGGTCAAAATTTATTGTTATTCCAGTTATCTGTTGATTTCATACTTTGGCATTCCAATCCCCTTTTATGACTGTGACATTTTTTTTGTGGTTATTATTTCTAGAAGATATAGGTCTTTGTAGAAATGAGCAACTTTAGCCTCTCTGGTATCAGTGATTGGAGTGCAGATTGTATTTTCGTAATGTTGAATGGTTCTGCCTTGGATTTGAACAGATAACAACCTGTCATTTTAAAAATTATGACCCAATATTGCTTTCTCTCCCCTTTATTGATGAGAATTACTCCATTATTTGTCTTAAGAGATTCTTTCCCAGAGTAGTCAATGTGGTGAACATGAATTAAATTCACTCATTCCTGTCCTTTTGAGTTCATTGACACCCAAGATGTTGATATTTAATCTTTTGATCTCCTGCTTGAACACATCCAGCTTACCATGGTTCATAGATCTTAAAGGTAGGGGTACTCCCTTAGCTATTCAGCCAACCTCACTAGACATCACCATCGAGCTGTTGTACTTCATCTTTTCTCATCATGGTAGTCCAGTCTGAACTTTCATTTGCTTCCCTCCCTTTATTCCTATTTTTTAAAATTTATTATAAACTTAAGGACAATCAAATGTGAATATTTTAATATTCAAAGAATAAAAAGGATTATATATGACACTATGAACCTCTATTATGTAGATTTGCTATATATACCTGCATATATATCTGTAAATTAGAGTTTACATATAATAGTGTTTGTGTTTTTATTTATATATAATATCCTATATATTATAGTCAATGTTTCTATAGCACTTACTTGATAGCCTATGTATAGACTATTATATATATATATATAAATATATAGAGGCTATTAAGTAAATTCTATAGAATATATATGTATGTATGTATGTATGTATGTATGTATATATATATATATATATATATATATATATATGAAAGCCAATATTTCCATAACACTTACTATGTGACAGGCACTTAGTTAAGCACTTTATAGTTATGATTTCATTTGATCCTGATTGTATCCCTGGGAGCTGGATATTATTATCCCCATTTTGCAGATGAGGAAAATGAGTCAAATAGACGTTAAATGACTCACCCAAGGTTCCCCAGCTAGTAAGTGTCTGGGTTCAGATTTGAACTCAAGTGCTCTGTCAATATATATAAATATATATGATGTATATGTATATTATGGATTTAGATGTGTATATACAATTTAAGATATTATTAACAAAATTGCCCTGCATGATTGTGTCCCCTTCTCAACTTCTATCTGCCCTCTTCTGTATGTTTTTAGTGTTTCATTGATGATATATTTTTTAAAAATATCATTATTATTAAATTCCACCAAATCTTCTCCCCGCAACTATACCCCTAGCAAAAACAGAAACTTTTCATTGTAACAAATAAGTTTAGTAGGGGGGGAAAAGGGGAAATCCATATATTGGCCATTTCAGAAAATGTATGTCTTCTGCTCTAATTCATCACCTCTCTGCCAGCTTTTGGCATGATCAATATCTAGAGAGGGATTTATTATTATAATTAATTATTTTTGTTTGGAGGAGATGCAGTAAGAGCTCATTGAGTATAAACCTCTCATTGTGCAGATGAGAAAACTGAAGTCTTCAAAGGTCAACTGACTTGCCAAAGGACAGGTAATGTCAGAGATGGGATTTGAAATGAGTTCCTCTGATCCCATCCCATTCCCTTTCCATTATACCATTGTAACCCTCTGTTATCTACCTTATTATTGGACTAATGAAGGAGAGAAGAAAGGAAGCAAGGAAGAAAGGAAAGGAAAGGAAAGGAAAGGAAAGGAAAGGAAAGGAAAGGAAAGGAAAGGAAAGGAAAGGAAAGGAAAGGAAAGGAAAGGAAAGGAAAGGAAAGGAAAGGAAAGGAAAGGAAAGGAAAGGAAAGGAAAGGCAAGGAAAGGAAAGGCAAGGAAAGGAAAGAGAGTGAGGTAGGGAGAAGGGAAGGAAGGAAGTGAGGAAGGGAGAAGGGAAGGAAGGGAGAGAGGGAGAGATGAAAGAAAGGGAGAGAGGAAAGGAGGGAGGTGAAAAAGAAGAAAGGGAGAGAGGAAGGGAGGAAGAATAAAGAAGACAGAGAAAGAGACAAAGAAAGAAAATGAGTATCAGTGAAGCATTTTTTTTAATGCTCAAAGAGAACAGAGGGACATTTAAAAAGAAACAGAAGCAATGCTGAATTCATTAAATACTTAAAAAAAAACCCCAAAATGAAAAACTCCTAAAATAAGCGAGAGAATGAGTATACTATAAAAAAAATAGCATGTGCCTCCATTTTGTTTTTTAAACACCATTTTGTGAAATGATTTTTAGCTGCTTATAAGTCACCCACGTTTGTTCCCATTTATTCTCCTTCCCCACCATTAGTATACCATAAGAATATCCATTCCCCTTTACCTGATTATCTCTTGACATCTTCCATCAATAAGAAAACTGGTGTAAAAATCACTCCATTATGTTTTTCCTATTTTTTTCACTCCCTCCAAACTGTAGATTAACTGGGCAAAGACCAAAATTTTGGTTTCTTGGCAACCCAGAACCTTGAACCTGGTTTATTTTGTAACTTCATGCAATGCTAAAGAAATCATTTGTCTGGATGCTACTTGCCTTTTTTATTTTGATACAACATGCATTTTGCTGTTTCATACAAAATTCTTGGTTTTAAATATGGAAATGTTTATATTTGTTGGTGCTTCTTAGTTTTAGATTAACAATTTTTTTTAATTGTAAAAACAGCCTAGTTTGGCAAGAATTATCAAGAAAGCATGGGGGCAGCCAGGTGGCTTAGTGGATAAAGAGCCAGGCCTGGACTTGGGAGGACCTGAGTTCAAATGTGACCTCAGATACTTTCTAATGTTGTGCCTCTGGGTGAATCATTAACTGAGTTTATCTAGCCTTCACTGCTCTTCTGCTTTAGAACTGATACTCAGTATTGATTCTAAGACAGAAAAAAAGGGTTATTGAAAGACAGCTAGTGATTGTAGAGGGGAATGTTCTGGCTGTTATAATGAGTTTGGAGAGAGATTAGCATGAGGATGGTTTCATGTCATGTATCTAGAAGAGTAGGGGTAGCTAGCTGGTACACTGGACAGAGTGCTAGACTAGAGTCATCCTCCTGAGTTTATATCTTGTCTCAAACATGTACTAGCTGCATAACTTTGGCCAAGTCACTTAATCTGTTTGCCTCAGTTTCCTCACCTATAAAATGAGCTGAAGAAGGAACTGGCAAACCACTCCTGTATCTTTTCCAAGAAAACCCCAAATGGGGTCATCAAAAGTCAGGGGTGGAAGCACAACAGACTGAACATGCCATAGGGTACACGTCATGATATTTATGTCCCAAAAGGACAGAAATAAGCCAGTATCTGTACATAATTTCTAAAAATGCTAAAGCCCCCCAAACAAGGATTTTTTTCTAGCTCTCTTTTCAGCCTCGGGAGGTAGATAGAAGGAATGAATGGATGTTCTCTAACATTATCTGTGTGAACCATCTAAATGAGAAAGTGCCCAGCTGTTTCTTAGAGAAAATGGAAGGTGATGCCCATGTGAACTGGGGAATTCTGAAGAAGAAGGATTCAGGGCATGTGCCTGAAGTTCACTGAGTGCAGAAAATAAAGAACTCAAAGGCTTTAAAGGAATGTTAGAGTTAATTGATCCCAAACCCCATCCTTGTTCAGATGAGGAAAATGAGACCTCAAAAGGTTGACTAACTTGGTCAAGGTCACATAGACTATATCAGAGATAAGATTTGAACTGAGGTCCTCTTGCCATGATACCACAATGCTCTCCTTATTGACCACTTAATTATATGACTAACTCTTTCTGGCCCCAGCCTTCTCTTTTTACCAGTTCCCTCAGACTTGGTGGGACTGATTTTTATTCTGTTTCCAATCCAGGTACCACTTTTTACCTGTGAAAATTCTATGTTTTGATTATTTATCTTGTCCTTTTCATACACTTCTGTCTCCTTATTGTGCAGGAAATTTCCAGTTTCAGCATTTCCCTATTGCCCCAAACTTAGCAAGACTCCAACCAGGGGAAGTCCATGAAAGGTCTCCATCCTGATTCATGCCCCCAAAAAAGAGGTAGAAAATACAAAGATTAAATAAAATGCAATCTTGTCTCTCTGGTGCTTAGATACTATTGAGTATAGATATGATACTTCGGAAATCTACGGGACACAATGGATAGAATACTGACCCTGAAGTCAGGAAGACTCATCTTCCTTTGGCCACAGATTCTAATTGTATGACCTTGGGAAAGTCATTTAACCTTGTTTTCCTCAGTTCCTTATCTGTAAAATGAGCTGGACTCTGCTTTCTTTACTAAGAAGCATGACCCTGGACAAGTCACTTAACTCTATTTACCTTGGTTTCTCATCTGTAAAATGAGCTGGAGAAGGAAATGACAAACTATTCTGTTATCTCTACTAAGAAGTATCACCCTGGACAAGTCAAATAACTCTGTTTACCTTGGTTTCTCATCTGTAAAATGAGCTGGAGAAGGAAATGACAAACTACTCTAGTATTTTTACTAAGAAGTATAACCCTGGGCAAGTCACTTAACCCTATTTACCTTTGTTCCTCATCTGGAAATGGCAAACTACTCCAGAATCATTTGCCAAACTCCTCCTGTCCCCGAAAAATGGAGTCATGAAGTGTTGGACATGACTGAAATGACTGAACAACAACAACAGAAATCTCTTGTACAAATAGAACAATATAAAGCTGAGGGTGAGGGGAAATGGCACAGTTCAACAGATACTGTAAAACAACAAAAATAAAATAAAACCCCAAACAAGTATGACAGAAAGGAAAATATTTACTTCATTCACTTCAATGGACTAAAATGACATGTGTTGAGATACAAATGGCATCTCCTATTGTGAGGTCGTATTTAAAAATAGAAGTCTTTTTCCGTAATGGAGCATAATGAATTCCTTTACCTGGAGGTATTTGATCAGAAGCAATTTAGTAAACATTTTTAGGTACCTATTTTGGAACAGGTACTGCTCTGGGAATACAAAGGTCAAAACAGAGTGAACTTCCATTCAATAGGACCATTTGTTGAGGATGCTATGGAGAAGAGTCACTCACTGGGCAGGGACCTGGCTTAAATGACCTCAAAAGTCCCTTCCAGCTTTAGAATTCTGTGGTTCTGCAAATTCTGGTTAGCCAAGGCAGGGCAGGCAGGGACATTCAGAGATAAAACCTTTCTTGAAAAACCTCCCAGCTTCATTTGTTTGAGGGATGAATTGCCCAGCTCCCAGTGAGAGTGGTTTTGTTGATATCAGTTGTCACATGGGCATCTCAAAGCAGAGAGGGCACAGACCAAGAATCCTTTGTTTTTTAATTGAATGTCACTGACCTACAGAAAACAATAATTATGTCCCAGAAGCGCCCTCACATACAACAACACCCCCCTTCCAAAAAAGACCCAAACCCATAATTATATATAGCTTTGAGGTGGAAGGAAAGAGGACTCAAAAGAAGCTTAACAGAAATAATTAAATCACAAAAAAAAATATGATAAAGCAAAACTTAAAGAAGGAGGAGACACAGAACAAAGACTAAAAACATAGCAGGTTATCTGTTGTTGGTATTTGTATATAGTAAGAGTTAACATCTATGTAAGTGCTTTAAGGTTTGCAAAGAGATATTCTAATTAAATGATATCTCATTGGATTCTCATAACAAGACTGAGAGAGAGGTACTATTATGATCCCCATTTTTATAGATGAGGAAACTGATCCTGGGGAAGGCTAAGTAATTTCCCCAGAGTCACATAGCTAGTAATCTGAGGTGGGATTTGAACTCAGGTCTTCCTGATTCCAAGTCTAGCACTCTTACCTAGTACACCACTATCTTCAGGTGAAGTTTTATTTGGGGGCAGTGATATTGAATTTAAAAAAATAAATTAATAAAAGTCACATAGGGATTTGGAGACTATGATGGTCAACCTGAATTCCAGTTGGAGTTATAGCTATAGTCATAGGGATTCCAAAGCCCTGCTTAAGAACCTTCATTTATTCCTTAGTGCTGCTAGGTTAAGACCCCAGTTACTCATCTTGGCATTTAAACACTTCGCCATCTTCATTTCTACCTCTACTCTTTCCTCATCTACTCTGTATTCCAACCAAACTCACCTACATGTTGTTTCTGAATTTAGCCTTCCATTTCCATGCCTAGAATGCATACCTTCTATCCTTCACCCTGCCACCATCTTTTTTTTTTCTGGCAATCTCCTCTTATCTTCAGAATCTTTGGGTTTCTTCAAAGTTCACCTCCTACCACAGGGAGTCTTGAACTTGTTTAAAAACATTTTCATAATTACCTTTTAATCTAATTGGTTTCCTGGATAATCCCGTGTACTTCATTTCATGTATTTTAAAACATTATTCTGAGAAGAGGTCCATAGGCATCACCAGACTGTCAAGAGGTCAATAACACAACAGTTTAGAACCCCTGTAATTTACACCAAGTCTTTCCTATGCCCCATAATGGTCAGTCAGGTAGTTAGGTGGCACTGTATGTAGATAGAGTGTCAGTTCTGGAGTCAGGAAGACCTGACTTCAAATCTAGCTTCATATTCATTAGCTATGTGACCCCAAGAAAGTTACGTAACCCTGCTTGTCTCAGTTTTCCATATAAAAGACGAGGTGCAGAAGGAAATGACAAACCACTCCAATATCTCTGCCAAGAAAATCCCAAATGAGGTTACAAAGAGTTGGACATGGCTAAAATGATGGAACAACAGTAACCCAATGGTCAATATCGCCAAATTATCAAATCCAAACTTATTTATTTAAATGTTGCATTCTACTATTCAGTAGAACATAAGCTCCTTGAAGACAGAGACTATTTTTTAAAATTATTTTTTAATCCCCTGTCCTTAGTACACTACCCTGGGCAGGTCCAATGGAATCTTGTTACTGTTGGAATCCTTTTGGTAGCATGATTAATTAATTCTCATTTCTCCAAGGTGATGTCATTTTGCATGGGCTAGAACTTCCAGATGGCCTTTGAGGGGTGCTGAATCATTGTGCAAGGACTGCATAATGGTTTATGAATACCACCAGGCTTAGGGAAAACCAGACTGGGAGTTGCAGTGCTTGTCATTTCTCCTTTTCCTTGACTTTTCATTTCAACACAAACTTTCTCCTGTCCTCCATAGTCATCAAATGGAATTGCCCAAAGCAGTTTAGGCAGCACAGCCTGAGAGCTATTAGCAATATGCTACATGTAATACATGCCAAATAAAAGTGTACCATGTTAATACCAGCCTGGGATTTGATTGACTATCCTTCAGTGCCATCACCTTTATTTCGGAGCTTTGATGCAAAGATTGCTTGAAAAGCAATAAGCAGACTTAAGCAGAATAAAAATGATAAAGATGCAAGGAAATTTTTCTAGGGAAAAATATTTTTTCTTCACAAGGAGGAAATATTTCTCCTCATATGGGAGATTCATTTTCTTGTTTGTCATGAGATGGCTTCATCCACCTATAAATCATTCCTTTTTTTTTTTAATCTTTTTTGGTGAATGAATTTTAATTTCTTGGTTTAATTCTTTGGGAAAGTAGAGAAATAGCTGAACCTATGAGAGAATTCCCACAAGTTTGTGTGTGTTAAGATAAAAGGAGGAGTAGTTTTATCTTTTATTCAAGAGAGTAGAATTCAGGCCATACCACAGTATTCATCTCATTTTCCCTTTCTTTCTACTTTCTACTTCCTGTCTGCTTGTTAGTCATTCCCTTTCCATTAGCATTTCTACCAGAGGGGAGCCATAACAAGAGGTGAAATTCAAATCAATCAATTTTACTACATGATAGTAAGTTGGGGATGATTTTTTTCCCCAGGGAAAGTTGAAACAAAATGAAGGTTTTGGTTTTAGATTTAAATGTATTGATTTAGGCGAATAATCTTAGGGAGATAAAACAGTGCTTTGTGCCAAAAATTGGAGTTGGAAGGTGATGCATCATGGAATTCCATCTCCTTCTATCCCTTCTGCCCTTCCTCTTTCCCTTCCTTCTTTTATTCCTCCCTCCCTCCCTCCCTCCCTCCCTCTCTCCCTTATTCCCTTCCTTCCATCCTTCCTTCCTTCCTACCCACTGGAGCAGATTGCATTAGTCCAATAATAAGGAAGACAACAGAGGGTGGAGTGTTTGATGTAAAGAGAATGGAACTTAAAAGTATTACCCTATTTCCAATAATAGACTGAGTTTAGAGGGGTGGTGGAGACAGAAACAACAGAGTTTGAAAGAAAGAGTTTACCAAAGCCCAGGACTTGTGATGATTAAGCAGTTTATGGCTATAGGACCAACTCATGATAGAGAATCAACAAAATGAAATTCAGTGATGAATCAGCAGAAACAAATGCCTTGAAGGAACAGAAGATGGAAACACAACAGAAGCATTAGAACTATGAGTTACCCTGGCTGCGCCAATTCCCCACATATAAGCTCTCTGACACGTTTTGTGGTCTTACATGCTCCTACATATATTCTTCCTTCTATCAATGATGTGGGGATTTGTGGGAGGATGTATCCTTATATATATATGGGGAATATTCTGTTATTCATCTGGCTACAGTATTCAAATAAATCCCTTTTTCTATGAAATAATGTGTTTCCTATTCTCCTAATGTCTTTCTTTTTTATCCTGTGCATTAAGAGAAGACTTTCAGGGGAGAGGGAAGGGATATATTTGGATAAGAAAGTGAGATTAAAACAAAATATCAATAAACATTAAAAAGAAAAAATAATGAAAATAGAGTTAGTGCTCTCTTCTCCATAGTATACAGAAAACTATATTAATGAATAAATGCATGCAATATATTTTGATTGGTAACACAAACTGAGGACCATCAGTAAAGAATTTCTACAAAGTTAAGGCTGAACCTGATAACATAAAATGGCATGGCAGAAGGGGGAAAAATGTTCCTTCTCTCCTCCCATGAATTTCTACCAACTCTTAAAAATATACAATTGTAGAAATCATTATCTTTCGTTTTTATCTGATTTGCAAATGAAAGTTTCACAAAATTTTGGAATGAATTTTGGAATTGGAATAAGAATATACCAATATGATCAGATGGAAGGTAGACTGGAATGGTAATTCAGCAACTGTAAAATTTTTATGTAAAAGGAACATGTACTTAATAGTAGCTGTCTTCCTGATGATACAATACAGTAATAATCCATGACAGGCTCAAACCATAGATGATAAAAGGACTAACTTCCTTTGGAAGAGAACATATTTAAATGATTGATTAAAATGAATTTTAAAGTGGAGTTAGGAAAAAATGAAGGCAGTCCAAATATGAGTCTCCACCCAGAAATAATCTCATCTAATATGGCTTACAATTGTTCCAAAGAGCAAAAAAAAAAAAAAAAAAAAGAAAAAGAAAAAGAAAAAGAAAAAAAAAGAAAAAAGAAAGAAAGAAAGAAAAACTCCAGGGCACCTCTGAGAATAGTAACTGGAGGTGATTGGATACATTTGATGGTGGCTCAAGAGAATGGATCTTGGACTATATATTCAAGAAAGGGAGGATTAGTAAAGTAAAAAAATCAAATGAGATAAGTAGAGTATTTAAAATCTATAGAAATTAGCATATGATTTCTGTTAGTTCTGTTTGGTTATTGATATGGTCAATTATGCTGATAATTTTTCTTGTATTCCTCATATAAATCCCATGTGGTCATAGGGAATGATCCTTTTGATATATTAATGTAGTCTCTTTGCTAGTATCTTGTTTAAGATTTTTGCATTAATGTTCATTAAGGAAATTGATCTGTAATTTTCTTTCTCTGTTTCTGGTCTTCCTGGCTTAGATATCAATACCATATTTATGTCATAAAAATATTTTGGTAGGACTCCTTCTTTGCCTATTTTGCCAAATAGCATTGCGATCAATTGTTCTTTAAATGTTTGATAGAATTCACTTGTGAATTGGCCCTGGGGATTTTTTCTTAGGGAGTTCATTGATGGCTTATGTATTTTCTTTTACTAAAATGGAATTAGTTAAGTATTCTTTTTCCTCTTTTGTTAATCGGGCAAGTTATATTTTTGTAAATATTCATTTTACCTAGATTGTCAGATTTATTGTCATATAATTGGGCAGAATAGCTCCTAATGATTGATCTAATTTCCTCTTTGTTGGTGGTGAATTCACCCTTTTCATTTTTGACACTGATGATTTCATTTTCTTCTTTCCTTTTTAAATCAAATTATCCAGTGTTCTATTTATTTTATTTGCCTTTTTCATAAAACCAACTCCTAGTCTTATTTATTAATTAAATAATTCTCTTGCTTTCAATTTTATTAATGTATCCTTTGATTTTTAGGTGTTCCAATTTAGTCTTTATCTGAGGATTTTAAATTTGTTCTTTCTAGTTTTTTTAGTTGTATGTCCAATTCATCAATCTGTTTTTTCTCTATTTTATTGACATAAGCTTTCAGAAATATATTTTCCAGAAAACATTGGCTGCATCCCATAAATTTTGATATGTTGTCTTCTCATTGGCTTTCTCTTTAATGAAGTTATTATTTGTTTCTATAATTTGTTCTTTGACTTACCCATTTTTTTAGAAATATATTATTTAGTTTCTGAAGAATTTTAAATTTGTCTTTCCATGAAATGTTATTGATTGTCATTTTTATTGCAATATGATCTGAAAAGTATTTGTTTCTTATTTTTGCTTTTCGTATTAGGTTGTGAAGTTTTTATGCCCTAACCTACCCAGTCAGTTTTTGTGTACATATCATGTACTACTGAAAATAAGTTATATTCCTTTTTACCCCCATTCAGTTTTCTCCCAAGGTATATTAAATCTAACTTTTCTAAAACTTCATTTACTTCCTTTACTTCTTGTTTATTTTTTGGTTAGATTTACCTAGTTCTGATAGGGGAAGGTTGAGGTCCCACAGTAGTAGAGTTTTACTGTTTATTTCCTCCTAAAGTTAATTTAATTTGTCCTTTAAAAGTCTGGAGGCTATACAGTTTGGTTTATATATATATATATATATATATATATATATGTATATGTATATGTATATATATATATATATACACATATATGTCCCCTGATATTACTTCACTGCCTATTGTATCTCTTATCAAGATATCATTTTCCTGCTTATTTCTTTTAATTAGATCTATTTTTGCTTTAGCTTTGTTTGAAATCATGATTACTACTCCTGACTTTTTTTTTACCTTAGTTGAAGCTCTATCCCCTCATCTTTATTCTGTGTGTCTATCTGCCTCAAAATTATTTCTTGTAAACAATATATTGTAAGATTCTAGTTTTTAATCTATTCTGCTATCCACTTCCATTTTATGGGTAAGTTCATCCTATTTACATTCACAGTTATGATTGTCATCTGTGTATTCCCCTCCATCTTATTTCCTCTTTTTTATACTGTACTTTATCTCTCTTTTCACTCTGTCCCTCCTCACAAGTGTTTGTGCTTTTAATCACTGCCACCTCCCAATTCCCCCTCTCTTATATTATTTCCCCTCCTTACTTCCATCTTCTTATTGCCTTCTTACTTTTCTATAGGGTGATAGGGTTTTATACCCCAGTGAATATGGTGGCTATTACCTTTGAGTCAATTCCAAGGAGTATAAGGTTTAAGCATTGCTCTTCACCATTCTTATTTATAATAGTTTTTTTTATGACTTTTTAAGTGATAAAATTTACCCCATTTTTACCTCTCTTCCTTTTTTCTCAGTGCAATCTTCTTTTCACCTCTTGATTTTTTTTTATATCATGTCATCTTAAACAGTTTTCTCCCATACCCTCTGTATACTCTTTCTAATTGTTCTGCTAATGATAAAAATTTTGAGTTACAAATATCTATCCATGTAGGAGTATAAGCAGTTTCACTTTATTGAATCCTTTTTTTTTCTTATTTACCTTTTTATGCTTCTCTTGAATCTTGTATTTGGACATCAAATTTTCTGTTTTGGTCCGGTTTTTTCATCAGGAATGCTTTGAAATCTATTTTATTAAATGACCATTCCCCCCCCCCCCCCCGAAAGAATATAGTAAGTTTTGATGGGTTGTATTGATTCTTGGTTGTAAATCCACTTCCTTTGCCTTCCAGAATATCATATTCCAAGTCTTATGATCCTTTCATGTTGAAGCTGCTAAATCTATGTAATCCTTGAACTGCTTTGCACTAGGGCTTGGGACCTCACTACCTCACTGCATGCTTGCACTAGGGATTGGAACTTCAAGCAGTGGCAGTGGGCCCCTCTGCTGTTGCATTAGGCAGGGTCTTCGGGGTCTTGAAGTTGGCTTGTACTCAGGTTTGGATCCTGGGTAGGTGAGTGGCTTGCACTCCTTGGTATTAGGTTTTACTTCTGGCTCCCCTCTCACCCCAGTGAAATAGACCCTCTCTGCTTACCTTTCAAATTGTTTTCTGTAGGAGAGTTTTTTCACTGTATCCTCTTGTTGGTTCTATCACTCCAGTAGTCATTTTGAGGTGTTTTTTTTTTTTTTGAGATTATTTTGAGAGGATTCTCAGCATGGTCCCAGCTTTCCATGCTGCTACTCTGCCATTTTGACTCTGCCTCATCTTGAAGCATAATTTTTACACTATTTGTTAATTATTAATCTATCTAATCTACCTATTATATAGATAACCTATCAGCATCTATTTTATCCTTTTAGTTACAGTCTGTCTATAATTGATCTATTTCTATATTTCTATCTCTCTTTCTGACTATGTAGACTGAGCCTCTGCTATCTAGAGTGGCTGTGAGCTCCTCTTAGGAAGCACTGTCATATTATGTGACCTGATGCAGTTAGCCCAATGTCCTCCACAAAAAAGGACAATTCAAGGCATAATCATTTCTAGGGAATCCATTTGAATTCTGCACAGGAACTTCTCTATGTCCCTAACAAATACCTTTGCTGAGCAGAAATCTCTTTCCCCTTTGTATCTTCCTAGAAGTAAGAATCAAGATAGCTACAGTAATCTAGGATGACATTCATTAAGGAATCTTGTATGATCTTAGTATAGGCTCAGGAAAAAAATATTGTTAGGAAAGAGCCTTTAAGATATCTACACTCACATCCACACACACACAAACACACATCAACTACTACTACTACTACTACTACTACTACTACTACTACTACTACTACTACTACTACTACTACTACTACTACCATGGTCATGTCATCAGTTTTACACATTTGGCTACCAGAAAGCTTCTCTTGTTTGATGAAGCAGACCAGGTTCATGCAAGGAATGTCCACACCAGAAGTTCCTCACACAATTGAAATCATAAGTCTAGGACCCTGTTACCCTATCCTCCCTCCCCATCTTTCCTCAAAAGTTCATGACAGTCTAGCTAAAATTTTTGACTAATAAAGAACAGAGATTTTTTTTTGTTTTTAATTATTTGCTTGTTTACTCAATATACAATGGAAGTTTTTTAATTTATTATTATTTTTTTAATTTTTAAACATTATTTTATTTGGTCGTTTCCATACATTATTCACTGGAAACAAAGATCATTTTCTTTTCCTCCCCCCCTCCCCCACCTTTCCCTCTCCCATAGCCGACACACGATTCCACTGGGTATCACATGTGTTCTTGACTTGAACACATTTCCCTGTTGTTGGAATTTGCATTATAGTGTTCATTTAGAGTCTCTCCTCAGTCTTATCCCCTCCAACCCTGTAGTCAAGCAGTTGCTTTTCATCGGTGTTTTTACTCCCACAGTTTATCCTCTGCTTGTGGGTAGTATTTTTTAGATCCCTGCAGATTGTTCAGGGACATTGCATTGATACTAATGGAGAAGTCCATCACCTTCGATTGTACCACAATGTATCAGTCTCTGTGTACAATGTTTTTTTGGTTCTGCTCCTTTCGCTCTGCATCACTTCCTGGAGGTTGTTCCAGTCTCCATGGAATTCCTCTACTTTATTATTCCTTTTAACACAATAGTATTCCATCACCAACATACACCACATTTTGTTCAGCCATTCCCCAATTGATGGGCATCCCCTCATTTTCCAATTTTTGGCCACCACAAAGAGTGCAGCTATGAATATTCTTGTACAAGTCTTTTTCCTTATTATCTCTTTGGGGTACAAACCCAGCAGTGCTATGGCTGGATCAAAGGGCAGACAGTCTTTTATCGCCCTTTGTGCATAGTTCCAAATTGCCCTCCAGAATGGTTGGATCAATTCACAACTCCACCAGCAATGAATTAATGTCCCCACTTTGCCACATCCCCTCGGAAGTTTTTTGGATGGTATTAAGGAGGGTATGATGCGAAGGGATGATGAGAACCAAGCTCCCCCTTCATTTGTCTTATACCAGTCAAGATACAGAGATGTTGAGATATTTCCTAAATGCCCTCATCTATCTGTTTGGAAGAGATGAAAGATTAGAAGCCTAGAAGCTTTCTACTCTTTAATTAAGCTATTATTAGAGGAAGAAGGGAGCATACAGGGTTGGAGAAAAGCATTAGCAATATTTAAAAGTAGGAAATTTATTTCAAAATCCTGAATTTAATAGTGTTTCAAATAAGTAAAAACCAGAAAGAGATTGCTGGGTTTGGAGGTAGGGCGGACACTGAATCTGGGGTCAAATGCTGTGCTGCCATTACAATTTATTAACCTGTTTGAACTTGGGGCAGGTACATAGTGCTTTGGGGCCTCAAGCTCTCTCTCTAGGTTGATTTTTAGTTCTCAAGGGACTCTAAATCTATGATCTAAAGTCACATCAGTCCAGGTTAGAGGTTGATCTCAAAAGCTAAGCCAGAACATTATATGCTTTTAGGCACTGACATTGGCTCATAGTTGTGAGTGTTGTTCAAGCCATCCCTGCAAATACCCAGTTGTTTCAAGTCCTCACATCCCACTCAACACTTATATTCACAGGTACTGAGCAGATACCCAATCACCGCTATCACTCTTCATATACAGACTTGTGAACTTGATTAAAAAAACAAGAAAACAAAACTAGATTAACTTACAAAATTAAAAAAAACAAAAACAAGAAAGATAATAACTATAGCTCTCATATAGTAATAATAATAGCTCACATTTATATAACCCTTTAAGGTATGCAAAACTCTTTACATATATTATCCTCTGATTTCCTAACAACCCTGTGAGCTAGGTGGTAGAAAGCTTTACATTTTATTAAATGCTTTTCTTATGATAAATCTGTAAGGTAAGTAATGGCATCTTACAGATGAAGAGGTAAATAGGAGTAGGGGAATGACTTACCCATAGTCATATAGTTTGGGCTTAAACCTAGATTGGATCAAAGAGCTACACAATTTCAGAATTGAAAAGGACATCCCTTATATGGATAGGGATCCAGCCTCCACCATTCCAGTTTGTTTGTGTTTTTTTTTTTTTTTGAAGAATAAATGATCTTTGAACTGGAAAGACCAGAAAAAACAAACAAGATTGAATGAGAAGACCAGAATGAATAAGTAAAAAAATAAAAATTCTCCCAAAATGGTTAACTGTAATATGAAGCTCAAAATAAGTGAAATTTTAATAGAGCACCTAGTTGGCCTTAATGAGTTGAAGGCATCAAGTTCAAAAACCTACATTCCAAGGTATTGAAATGTAATAGCAAATATAATTGATAAGCCATGGTTAATCATTTGAAAAATGGACTACAGAAGTGGAGAGGAGCAAATGTACAGCCTATTATAAAAAATGGAAGAAGGTAAATTCTTCAATTTAGAGGTTTTCTTTGGTTCCTGGCAAAATTCTAGAATGTATTATTAATGAATTGATTTGTAGTATATAGAAAAAGGAAGTGGCTATCACTAAGAGTCATTAAAAATAGACCATGTCTAATCATATATCTTTGCTTTGTTTTACAATGATTCTAGAGAAGTATCATGACTGTAGTGGATAGAGATATGACTTTGGAGACAGAAAGACTGGGTTCTAATATCTACTTGTTGTTTTTTTTTTTTTTTGATCCTGGGCAAGTGTAAAATTGAGATTTAAACTCTGGACTTCAATCCCCACAAGTCCTTGCTCCACTTCCCCAAAATGCTTTGTAATCTCACGGAATTCTGAGGTGGGTGAGATCGAGAAGGTACTTAAGCTGATTGCAAAGGCTTTTGAGGTCTCTCTTTTGGACTTCGGTTTTGGAGCAGATGTGGCTCTTTCCATAATGTAGGTGAGGTCTTGTCTAGGCCTCCCTTGCCTAGGCATATTTTCCTTATCCTGTATTTTTTTTAATCCTTAATAAACCTCTAAAAAATATAATACTCCTTGCAGAGAGAAACTAATTTCTACCTGCCTCAGTCTCCCCTAAATTTTAACTGTTACACAAGTAAATTAATATCTCAGTGCTCAAATAGAGATGTCAAACTCACAATCCAGACCAGATTTAAATGTAACTGGGAAATGTTTAATAAAGCAACCCCTCCCCCCAAAAAACCAAAAAAATAGATAAAGTTAATTTGTGGTTTTCTAAGTTAATGTGACCCTCAGCATCTATTTCAATTTGAGTTTGACACCACTGCTCTACGAGACTTCCTAAGATAGGAAGTTGCAGAACAGAGAGATTGATGACAGATACAATATTTACTTGCCCTCAGGAATGTATAATCTCTTGAGGGAAGAGGGTATAGAAAGGGGAGGTGACATAATTGGTGGTATGGCTGGAGATGACAAAGGATATCTATTGAGACCTAGAACCCATAAAATGAAATTTCCATACCAGGGAGTTCTCTGGCTATGAAATTTCTATGTGTATCTAGACTCTTAAAGAGGGAAATGCCATAAACTAAAATACAGCTACATTTTAGAAAGGCATATGACAAAAATTCCAATTCTCTCTTTGTGAACAAGATGGAGAGTGGCAGGATTCATGACAGAATAGATCTGGTTATTCAGGACTAATTGAGTGAATAAATAACCTGGAGGCACTCTCTAATTAAATGTTCCTAGGGAACTATGGTCTTCTCTTGTCCACATTTTCACCAGTGGCTTGAGTGTAGGCATATTCATTTATTCAAGTAGCATTTAATAAGCATCTGCTATGTACTGGGGACTGTATTAGAGCCTGGGGATTCAAAGACCAAACTAAAGCCTCAAGGATCTAGTATTCTTCAGAAGAGGAATGCCAACAACATACAAAATAATACAAATATACAAAATAATTTCCTAATGGTATGTTTATCACATTTCTGGTGACACTGAACTGGAAGTGAGTGAATGTGAAAGTTGAATGCCTGAATATTTTTATTTATTTTAAAAATTCATATTCTGTAATTTTGAGTTCCAAATCCCTTCTCTTTCTCCATCTCTTCCCTACCTATGGAGAAGGTAAGCAATATATCAATTATATATGTAAAGTCATGCAAAACATAGTTCCATTTTAGACTTGCTATTTTAAAAAGTAAGAAAAATAATAAAGGAAAAAAGTTTACTTCAGTCTGAACTCAGGAATTATCATTTCTCTCTGGGGGTAGGTAGCATTTTTCATCATGAATCCTTTGCAATTGATTTGAGTCATTAAATTGATCAGATTATCTAAGTCTTTCAAAGTTGCTCATCATTACAATATTGGGTAATAGTACAATATTCTCTTGGTTCTGCTCACTTCATTTTGTATCAGTTCACATAAGTCTTCTCAGGTTTTTTAAAACCATCTTCTCCATCATTTTTTATCACAAAATAATATTCCAATCCCATCATATATACCACAGTTTGTTCATTTATTCCCCAATTGATTGGCATCCCCTCAACTTCTGATTCTTTTCTACCACATAATGAGTTGTTATAAATATTTTTGCACATATAAGTCCTTTTCCTTTTTCTTTGATCTCTTTGGGATATAGACCTAATAGGGATTTTGTAGGGTCAAAGGGTAAACATAGTTTTATATTTGGGTATATGTCCAAATTCTTCTCCAGATTGGTTGTACCCATTTATAGCTCCATAAACAGTGCACTAATGTATCTATTTCTCTACACTCCCCCAAGTATTTGTCATTTTCCTTTTCTGCCATCTTAACCAATCTTATGGGTATGCTGTAGTACTTTAGAGTTGCTTTAATTTATTTTTCTCTAATCATTAGTGATTTGGGGCATAAATTCTTCCATATTCCCTTAATTTTTTATGATATTGCCCTTTATAGCTAAATCATATATTAATTTGGACCTTATCTGGGTATATACAGTATTAGATGCTGGTTTCTACCTGGTTCTGCCAAACTACTTTCCAGTTTTCCCAGCATTTTTTTTGTCAAATAATGAGTTCTTCCCTCAATGCCTTGGATCTTTGGGTTTATCAAACACTAGATTACCACCATCATTTCATGCTATATATTATATTCTGAACCTTTTCTACTCATCTAACTCTATCTGTCAGACAGTACCAGATTTAAATTTTATTTTATATATATTTTTTATTTTGAAAAATTTATTTATTTATTATTTATTTATTTATTTTTAGACCTTTACCTTCTATCTTAGAAGTAATACTAAGTACCAGTTCTAAGAGAGAAGAGTGGTAAAAACTAAGCAATAGGGGCTCAGTGACATATCTAGGATCACACAACTAGGAAGTGCCTGAAGTCAAGATTTAAACCCAGAACCTCCCATCTCCAGGCCTGACTCTCTAACTCCTGAGCTATCTAGCTGTCCCTAGTACCAGCTTGTTTTGATGATTACCATGATTCACTGAATTTATTAGGATGACAATTCATATGAGCTTGTATTTTAGATTTGAGTTTCAAAAGTTATTTGCAAAAGTATAAGAAGGAAGAGAAATTGCTAGAACTTGGTTCTTTTGAACAAGGTCTAGGGTTTTTATGATAGAAATTAGAGCTAGAAAGGTCTCAGAAGTCATCTAAATTGACTTTCTCATCTACAAATGAAGAAAGTGAGGACCCTAAAAGTTGACTTCATCATGTAGATAGAAACAGGCTTAGAATCTACTTCTGACTTGTGCAAGATACCCTGTCTCTTACATTATATTGCCTCCCCTATCTACTTAAAACAATAGAAATAATAGTAACTAGCATTTATATAGTTTTAAGATTTGCAGACTGCTTTAAATATTACTTCATTTAACCCTCACAATAACTCTAGAAGGTAGGTGCAATTATTATTACCCTTATTTTTACAAGTGAGGAAACTAAGGCAGAAGTCAAGTGATTTCACCTGAAGTCATACAGCGATTAAGTGTAAGAATAAGGATTTGTACTCTGGTCTTCCTGACTCTAGATTCAGTGCCCTAACCACTGCACTATCTGGGAGCATAGCTAAATAAAATTCAATGGTGTGATATGTTATCAAAAAGAAAAGAAAACTGACATTCTCAAATGTTACATGCAGGATAACTGAGATGATAGTGACAGAATAATATAGTAACTTTAGAGTTGGAAGATAATCTCAGTGGTCATCTAGTTCAACACCTGGGCTGTATGGATTTTCAGGAAAGACTAATGCTTTGATGTGAAGGCTTGCTGAACCCTTTCCAAAACTGATTATCTTCCTTTGGTGTCCACCTGCCACCCAGCTCTTACTTGTGGCTCCAAGAAGCTGTAACATGCAAACATGTCCCATCCCAATAAACCATGTTGGCAGGTGGGGGCAGGTAGGTTAAACCAGGTTGAAGATAACTGACAAGCTTCAAATGAGTCAGGGAGATGTCTACCCAGCATATGAAGACTTCCCCTGATAGGAGGGACAGATAAAACCAATTTGTTCAAATGCCAAGAAGACAGCTGAAACAGGCATTGTGGAGCACTTTGAGTTTGGTTAGATATCGAAGAAGCCAAAGCCATCCACTGCATCCCAGACCATCACCAGTCATCTTGACTTTTGTCTTGCCACTGGACTTGGATGACCCTGGAAGAGAGAGTGAGGCTCATGATTTTGTGTCACTCTGTTTCCCTTAAATCCAATTTATGTGAGTCAAAAGATATCACCAAAGATGCCATTTTGGTTCTCTTTCATTACAAAGGAAAACAACCAACCAAATCCAACCCTTATTTTATAGATTACTTCATTGAGACCGTAAAAGTATAAGTGAATTGCCCAAGAGTATTAAGATAGTGAAAGCAGTAGGATTTGAACCAGGTCTTCTGATTCCAAGTCTAGTACTCTTTTGAAACGCTGTTCCTTTAGTTCTTTGTTCAGAACTTTGTTGAGAGTATTTCTGGATTATTCTGTTAAATTCTGGGCTCCACATTTTAGGAGATGAGCTGATAAATTCTTGCAATTATCAAAGAAGGCAATCAGTATTGGAAACCACATCATACAAAATGAGAAACTGATGTTTAGGCTGGGGAAAAGAAGACTTAGGTGGGAGGATGGATGGAGAGAATAATTAGCCCATCTTTGGTGTTGTTTCTTTGGGTCTAAGTGAAGCATTTGGTCTTTTTAGCTCTGACTGAATTCTAAAACATCAAGGCAATTGTGCCCGTCACTAGTAAAGTATTCACAGTACCATATGCACTTCTTTGATCCACTGAGGGACAGATTTTTCTTGGACACTGAAGCACTTTGGAATATTGCAGTGAAATGAATGGTTTCACTTGCTGGTGTTAGGGAATGGATTGCATTAAATGTGCTTGCCTTTCAGAGCTATGATGTTTGGCACTCTAGCATGGAACACCAATAATTACAGCTTTCTTTGAGGTCTTTTAATGAATCCCATTAGGATTTTACTCCCTACGGGGATTTCATGAAAATATGTTTTATCTTTTTCTCTTCACTGGAGTCAGTTAAAATCAGAATAATAACCTAGTCAAACCTGATATTCCTGTCTAAAGAAGCTAGATTGTTAAATCTGGCTCAGGAGGCATCTTGGTCTGCAATTGGGTGGTTGGGTAATTTCAATATTGTTCCCAAATTGTAGGTTAGACTGGATTAGCCTACAGGATTTTAAAAGAATCTTGTCTGGTGACTGTAGAGGTTCCTAAACTACTTTTCTGGAGTTTGGTTAGGGGAGGAGGAGAAAGTTTCCTTATGGCATTGGGATGTGTGTGTGTGTGTGTGTGTGTGGAAGCTGTAGGTCACTTTCTTAGTGCCATCTGAACCTTGTCCTCTAGGGACATCATATTCTGCCTTCTTCCTAGAAACTCTGGAACAGTGATCTTAAATCATGGGAATTTTCCCAGTCTATTTCAGGTCAAGCCAATCCATATTTATGAAGCTAACTTTATCAGTGGCAGTGGAAAGCCCTGGATAGAGGGTTGGTCTTGAAGGAAGACCTAGGTTCAATTTCTGTCATCATAACACACTAGCTGTATGACTATGGGCAAGACTCTTACCTCCCCAGTGCCCTCAAGATAAGTCTGCCAAGTTCTAAGATGCAGTTGAGTTGTTGGTCTGCATTGATGAAGAAAGTTACCAAATTGGAAGTCCTGGCATTGCTGCAATCACGTATCTGGACCAAAAAACAAAAAGTTAAAAACCAAACAAACAATCAAATAAAAAAAAAACTCAACATTGTCCCAGGTACTCTAGGGGAAATTAAAATTATGGAAAACACTGTCTTTGAATTTCCAGTTTGGGGGATGAGCAGGACTTTGTTCCAAAAAATGCCACTCAAGGACAATGCAATATGGTATCCAGAACTGTATTGTACTGTGTAATACTTGTCATCTTACCTGGGCATTAGAAATGTATAAAAAAGAAATGTCAGTACCAGGACAAGCCAGGGATAAGCCAGGAAAGATCTGCCTGAATCATGAAGAAAATGTAGAAATTGGAATGGTAGAGATCAAACAAGCAGACATGTGGGGAAGGCAGAAGAGCAGAGGAGAGCATGGAGGTATAGCAATGAGCATGGAGGTTAGCAATCTAACTTTGGTACGGTGAGGACCACTTTTTCTAAACCAGAGGTATATAGGGGAAATGAAACTTGTACTGTGGTGCAAAAAGAGGTATAAACGAATCCCTTCCTAGTGTGCTGGCCAGCCAAGACCTTTCAGAGAATCAGGGGCAGGAAGAGAATAAGGAGGGTATTCTCCCATTTTTAGAATATATTAATACAGGGACAATCTCTTATTTCATCAGTTTCTCTTTATAAAAGGAGATGGCAAGCCATCTATGAATTAATAGATTGCTTAAGGAATTGCCTGAGCCATGGAGAGGTTAAGTGACTTCCCCATAATTGCACAGATGACCAGTTAGGGGCAAAATTTGAAGTCGAGTTTTCTTGACTGAGTTCAACATGATGCCATTGTCTCTAGAGTAGATAGCTAAGTAATGTAGTTGAAAGCTCTCTGTACTTGAAATCAGGAAGGCATGAGTAAGGATCATGCCTTAAACACTTCACTAACTTCCCTAGAGGAAGGAAGCTTTTTTTTTTAATGGTGTCCCATGTTTACATGCTGACTATTTGATAATGGTCAAAGGATCATAGATTTAGAGCAAGAAAGACCATTGAATGTAATCCCCTCATTTTTTTTTTTAATAGATGAAGGCTTAGAAAGATTCACCAAGTCCTGTTAGCCCATTGACTTGGCTAAGATTTGATGAGCCTTTCTAAGCTTGCTTTCTCATCTATAAAAAATTAGAGGGTTAGACTCAGTGGTCTTCCCTGCTCTAAATCCATGATCCCGTGACTATTATCAAACAGTCAGCATGTAAACATGGGTTACTGGAAACAAAACATCCCCCTTTCTCATTTTCCCAGTTGAGGTAGACAGCCACCTTTTCAACTTCAACAAAGGGAAATTCTTAGTGTTCATTTTCACCAGATTTCAGCTGTGAAAAATGGCTGGGATCCAGAGAGAATAAGAGGAGTGGCATCATGTTTTCTCCACCCCTTCTATATACACACAATGTGACTTGGCCCAAGTGTGAACCCCATGAGGAATACCCTGGAGAATGATGAACGAGTGGAAATTTCTTCTCTCAGTTTCAAAAATTAGATAGTGGAAGTAGCTTCTAAAAGAAGCTTATGCTTATACCTCTCTCCAGTGGGGCTGAGAATGTTTGAAACTATAGTTAACTCTTCATATTATCTTCATAAACAAAGGGTAGTGAAAAATCAGCTGCAAGGATAATGGAAAACAGCAATGAATTAAAAAAATGTTTCTCTTAGGCAAAGGAATGCAAAAATTTGCCTTGTAGTATGGTTTTCTTGGGGGGAATAGAAATTCATCTGCTTTCCTTTTAAATGGAGTGGGGAGAGAGAGCAGGAGTTTGCTGGATGGACAGAGAGAAGGCATCTTTGAGTTACACATTCACTGGATACTAGCCAGTGCCACCTACAGAGTTTCAAAAGTTGACTCTGCCATGCATCAACTTACAAGCAAAGGTTATTTTCATTTTTCAGAGATGAGAGTAATTGAGGAGGTGGTGGAAAGGAACAGAGTCCCAGAGAGGGAAGGATCTAATTAGGTTGTAGATAGGAAGGCACTTTGAAACAAAAGAAGCACCTTCTACAATGAATGAAGTGACATTGGAGATCTATTTAAATGTATTAGCCAGTTGGCATTAGAATGAAAGAGGAGTGAGCCCAAGTTTTCTGTTCCCACTTTCCCACATGTGGCACCATTTCTGGGATATCAAGGCCAGACTCTCTGAGGGTCATGAGATTTGGTTGAATATTTGGTTGACTATACAACAGCCTCATGACCTTGGGCAAGTGATCTAATTTCTCTGAGCCTCAGTTCCCTCATCTGTGAAAAAAAATTAAAGTGATAGACTAGATAATCACTAAATTCCTTTCCAGCTCTGACATTCAATATTACTATAATTGTTTAGAACTTAGCAGCAGCCCAGATCCTGCATATGCCTAGTGCCTGGTGGGCGAAAGTGAATTAATTAGATTCTTCATGCTGTTATTCATCAGCCTCTCTGAAATTTGGTTGTAAAGCCAAGTTATCAAAGAGAAGTCTAAAGCATTCCCTTGAAGGAAAGATTTGACCTGGGAGGAGAGTACTGGGGAAACATCAGGGAAAAGCTCAGAGGCCAGTGTAACTCAGAAATTGGGTTTGGGGAGGGAGAGATCTTGGAAAAGTTTTGCCTCAGGAGCATCACTGAATGGGGGAACACCCTTAGAGGCAGTCAGCCCAAAGGGATCGTGATTTGCTGGGTTCTTGATGTGCACCCAGTATTTGATGTACTTTTAAAGGCTCAAAATGGTTTCCAAACAGGTTGGTGTCTAGAATTTTAGATCAAATAACATCTTTAAAAAATGTCCCAGACTTCTTATCAAAGACTTCAATCTACATTTTATCCTCAAGCATACATTTAGCATTCTATAAATTCCAGAGTGATTTGAGAGTCAATATGACACAATAGGAAGTTGTCACTTACTCACTATGGAACCATGGGCATACCATCCTCTAAAATGGGAGAGGGGCTTACAAGGGTAAGCCCTGAAATCCCTCTGCATTCAAAATCTGTGAGCATAGACAAACATGGGACAATTGCAAAATGAACAGAGGAGATAGGGAATTTCCCTTAGAATTGACTTCTTGCCCTGGCAATGCCTCTGCCCCTGTGACTGTGCCCCTCTTCCCTTGGGTGAGTCTCCCCAGAATCTCTATTTGAGGAACTGTTTAGGCCATTTCTCATTGATTCTTCTAATTATCTGGACTTTTGTACCTTGCTCCTATGTGGGCAGGTTCTCCTCCCTTCCCTCCACCTTTCACCTTCCTTTAGATATTCTCTTTCCTCATAAGTATTTAATAAGTGTCCTTCCTTCCTTCCTTCCTTCCTTCCTTCCTTCCTTCCTTCCTTCCTTCCTTCCTTCCTTCCTTCCTTCCTTCCTTCCTTCCTTCCTTCCTTCCTTCCTTCCTTCCTTCCTTCCTTCCTTCCTTCCTTCCTTCCTTCCTTCCTTCCTTCCTTCCTTCCTTCCTTCCTTCCTTCCTTCCTTCCTCCTTCCTTCCTCCCTTCCAAATACAATATGGGTAATGATCTGGGTTATATGTAATATGAATATCCATGTTGGATTTGAAATGTCCCAAGCTACCCTACATATTGGGGAATCTAGAGCTCCTTTGTGGAGAGCAGGAAAGCTATGACTAAGTTTTGTTTCCCTATCTTTAAGTTGGGTATTAGGATGAGAGCGATGTGTGTGTATATGTGGGTGCATGTGTACATATATACCTACATACATTTGACATATATTTACATATATATATACACAAATCATTCATGTCTAGAATGATTCTGTTTTGGGGTTCAGGATGAAGACCACTTTTTCTGGTTGTTTCTCAGGGAGCAAATCCTTCCCTGACAGCTTAATCTTAGCCAAGTTAGCTCTCTTCCCCAAAATGCTTATTATAGAAAAGACAATCATGGATAGCTAGCAAACATCTATCAAAGCAAACAGTAAAGCAGTAAAAATCTGGGGGAAGCCATACGGATTAGTTTACGTGACAGACCATACAAGAAGAAAGTGTCTCTGTGACATGACAGGGAGATGAAATCCCAAATCAACCAAGGAGAGAATCTTGTCCACAAAGTCCACTGTTGGCAGTGCCTAGGATGTAGTCACTGTAAATTGAGGGAAATGTTGGGGTGCTGGCTTTCCAATGCCAGCAGCTCTAGGGATGTCTCCTATCTGCTGTTCAAAAATCTGCACCTTCTTTCACACTGTTTCTCTGTCTCCCTAATTCCCTCTATCCCCCACTTTCTCCTTTTTTCTCTTATCAGTAGGCATGTCTCCCTACTCAAACAAAACGTCAGAGGTCTGTCAGCCAATCAGAAATCCCATTTCCCATTATGTACAGAGTATCACAGGGGACAGTATCTTTCAGGGGACCACCTAAGCCCGCCTGGGCATTGCAAACTAAAGATTATATTTAAACTGAGCAGGAATCCCCACTTTTTTGTAACCTCAAGCCTCGAATTTCCTAGTGACAGTCATTTATTGAATAATGTTTTTAGGAAAGCTCTTTGAGGGCAGGGATTGGCATATCTTTGTCTTGCCCCCTTCGTACCTAGCACAGTGTCCAACATATAGTGAGTGCTTAATAAATGCTTTTTTGAATCATTGCATACAAAGGAAAAAAAGAGGACACTGTCAGGTATTCAGATGGATGCATTATGAGAGAACCCAGTTTAGCATTTAAGCTCAGGGCTTTGTCACACTGGGCAAGACACTTCACATTTCTTTCTGTCCCAACTAAAACCCTACCTTCTACAAGAAGCCTTCCCCAAGCCCTCTGAATTCCAGTGCCTTCCCTCCCGTCATGATTTCCTCTTAACCCCATACATAGCTTGTCTGTCCATGTTTCGTTGTTTGTGCTTTCCATTAGATTACACTTTCCTTGAAGCCTGGCACTGTCTTTTGCCTCCTTTTGTCATCCTAGTGCTTAGTGCAGTACCAGGCACATAAGTGGTGCTTAATAAAAGGTTACTAATTGATTCTCTTAACCGTTCTTCACGTGTAAGATGTGGGCATTGAGCTATATTAGAGTCAGAAGGGATCTTGGAGAAGGTCTATTCTAACTCATTAATAACAATACTCAAGTATTATTTGCTTACCAAAATTTGGTAATCAAATAGTATTCCATTAATTACATTTTCTGTGTTGTTAAATCTGTGTCTGCAAAGTACAATTGGAACAGAGAGCTGTGAAAGGAGGGAATACCTGTGAATGGTGGTGGTGGAATGTCTGGTGATATTAGATGAGATCTTAATTAATTCATGGATATTAGTTTTAGGATTTATAGGAAGCACTAGGATGGTGCATGTGGTCACAGGGAAGATACTTTGCTACTCCTTGGATTCTCTTACATCCCCCACCTTAATCTGTGAACTGATTTTCTCCTTGTAAAATAAGATACCTCTGCTTAAACCTCAGATTATCTTGGGATCTGAGGTCTGTCACTGGGGACAAGGGTGAAGACTTTGGAGCCCCAGGGCAGCTTGATGGTGGAAAAGATTCAAGAAGGGATTAGAAATTAAGGCTGGGGCAGTCAGATTTGGACTGATAAAAAAAAAAAACAACTCTCTGATTTATAACACAGTAGAGTATGCAGTAGCCTTGAGCAACAGCCTTGGGTCACAGTGGAGGTCTCACTTTTATTGGGGTCCTTGTTACCAGAACTGAATTATTATCCCATTAATTTAATCTGTATATAACACCAATCTGATGACTGAGATCAGAACAGCCTTCATTTTTCTTACTCACCTGTTTATCTGAATCATTTTAGATAAGCCTTTTGAAACATCATGTCCCCCCCGCCAATGTGACAATGGCTAAATGATATCCAGATGTGTTGGGAGAATGGGCTTGTCCCCCAAGAAAGGAGCTGACATAATCCTTTCTCCAACCCTTCTCCCTCTCCAAATTGATTATTTTCCATTGGTCATGTCAATCAAACATTTTTTAAGTGTCTATTATATCCAAAGTACTGGTATCCTTAGGTTCTATAGTAAAAAAAAATAAAAAAATAAACAAGTATAGATTACATGGGAATCCCAGGACGATTCCAGGAACATCATTTTTATTATATTATATTTTATATTTATATATAAATTGTTATAATATATAAATATATAATCAATGTAAATATAATGTATTATAATATCATAATATAAATTATGCTGTACTTTTATTTTGGGGTGAGTGGAATGTTTTTCTAATTACAAACCTTTTAAATTTATTTTTAATAGAAAAGCCCCTAAAAGATGCTGATTCTTCCAAACAACAACAAAAGCACATCACTGATACAGAGTTTATGATTCACTTAAACCCCCAGATTTTTTCACATTGGACTAAGGTCCATAAAAAAGAGATTGATATGATTTGATTTGTTTTCGAACCCTTGTGTTCTGTCCTAGTAACAATGGTAAGACAGAAGTGAAATCTTAAGAATCTTTCCATTCTAAATGGAATCTCAGATCTTAAGAGATTGAAGGATTCCTAAAGATCCCCTAATCCAATATTCCTTTCAATGTAGGAATTACTTGTGAGGATCTCTGATAACAAGGTAATTCAGCTTCCACTTGGATACTTGCAGAGATGGGGAGCTCACTTTGGGAAGTAGACTATAGCTGGACAGATCCAATTGGTAAAAGTTCTTGTCATACTGACTAGGAATCCACCTTTGGTAGCTTCTACCAGTCCTAGTTCTGAATGTTCTGAATGTACTCCTCCTCCACACAGAGCAACACAAAACTAGCTTGTTCTTTTTTTGGTTTTCCAAGTGAAACCCAATGAAGATTAAAAAAAAAATCCTTATCTTCTGTCTTAGAACAGATGCTGTGTATTGGTTCCAAGGAAGAAGAGTAGTTAAGGGCTAGGCAAGAGGGGAGTTAAGTGACTTGTCCAGGGTCAAACAGATAGGAAGTGTTGGAGGCCACATTTGAACCCAGGACCTCCCATTTCTTTTCTTTTTTTTTTTTTAAATAAACCCTTACCTTCCGTCTTGGAGTCAATACTGTGTATTGGCTCCAAGGCAGAAGAGTGGTAAGGGTTAGGCAATGGGGGTCAAGTGACTTGCCCAGGGTCACACAACTGGGAAGTATCTGAGGTCAGATTTGAACCTAGGACCTCCCATCTCTAGGCCTGGTTCTCAATCCACTGAGCCGTCTAGCTGCTCCTCTCATTAACCATTTCTTTCAATGTAGACCAGGATTATGAGAAGCATTGTGGTATAATGGATGAAGTATTAAAGTGCAGGAAGACCTGTATTTCAAATCTTGCTTCCGATAGTAGTTTCCATGACCTTGGTAAACTCAGTGAACCTCAATGTGTCTCAGCCAATTCTCAAATATTTTTCTACTAACATCTGCGATTATCCATCTTGGTTAGTGGAGGGAGTTTTCCAACCCAAGCAAAATGGGCTCATGAGAACAATTTGTTCCAGCAGCCATGAAGGCAGCTGATATGGGTGCAGGGAAGTGCTTAGAGCTTGGCCAGACATTGAAAAAACCAAGGTCATCCACTGCATCCTGGGTCATCACCAGCCATCCCAACTTTGATGGCTGTGGAAGAGAGCAAGACTGATGACTCTTGTACAACTCTACCTCACTTCAATCCAACTCATGCACAAGTTAAATCATTGGCTCTCTTGGAAAATGAAGGAAGAGAACTAGAAGAAAAATCAGATTATAGTAGGATTCATTTGTTTTTTAAAGCCACAGATACATTATAGGCAAAGTCTACACACTTTCTCAAAATGGACCTTTGGTTTAGAACGTTGGTTCAAACTGAGTTTATGATCCACTTAAAACCCCAGATCTTTTCACATTGGACTAAGGTCCATAAAAAAAGAGATTGATATGATTTGATTTTTTTTCAAACCCTTATTTTCTGTCCTAGTAATAACTATAAGACAGAAGGTCAGGGGCTAGGCAATTGGGATTAAGTGACTTGCCCAAGATCACCCAACTAGGAAATATCTGAAGTTAGATTTGAACCCAGCTCCCTCCTGACTCCAGGCTGGTGTTCTATCCACTGTGCCACCTAACTGCTCCCATGATTTTATTTTTATCATGGTATTGATCCACTGGTAGTAGAATTTGTCTTATGAATCATTTCTCTGCTCCCACCAACAACCATGGGGGAAGAAAGGGATTGCTTTGAGTCATCTATACAAACTAAATGAGGAAGACTTTCCTTGTCTTTTTTTTTTTTAATAAACCCTCACCTTCCATTTAGAGTCAATACTGTGTATTGGTTCCAAGGCAGAGGAGTGGTAAGGGCTAGGCAATGGGGGTCAAGTGATTTGCCCAGGGTTACACAGTTGGGAAGTGTCTGAGGTCAGATTTGAATCCAGGACCTTCTATCTCTAGCCTGGCTCTCAATCCACTGAGTCACCTAGTTGCCTCTTAATTCTTTGACTTAAACAGGTAAGGCAACCAATCTCTCCTCTTCCCTCTTTCTCTCCTCTCCTCTCTCTTTTTTCTCTCTGTTTCCTTTTTCTCCTCTCTCCTCTCTCTATTCCTACTTTTTGTCTCCTCCCTCCTTCTCTCTCTCTCTCTCTCTCTCTGCTTCTCTCTCTCTTTGTCTGTCTGTCTGTCTGTCTGTCTCAATACAAATATTTATTTTGCATGACCACACACATTTGTAATAAGGAAAAACAGAAACAAAAGTAAATGACTTTTAGTTTGTTCTAGCAAACTGCTTGAGTCAGGGTCATAGACTATCCTGGTGCTTCTTCTTTGGAACTATTTCTATTGTTGTAACAGAAGCTGGAATCTTTTTGAGTTCTAGCTCCAAGCTAATTTCCCATGTGATACTGATTACAGAACTTAAGCTCTAGCAGTCTGTTTTCTCATCTGTAAAATGGGAATAATAATATACTACCCTGTATATGGGAAATTCACAATTTAATGTATATCAAGTACTTAGTAAATCACACTATGTTATTTTACAACTGTAAGGAATCCTTATAATTAATATTACTATTAATAATGTTTCCCTTATCACGTAAAGTTGATGTCTCATTGCCCTTGGGCATTTTCTCAGTAAGTGATACAAATTTCCAGGGTATTTTGTTTTATCCCTGTTGTGGGATTTGGCTGAGGATGCTGGAGATAAATGATGGAGCCAGATTTTACACTTGGTAAAATAGAAGGAGAAATGTCGAAGTGGAGGCAGTCTTGCCCCTCTTCTGTGATCCAAAGTGCTGACCAGTTTTCATTAAAAAGTGACATTTATCTTCCTGTCTCAAATTTCTATTCCTGGGATAAGAATAGGAAAATGCCACAATTTACTTTGATAAAAACCAATAGAGAAAGAAGTCAGATCAATGACAACTTTTTAATGAAAACTGCAACACTGATAGGAAGCTTTGTTTTCAATATCCAGTACCTGAATCCTGGTAATAAATCAGCAAGGGCATTCCAATCAAATGGATCCCAGCAGTGCAGACAGAGAACACAGATGTCAAAACACTACAATATCAACTTTGACATTGCAACAGGAATTTTGTTCTATTAATGTTCTCCCTTCACTACTGGGACAAATAGAACATCATATTGGGACAGTGCTATGTCCTGCTGATCCATAGACGTACACACAAACATTTAAACTCTTACCTTCTGTCTTAATATCAATTCTAAGACAGAAGACTGGCAAGGGCTAGGCAATTGGTGTTAAGTGACTTACCCAGGGTCATACAGCTAGGAAATGTCTGAGATCAGATTTGAATCCAGGTCCTCCTGACTCTACCATACATTTATATTGTGCTAGAGGATGAAGGGAGACAGTTGCCAGGATAATAACAATGATTCACTTTTTCTCCAGTGCAATAAATAAGTAGTTCAAAGCCTCTAGAGAACTATACCTAAATTTTTACCATGTGGTCCAGCTTTCCTTACACCATAAGATTCCCTGGCACTCTTCAGCATGGGTAAGGAAATGGTGTCTTTGAAGGACAATGAACAAAATAAAAGAAATCCAAAGGTCTGTACCCAAGACAGAGGAAGAAATAATTTCATGTTCTTCTCTCTAATAATAGTAACTGTAGCCAAAGTGAGAGGCAGTGGGGCAAATGTGGCAGAATTTATAGAAGGCTAACCTTGGAACCAGGAAGACTTGAGTTCAAGTCCCACTTCAGCCACATACTAGTTTGGAGACTACTGGCAAATAAAGAACTTTTTAGACCCTTAAACCACTGTTTAAGCCTCTGAAACAATGAACTATTGATTTATCTGCAGTTTCCATCAGTTTCCTTATATAAATGAAAACACAAGTCTACACACACACACACACACACACACAAATGCTTAATGTTTGAAACTGGAAATTCTAAGGGTCCTTTGAAATTTACAAAGTGCTTTCATTCAATTCTCGAAACTCTGGGAAGGAGATGGAGTAGATGGCAGGGATGTTATTTTTCCAGATGAAGGAAGGGATGGGTTGTCAGAATTTAATGGCTTGTCCAAGGTCAAGGTTTACAGATTAGTAAATAATGGAGTCACAATGAATGCCCAGAGCCAAATAGAATATTCTTCCATTCTCCCTTTCTATTGTCTCTAGGCAAAAAAAAGTGATAATAAATACTATTAAATTCATATCTATATATGGCTTTAGATTTCTTGTTTTATATAACAGATTAGAAAGAGGGGAGGATTGGGAATATTTTATTAAGGGGATTTTGAGGTGGCTAACTGTATCACTTTGGACAAGTCATTGAAATGTTCTGGGTCTCTGTTCCTTTATCTGTTAAATAAAGGGAATGAAGATGAAAAGGCTTAAAGGAATCATGCTAGTTGATCTGTCAGTCAGAGGCAAGAGTAGCTCAGAATCACCAGAGATCAGTAACTGGGAAGGAGCATGAAGCTGAATTTGGAGTGAGAGAGGTTGGTCTTGAATTCTGGATCTGCTACTTGTCACCTGTGTGACTGTAAGGAAATCCCTTCAGCTCCATCTTTCTCACTTTCCTCATCTGTAAAGTGGGAATAATAATAGCAGCTGTAACTTGGAATTACAGAATTTCAAAGCTGAAAAAACCTTTATACATACACACACATGCCCATTTGTATATGTTTATATATTAGGTTTTTCTGGCATATACATATATACTTAGGTTTTACATATATATACATAAACCCAAATATAGAATGTTTGCATATGTGTATATATTTTTCTAGATCTAAATTTCATAATTCTGCATATTAAAATAATATTTTATTTCTCTACTATTGCCTGTTAAGAAGGGCAAGGGTAGTCATAGGGAAGGAAGATAGAAGCGGGGGGATAGAAGAAAAGCAGAGAGACCAGAGGAACAAGGGAGAGAAAAAGATAAATGGAAGAAGAAAAGGGAGGATGAGTGAGAGACATAAGAGGAGAGGCATGAGGAGCTTAATAAGGTCTAAAATGAGTGTTAGACAGGAAAACTGCATTTGTCCCAATTTGCTATTCAGTAGAGTTGAAGAGATGGAGAAACTAATGACACACTTTAGAATATTCTTAGTTGACTAGTTATTACTCACATCTCTCCAACTGCATTATTCTATAGAAACACTAAGAATGGGCTGAATTCTGAATGGGACAGAACTTAATCAACATTTATTAAGCACTTACTGTGAACCAGGAACTGTACTAAGCATTGGGGATTAAAAAATAAAAAGAGGCAAAAAGACAGTCTCTTTCCTCAAGGAACTGACAATTTAATGGAAGAAATTAGTCTCTGAGCTTCAGTAAAGATAGTCAGAGTAATAACAAACTGGGGGGGGGGGGGATAAGAACGAGGTCTTCTCAAAGAAAGGAAATGAGAGATATTCTGTTCCTACCACTGTATTAAAATTCCTATTTCAAAGGTCATTAATAACAGATTAGTCATTCAGTCTACTGTCTGTGTCTCCCTTCTGATTAATTTTTCTGCTGTATTAAGAAGATGAAAAAGTCAGAGTGGGAAGGGACCTTTGAATCATCCAGTCCAACCCTCTTGTTTTATAGTTGAGTTAACTAAATTCTTGAGAAGTTGAATTACTTCCTTAAGGTCACAATGACAGTTAGTTGCTGAGGCAAGATGAGGACTCAAGTTCTGGATTCTCATCACTATATTGCTATGACCACCCTCACTTAATTTCCATCCTTCTTCATGGTTTCTCTTTGGTCTCATTAGCTCTCTTCTTCCTAATCCCTAAATCCTGGTGCTCTTTGGGTTTTGTTCTGACTCTCTTCCTGTAAGATAGTAAGAAGACTTCTGGTGGTATGCCTGACAACTGTCTGTTCTCTCTTTTTATTTAATGCTGCATCAATGAATTGGAAGAAGATAGAGTTGACCTACTTATCAATTTTGAAGATGACAAAGAACTTAGAGAACATGGGAGTAGGAATATTTATAGGGTTCCCTGCCATATCCTTGTTCTTTTCTTTAAAAGGTATTAAAACCATTCTTGTGACTTTTAATCAGCTTAATGGACTAATGGCTTATGCCTTTGCCATAACTTCCTGGTCATTGTTGTTCAGTCATTTTCAATTGTGTCTAATTCTTCGTGCCTACATTTTGGATTTTCTTTGCAAAGATACTGGAGTGGTTTACCATTTCCTTCTCCAGTTCACCAAGGCAAACAGGGTTAAGTGACTTGCCCAGGATCACCATTGAGGAAGTGTTTGAGGTCCAGATAAGGGTTCTGACTCCAGATGAGTCTTTCTGACTCCAGACCCAGTACTCTATCCACTGTACCACCTACTAGCTGCAACCTCTTTTTTACTGGTATACCAAAAAATCTAGGACCCAGAGAATTTCATAGCTTTCTTTTAGACTACCATAGGTAATGCAAAGTTTGGGAAGATGTCCTCAGCTGTATCAATGTCAGATGCTTGCTGAATATTCTTTCTCTGCTTTGAATGAGTCCACTGCTAGGGAAAGTAAATTGTTAACTATTCCAGAAGTGTCTTATTTTGTTGTCATCTAGAATCTGAGGTACCAGACCAACCTGGGTCAAGTCTAGCCTATACTAGATATAGAACTTATCTCAGATGGCAAATTCAGTATAAAAAAGAAATCTGGTGGTATGGCCGATTCATTCAATAAGCATTTATTAAACTTATTAAGCATCCAAAAAAAAAAAAGCAAGCATTCCTGATCTCAATATGTAATTTAATAGGGCTAAATGTAAAGTCTTCCTCATAGATTTTAAAAAATAAACTGCCCAAGTAAAGGATAGGAAAAACATAACCAGAAAGAAGGCCATGTGGGAAAAAATACTCAAGATTTTTGCATCTGATAATCTCAAAATAGGTCAACTGGGTTATATGGCAGCCAAAAAAAAAAGTTAATTATATCTTGAGCTGCAATAATAGTGTTTGGAATGGGGGAAATTGTAATGTCACGATTCTCTAGCCTTCTCAGACCTCAGCTAGAGCATTATGGTCAGTTTTCTATGTTAGACTTTAGGAGAGACATTGCCAAGTTGGAGGATGTCCAGAGGATTGCAATCAAGATGAAAAAAGTGTCTTGAAACTATTCCATAAAGATCTTCCTGATAAAGATTAGTTGAAGGAACTGTAAATTATTAGTTTAGGGGAAAGAATACTTAGCATGGAAATCATGATGGTCTTTAAACATTAAAAAGGCTATTTGGCAAATAAGGTCACTCTTCTTAGTTTCAGAGGGACAACCTTGGGTGCAAACAATAGAGTTATATTTTCAGCTTAAGCTAAGGATGTCATCAAGGGAGTATATGATTGGAAAAGGAGATGGGCTGGTCATGTGTTGAGAGAGAAGAACAACAGATGGACAGTCATAGTCTTCTACTGAGAATCATTATGTATTAAAAGACAAAGAGACTGGGGGGGGGGGGGAAGCTAGGTAGCACCGTTGATAAGAGAGCCAGGCCTGGAGATGGAAAGTCCTGGGTTCAAATCTTGACTCAGACCCTTCTTAGCTGTGTGACCCTGGGCAAGTCACTTAACTTCCATTTCCTATCCCTTACCACTCTTCTGCCTTAGGACCAATACACAGTATTGATTCTAATATGGAAAGTGTTTTTTAAAAAAGACAAAGGTCTTAAGAACATTGGATTTAGAGTCAGAGAGCCTGAGTTTAAATCATGACTCTGCTCTGTGTGTGACTTTGGGTAAATCCTTTATCTTCTTAAGCTCTCAGATCTTCCTCTATAAAATAAGGGTTATGATAGGAACAATATCCTAACCCATGTCTCCATTCAATTGGACTAGTTTTTCCTTAAAATATCTTAAGACCATTATTCAAACTTGATTGACTCAGGGGACTAAAGGCTCAGGTTGTTGACGTCATTTATTGCTTGAGTACCAAACAACCAGGAGGAGCTCTTGGCTAGCTCTGACGCTTGGCTGGTGGATCTCCATGGGCAGCAATTCAGATGAGTAGGTCTTGTTTTACTTAGATGAGCCATTTCAATACCTATTCTTCTTGAATAACCTTGCTTTGACTAATTAATTTCCTTCTGTCAACTGTTTAATGACCTAAGTGAGTCTTATTTGTTTTTGCTGTTCATTTTTCATTATGTCCAACTCTGTGTGACCCTCTTTGGGTTTTTGGGTTTTTTTGGGCAAAGATACTAGAAAATTTGCCATTTTCTTCTCCAGCTCATTTTAGAGATGAAGAACTGAGGCAAACAAAGTTGAGTGGCTTGCCCAGGTTCAGATAGCTAGTAAATGTCTGAGGTCAGATGTGAAATGGGAAGAGGAGCCTTCTTGACTTCAGACCCAGTACTCTATTCCCTGAGCCTGTCCCAATTTCAAATACAAACTACCAGGAGACTGATCTGAGTAGGGCCCATCCCAGAACAAGATGGTTGGTAAGATCTTTCCAGCTCTAAATTTTTTATCTTGTGTCATGGGGAAAAACATCATACAGAATTAGAAGGTTGGGAGGAGCTTTTGGATAGTGTGACTTCACTGACGAGGTAGCAATTCTACCAAAGATTAACATATAGGGAAGAACTTCTTAACAATGAAAACGGAAGGTTCCATCTTGTTTAGTAGTGAATTCCTAATCACTTGTGGAATTCAAGCAAAGGCTGAATGGCCATTTATCATAGATGTTGTAGGGATTAATGCTTTAGTTATAGATTAGTCTAAATAACTTTCCACAGAATTCTTTCTGCCTTGGAGTTACGTGCTTCACTATAAGCTCTCCCTTCGCTATTTCATCCACAGCATGGCTTTGACCATTACCTCTCTAAGGAAGTATACTTTGATATAACTTTGCTGCTTAGCAACTGGGGACTATAGACTCTTTACTAGATGGGTTGGGATCAGCAAGAGTTTTCTTAAAAAGTAATTTAAAATTTTTATTTTCAGTTCCAATTTTCCTCTCTCCCTCTACCCTCTTCCCTACATATTAAAGAGACAAGAAAATGACATCCATTCCACACATGATGTCATGCAAAGCATATTTCTGCATTTTTACAAAACATTCCCACACATTATAGGGGGAAGAAAACAAGAAAAATAAGGAAAACGATAAAAAATATACTTTAATCTGAACTCAGAGCTCATGAGCTCGCTCTCTTAGAGTAGATAGCATTTTTCATCTTGAGTCCTTTGAAATTGTCATGGGTCATCGTATAGTATAATAATTAATATTATAGTAATTAATAACATAGTCATTGTATAGTAGCTAAGTCATAGTTGATAGCAGTTATAAGATGGCTGTTTTTATGTACAATGGTCTTCTGGACCTGCTCACTTCACTTTGCATCAGCTCAAGTAAATCTTCCCAAGTTTTTCTAAAATCATCTCCTTCATCATTTCTTATGGCATAACTGTATTCCATCACAATCATATACCACAGCTTGTTCAGCCTTTCCCCAATGGATGGGCATCCCTTTAGTTTCTAATTCTCTGCCAATATAAAAAAAGGGAGCAATGTGTTTTTTTTAAATAACTACCTAGGAAGTGGGTGGTTTTTTTCCCTTTGTATTTGTATTGCCAAATAGAGAATAAGCATGATGGAGTAGATAGAAAGATGATATTCAAGTCAAGAAGACCTGGGTTCAGTTCTGTTACTGATGTATTCTGGCTGTGAGAGTCAAAGTCCATAGTAACTTAGTATTCTAGGTTAGTTTAAAGACTAAAAATTGCTCAGAAAATATTAACCTGCACCAAGAGAGAAAGTTTGCTCCCTGGAAAGTTCTTTAGGCCACTTCTATTTTATCCTCTTTTATATATTTTAATATTTTTATACATTTATATTATATAATTTATGTTTTATTCCCTTTTAATGTCCCCAGATCCTAGCCCTGTGTTTGGCACATTGTAAGTGCTTGATAATAATGTTTGTTGAATGATTGAAGCAGATAAGGGAAGAAGGAAAATGGCATGACGCCTGTGTTCTGCCAGGAGGGTTGGAAACATTGAGATCTTTCTTCCCCTTCTGCTGAAGTTAAACATTGAATACTGATTCAATCACATTTCTGCCTCACTGGGAGGTCTCGCTGATCCTGCAGATGCCTGGCTTACAGACCTGGCTTACAGGTCCTCTGTGCTATATTTCCCATGTCAGTAAGAGAAGAGTTCCTGTGCCAAGTCAATTCTTTGCATCAAGTAGGTGCAGCTTCCTCATCCTAAAGACTCTGTGTTCCCATGGTAGTAGGTAAATTGTGATCCCAACCACCCTGGCTTTCCTTTAGCCTTGGGGACAGGTGAGGCCATGACTATGGGGTCAGGAACCTTATGTTCCTCCAGTTATGTCTCTCTAATTTATTCTCTACACTACTGCCAGATGAATCTTATTATATAATCACAGATTGAGAGCTAGAAGGAACATTAGCAGATAATAAGTCCAATCCCTCTGTTTTACGAATGATGGAGCTGAGGCTGAGTGAAGGTAAGAGACTTGACCAGGACCACCAACTAATAAGTATTCAAGGCAAGATTTGTACTTAGGTCTTCTTGGCTCTAAGTTCATCAGTTGATCCCTTGAACCATCTAGATGTTTCCCCAAATTGCAGTTATTTTTTTCAATTATTTTCCTATTCAAAAATGATTAGGGGCTTGTCATTGCTTCTCAAATAAAGTTTAAAAATATTCCAATGACATTCAATGCTCTTTCATGATTTAGTCCCAGCCCACCTTTCAAGTCTTCTTCTTATTATTATTATTATATATCATTATTATAGTCTCACATTTATTATTCCCCATCTGTACTTCAACCAAATTAGTCTCTTTGTTGGTTCCTACAAATGCCCTTTGCTTCATTGACTAAGTATATTCTTTGAATTGGAAATGTTTTTCCCTTCAATGCTACCTTTTGAGTTTTTATCTATTTTTCAAGGCTCAGCTCAAAGGCAAACCCTTGTCTGAAAGTTTTCCTGATCTCCTGAGCTAAAAGCAACCTCCATCGCCTCTGAAACATTATGGAGCTTTTATTTGTGTATGTTTTATTGACTTTTTTGAATCCTCACAACAAACCTCTGAGGTAGGTGCTATTTATCCTCATTTTGCAGATGAGGAACTTGAAGCTGAGAGAGGTTACATGATTTGCCCAGAGACATAGAGCCAGTAAATGTCAGTGGCAGAATTTGAACTGAAGTCTTCCTGACTCCTTGGCCATTGCTCTATCCACTAGAACACCTAAGCTCTTACTTAGTAACAACTCTCAGAATAAAGGGCAGGGGCTAGGCAAATGGGGTTAAGTGATTTGCCCTGTGTCACTCAGCTAGGAAATGCCTTGTCATTTTTAATAATAGTAATAATAGCTAACATTTAGTGCCAGGCACTAATTATCTCATTTGATACTTACAACAACCCTGAGAGGAAACCACCATTATTATCACCATCTGGAAATTGAAGCAAATTGTCCAGAGTCACATAGTTAGAAATTATCTGAGGTCAAATTTGAACTCGGGTCTTTCTGACTTCTCATAGAGGGTACCACCAAATTGTCATTTTAAATGCATTTTGTGTTGGTTATTTATCTGTCTTCTTTCTGCTCTCTAAGATACCATTCTGCCATTAAAAAAAATAATAATAACAATAGCTAACCTATATATAATACTTACTATGTATCAGGCACTGTTAAGCACTTTATAATTAGTTACCTTATTTGATTCTCACAATAGCCTTGGGAGCATTATCCCCATTTTATAAATGAGGAAACTGAGGCAATCAGGCTTTAAGTGATTAGCCCAGAGTCACACATCTAGGAATTGTCGGAGGTCAAATTTGAACTCAGGTCTTCCTGACTCCTCATAGAGGGCACCATCAAGCTGCTATTTTAAATGCATTTTGTGTTGGTTATTTATCTATCTTCTGTTTTCTTCTTTTCTTGAATATAAGCTCCTTGGGAGCAGGGTCTGGGACTTTCCTATTTTTGTGTCCTTCTCAGTGTTTTATGCCTACTTACTCTGCATTTGTTTCCTGTCTCATTAAATCAAAGGAGAAAAAGATGAAAGAGGGAGTAAAAAAGAATGATGAATGTGGAGAGCTCCTGGGCAGTTAAAGGAGTTTATTGGTTCTAGCTGCAACATTAAAATGGCATAGAGTTTCTAATCCAAGATGGCGGCCCTGCCTGAAGGTTTAGAGGAGACAGATTGGGGAGAGAGCTGGAGAGATTAACTGTTACCAAAGGGAGTGGGAAAGAAAAAGTTCCACCAAGGTTGCCTAGAAGCAGCCAACTTCAAATTCCATTTGCTAGACTGTTTTCAGGTTTCCTTACTGTCCTTCCCCCATTCTCAATCCTATTATAACCCACCCTTTATCTTTAGGGCAAGATTATCCTCCATTGTGAACCTAGTAGGAGAACTTTTTCGGTATTTGGTCTGCTATCACGTTCAAGTGACAGGGTGAGCTGTGAATATACCCACATCTCAAATTTCCTTAGACGACAAACTCGTGAAATGGAGGTAGACTCCAATTACAGATGGGTCGTGTTCCAAAAGTCTGTTTATAAGTTGATTGCTTAGTCCGGCAATTCATTTACTATGGAGGCAGAATTCCAAATGGTGGTAAGGTTCTCTTGGGCCAGCCCACAGAGTCCTGTTTTCTCTCATAACTGAACTCCAGGAGAGTGAGTACTCATTGTTTTATGTCAGCAATAGCATGGTCTAAATGGGCTTATTGTGGGCCAGCCTAGAAATACAGTCACCACAAAGAAGCATTCACCTTCCCGGGGAAGCTTCGGTTACTACTCATAGCCTCTAGGATACAATATATGTCCCTCTGTTTGGCATTTAAAGCCCTACCCAATCTGGCTGCAACCTAGCTCTCCAGTCTGCCTTGGCTTTCTCTCTCTCCTACTCAATATTCCAGCCCAAGTACCCTTCCTGCTATTACTCCTACACAACACCATGCCATTTCCCACCTTCGTGCCTTTGCCAAGGCTTTGTCTCCTAAGTCAGAATGCGCTCCTGCTTCCCCTCACCCTCTTAGTCAACCAGGCAGGCAGACCATAATCATTGAAGTATTTGCTATTTACTAGTCCCTGAGCTAAGTTTTGGGGATGGAAAGAGAGCTAGAAACAGTTCCTGCTTCAAGGAGCTCATTTTTAGTGGGAGATCCACCCTGTAAAGAACACCCTGTAAAGTAGGTCTATATAATGTATGTCTACACACATACTGATGTGGAAATAAATAGAGGCACTTATCTAGATGGGACATCTCTCTAGATATACAGGCATAACTAGGTATATATACATTTACACATTTATATACACATATTATATGAAAATAACTCGCTATATCTATGAATATGTATATATATAGTTATTTACATGGTTTATATATATATAACTAGATTTATATCATATATATGTCTATACACATACATACATGACTAGGTATATACAATGTGTGTATATACACATATTTATATATAATTAAGTAGATATACTGGTATATGATATATAGTCATTTACATGGTATATCTCTAGATATAAGGGCATAAGTAAGTATATATCCAATGTGTAGATATATGTATGCAAATACACATATTTATATGAAAATAACTAGATATATCCATGAATATATGTATAGCTACATAGTTATTTACATGTTCTATCTCTCTTTCTGTTTCTCTTTCTCTCTCTTCCTCTCTCTCTCTCTCTCTTCTTCTCTCTCCTCCTCCTCTTTCTTCTTCTTTTTTCTTTCTTCTTCTTCTTCTTCTTCTTCTTCTTCTTCTTCTTCTTCTTCTTCTTCTTCTTCTTCTTTCTTCTTCTTCTTCTTCTTCTTCTTCTTCTTCTTCTTCTATTTCTTCTTCTTCTTCTTCTTCTATTTCTTCTTCTTCTTCTTCTTCTGCTTCTTCTTCTTCTTCTTCTTCTGCTGCTTCTTCTTCTTCTTCTTCTTCTTCTTCTTCTTCTTCTTCTTCTTCTTCTTCTTCTTCTTCTTCTTCTTCTTCTTCTTCTTCTTCTTCTTCTTCTTCTTCTTCTTCTTCTTCTTCTTCTTCTGCTTCTTCTTCTGCTTCTTCTGCTTCTGCTTCTTCTGCTTCTGCTTCTTCTTCCTTTCTACATGTATATATGAAAACTAGATATATATCACATATATTTATAAACACACAACTAGGCATATACAATGAGTACACACATATTTATATGTAAATAAGTAGATATATGATATATAAATAGTTATTTACACACTCTAGATATAAAGGCATAAGTAGGCATATATATATATATATATATATATATATATATATATATATATATATACCTGGTTGGTTATCTCTCGAATTGAGGAAGACAATTGTCTTTGTGCGTTTTTGTGCACAAAGACACCTGTGCTTGTAGATTTAAGTGGAAAAGCCGATGCACAGAGACAGTCCCACTCTCTCAGCATTGGAAGCCTGGGTCCAGTGGCAGGAAAAGTCATTACACTTGGAGACTTCCTCAGCTGCATTGGATGGCCATGTTGTCTTTTGTGCTCCAACACGCCCTAAGCACTCCACAATGCCTTGCTGCGTCGCCATCTCAGCCGTTGAACCTTCTTGTTGGTTTCTTCAGCCTGTTCCGCTGAAACAGTCTTCACATGCTGGGTGAGCAAAGCCCTAGTTCACCAGGGGTCGACGACCCGATGGCTACCCTCACAAGGTTTAGCCGGCCTGTCGAAGCCGTTGCCCAGGGTGTGGCCACTGCCGCATGCTAGCAGCTACTGGGAGCCACAAGTGAGAGCTGGGTGTCAGGTGAGGGTCTGAGGCTGGAGAGCTGCCTAGAAGGGCACGACAAGCCCTCCATACCAGAGATATTACCCCTCCTTGAGCACCCCATACACACCCATACACCTAGTATAAGTATATATGTACATACACATATTTATATGAAAATAACTAGATCCATCTGTGACTATATGTGTATATGTGTAGTTATTTACATGTTCTATTTCTAGATATATACATATAACTAGATAAATATCACATCTCTTTATATACACATATAAGTAGACATAATATGTGTGTATGTGCATATATTATATATATATATGTATATAGTTAATTATATGTTCTACCTAGATAGATAGATGAAACTAAGAGAAAATAAGAGACACAGATAAGGAGGGAAAACATTGGTCATGAGGCAGGAGGGAAGCACGTGCAAAAGCACAGAGATAGGAATAGAATATTGTAGGTAGGGGATAACAAATAGACCAGGGCAGTGTGTGGAGAAGAGTAAAGAATAAGGAAAGTGGGAAGTTAGGAAGGGGTCAAGTTTCTAAGAGAATTAAATGCCCAACAGGAACTTATATTGGTTCTGGAGGAAGTAGGAAAAACTACTAGGACTGATTGAAGGGCATGACAAGTTACATGGTTTAGTCTAGTGATGGCGAACCATTTAGAACCTTTTAGATACCATGTGCCATACCTCTCCCACCTAGCCCCTGACCCCTCCCACTCCCCAATGCCTTACCCCAGACAGGGGAGGGAGAAAGGGAGGGAGTGGCCCTGGTGCTCCACTCAGGGGAGGGAGTAAGCTGGGCAGTGGGGAGGGGAGGTGCAGTAAAGAGGGAGAAGAGAGCAGCCCCACTTGAGTTCCTCTGTCTTTTTTATAACTAATTCTGGCAAGCAATGGCATGCATGCCTACAGAGAGGTCTCTGGGTGCCATCTTTGGCATGTATGCCATAGGTTCACCATTATGAGGCTAGCTAGCACTTTAGGAAGACACTTGGCATATGTTTGGAGGGTAGATTGTTTTGGAAAGAGACTTGAGCCAATTAAATGGCTATTGCAATGGGCCAGTCAAGAGATGAGGAGATCTTGAACTAGAATGATGGTTGCATATGTAGAAAAAAGGAACTTACCAGATATTGAGATATCTGAAGGTAGAAATGACCAGATTTGGCATTAGATTAGCAATGTAGAGTGAATGAGAGTGGTGACTTGAAAATAAAATATGGTAATTTTGACATGATGAATTTGGGAGACATGTGACATGAAGTTCAATTGGTGATGTCAGACTATAGCTCAAGAGAGAGATTGAGGTTGGATAAAAAGGATTTGGAAATCATTCAGGTCATGCCTACTAATTGTTGGGTGTTCCCCAAGACTTTGACATGGGACCTCTTCTTTTTACCCTCTATCCCACTTGATCTCATTAGTGCTGGTAAATTCAATTATCAACCTAGAGAGAAATGAAGGAATGAGTATGTGCTGTTAAAATACAGATATTCTGGTGTGATGTTAGGTGATTTGAGCTTAAAATTGAAGTAAGACCTCTTGGGGCACTTTGTATTTTCTTTTTTTCAAACTCTTACTTTCTGTCTTAGAATCAATACTAAGCATTGGTTCCAAGGTAAAAGAAAGGTAAGGATTAGGCAATTGGGGTTTAGTGACTTGCCCAAGGTCACACAGCTAGGAAGTGCCTGAGGTCAGATTTGAACCCAGGACCTCCTGTCTCCAGGCTTGACTCTCAATCCACTTAGCCATCTAGCTATTCCCAACATCTAATATTTAAATTTTGACTATTAAAAAAAAAAAAGATCTGGTCAGAAAGTTCCTGAGCCAGTGTAGATTGAAACTCCTTCAGGAAAAAAAAAATCAAACAAAATAAACAAGAATTTTAAAAATGGTCTTGAGTAGGAGTTGACTTATCCAGAATCACAAATCCAATACTTGTCAGGAACAGGACCAGCTCTTTAGCCACTATAGCACACTGGCTCTCACCTGAACTCAACAGGTAACTTCTATATTAATTCCATCTCTTGGTTTTCAGGGGATGGATTACTGTCAAATCAGTCACTTTTTTATATTATAACCAAGAGAGCTATTAGTCAGGAACTGCAACTTGCCTAGTTTTATAAGAGCTACAATCTAGGATTAAATTTCATGTTAAATAATCAAATGTATCAATGTACCTATAGCTGCACTGATTATTGAAAGGAGATTTAAGGAAATCAAGAAGTTTCTGCCTGCATAATTGACTTTAAAATGATCTTGACTTAGTTCTAAAAGAAAAGACAAACTTATTGGATAGCAAATCCAAGGTCAGTCAACATTTTGATAGGACATCTCCTCCCATTTATACAACTTAAGGCTGTATTAGAAAAAACAGAGTATCCAAGATTGGTGACCTTGTTTTTCACCCATGTCATTCTGTCATCTCTGTTCCTCATTCCTGGAATTCACTGACACCTCTCAGAATCTCTCATCTTCTTCAAACATTGCCTCCAACATAAGACCTTTCCTAATCTCTTTATCTGCTAAAGTGCCTCCATTGGTCAGTCAAACAATAAATATTAAGTGTCAGCTATGTGCCAGGTAAAGAAAAAAGAAGCAGGTAAAAGACAATCCCTTCTGTGTAGGAGCTCACAGATGAATGCGGTTAATGACATACCAATAATTATGAACAATCTATAAACAAGGAAAATTGGAAATACTCAACAGAGGGAAGACATTAGAGTTTTGAAGGATTAGGAATGAATTCTTAAGGAAGATGGAAACCATGGAATCTGGGAAGTGGAGAAGAGGAGGGACGGTATTCCACTAAGGAGGACCAAATGCCTAAATTTGGGAGTTATTTGAAGAACAACAAGGAGGTTAATATTATTGACTCATCTTTACTTTGTATGTATCTTGTATAAATGTATTTTGTACATACTCATGGGTGTATACATGATCTTCTCCAGTATAATTTAAGTTCCTCAAGGGCAGGGAAGATTTAATTTCAGTCTATTTCCTTGGTATTTGGCACGTAACAAATATTCTGTGATTTATTGATTAGTAGATAATAAGGAATAATTCTGCTTGATTCTGACGAGGTTAGGTGTTGTCTAGAGGTTTAGATGATAATGCAATATTTTGTGAAATACATTTATAAATGAGAGAGTGTATAAAAGAGAACAACCAGAGAGGTGAAGGCTCTAAAGACTGAACATTTAGGTGATGCAGTGAATAGATTGCTAGACCTGGAGTCAGAAAGACCTGAGTTCAAATACAGCCAAAAAAACCACTGACTTTCTGTATGGGCACTTGGGCAAGTCAGTTAGCCTTCACCTGCCTCAGTTTCCTCATCTAAAATGGGGATAATAATTTTGCCTATCTGTGGAAGAATCAAATTAAAGCATAGGAAAGTACTTGGATTGGAGTAGGTGATTAAATTTCCTTTCTATGGGTATCTGTTGAAAGAACTGGGCTTGTTTAGTGTAGAGAAGACTCTGGGGAAATATGAGTTGTCAAGAATTTATAGGATTTGTTCAAGGATATGGGCAATGTTCTACTCCCATTATCCTTCTCTTCAAAGAAAGGAAGAGAGGTTCATTCTTATAACTCTTCTTTGGGATCACAATTGGTCATGATCATAATACAGCCTCCATTTTTTTATTTTTAAATTTTAAATTTTTTACTTTTCCTATTCCTTCCATTTGTTTTGGTCATTGCCTTCTTTTTAATTTTTTTAATTTTTATTTATTTATGTATTTAATTTTTATTATTTTCCTAGTCCTGCTTACTTTTCTTAGTGTCAACATGTGTTACTGTACTTCTCATCATTCCTTAACACTGGTTATTTATTTTTAATCAACATTTTGTGGAGTTTAAATGCAACCATCTTTTCTCCCCCTGGCTGGTTGGTATGAATGAACACACCCTCTACCCACCACTGAGATGTTCTGATACCAAAAGGCTCTCATCCATTTCTCAGTCTGATGCAGTGCCAAACATCTGAAACTTTTGTCTAAACAATAACACACATTTGGCTCTCCGATAACATGTCGATATAACATATGGATGATTCAACTTTTCACTTGGCATGCAGATGTTTTAGCATCATGTAGATTTAGCCTAAAGGAAAGCAAGTGAAGCAAGGATGTTGGTTCTACACCTCTCTTTTCTGCCACATTTGCACGCATGGAAAATAGCACTCTTTTGTAGCATCCTTTGGAATCAAATATCTCAATATGTGGTAGGTACAACCCTATGTACTATATGTAATAAAATTTGAATTATATACTCCCTTGTTAGAAATGAAATGCTATGGACTTCTCTAGAAATGGTTTAATATTCAATTGATAGATTCAAATGATTCTATTTTAATGTTCATTTTTAGAAAATTGGAATATTAGACTTTGGGTTCCAAACCTGAGCAGGGTACTTTAAAAAAAGAAAGATGAAGCAGATGTTAGAAGAATGATTTTTCCAAAAGACTTCTTATCTTCAGCACTGAATGAGTATTGACATTAGACTTAAAGGGTATAACACGGACAGAATATTAGTATTCAGCAAACCAACATGATGGCAGATACCTGGGTTGAAAATCTGTATTGCAAGGGTGCTCAGCCTCCTTTAAAATGTTCCAGCTGCTGCATTAATGAATGAGAATTTGAGATAATACCAAGGATTCAAAAGGCTGTTCAGTTAGATTAGCTCTAATGGATAACATCTTCAAACCATGTTTAAGTTGCTAATACCAGCACATTTCTGAAGGAAGAAAGGACATAAAGCTAATATTATCATAAATAGAAACATGATTATTTTAGTTTCTTTTGGCAAAGGCCTTCCCACAAGCAAATTGACAGTAAGGCAGAGAGTAGAGAGTTAGTAATGGAGCTTGCCTTTTGGATTTTTTCTTTTTTTTTTTGGTGATAATTAAATACACATGAAACATTGAGGGTTGACTATCAGCAGTGGTATTCTCTCTATAAAAGAGAAAAATCAAAGTCAGGCAAGCCTCTCTCTCTCATCATTTCTCTGTTCTCTGAACCTCTCCCTCCTCCCTCCCTCCCTCCCTCTCTCTCTCTCTCTCTCTCTCTCTCTCTCTATATATATATATATATATATATATATATATATATAAATATATATATACATATATGCATATATATCATGACATTAGAAAGAGGCAGAAGGGATAAAGATATAGCGATATAAAGAACTATACATTTCCATCTCCATCTATAGCTGCCTATTTCTATCTCTATATCTTGGTCCCTTCTGCCTCCTTCAAATGCAATGCAATCCAGTTCACTACAGTCCAATCTAGCCCAACAAACATTTCTTAAGCATTACTTAAGCACCTATTGGGTGTCAGGTGCTGTTTCATGAACCAAGGGTGCAAAACCAAAGTGAAAATGGCTCCTGAAATGAAGGAAGAAATATCAGCATCCAGCTATGACTGTTTTTTTTTTTCCTTATTGGAAATGGGGATATTCTTCTTGCCAGAGAGACACTTTACAGTCTCTATTTACTTTTCTTATTTTGATACCCCTTATTTTCCAAATGAGGAAGCTAATACACAAAAGGTTAAATAGCTAGCATAAGGTTGTGTGTGTGTGTGTGTGTGTGTGTGTGTGTGTGTGTGTGTGTGTGTGTGTGTTTAAGAATGCTCTAGTATTTAGGACAAGTGGTGCCATCTTCTGAAAAACAACTAACTCAGGATTGGTACCTAAATGATGTCAAATAATGAAATTAGAGCCATAATTAGGATTTAAATTTCCCTTCTCAGTCCATGAGCCTTTCTAAGTGGATATTGGAGCTTGTTTCAGATGCCAAATAGATAGTAATAAGTTTTGGTTTACTATTGGACTCATCAGTGCTAGAGATTGAAAGGCAAAATGGTTCCATGGCCCATTACACTATTTTTTTTTTTTGTTTTCTTTCATGAATTTTTCTAAATCTGTGGTTCATGGTTCTCTCCCAGCTCTTTCCCTTGCTATTTTTTAAATGGATTCAATTGTTTTCTCTCACTTTTATACATTATTAAAAGATGAATCCCTTTTTCAAAACATAGTATTGACCATTTTTATTGTTTTTGGTTGCACTACAATTGACCTGGCCATATCATTATTCACTTGTGGTAAACATAATAAGTTCAGGAGTTAAAGTGATTTGTTTTTGTAGAGACCATATAATAAGATTTCAAGTAATCTCCCAAAAGGTCAGAATTAATTTAAATTAAAAACAATCCCTCTCCTAAGTATAATCTCTATGATTTTCCAATGGGAAATCACCTTAAAATCATTGTTTTCTGTTGAAAACTGTTATCATTATGTTGACTAAGATATTACCATAAAACTCTTTGACATGAAACATATTGCAATTTGTATCTTAAACTTTTCATTAAGGCAGCTGAAAAGAAATATAAAACATTTGTGGATGGTATTGATCTAAAAATTGAAGAAATAATTATGATTTTAATATATTTTATTAAAATAGAGGAAACAGATTTGTACACAATTGGGAATATGGCCTTTTAAAATATTTTTAGGTTAAACAATGAAACTTATCTGAAATATTTCATTGGATTTCTATGTCAGACTGTCATTCTAAAGCACTACCTCTGCAGTGTTCTATAGGGATTCCTTGCTGTTTAATCTGGGCTCAAATTCCAATTCTATTAAATAAAAAAAAATTTAAATGGCAAGAAATAGACATGTGTATAAAAATGACTGGTGATTAATGGGGAAGGAAAGATATTTGGGGAAAGAACAATGAGTGTAGCCAGATTGATAGAACCTTTCTTCTTCTTCTTCTTCTTCTTCTTCTTCTTCTTCTTCTTCTTCTTCTTCTTCTTCTTCTTCTTCTTCTTCTTCTTCTTCTTCTTCTTCTTCTTCTTCTTCTTCTTCTTCTTCTTCTTCTTCTTCTTCTTCTTCTTCTTCTTCTTCTTCTTCTTCTTCTTCTTCTTCTTCTTCTTCTTCTTCTTCTTCTTCTTCTTCTTCTTCTTCTTCTTCTTCTTCTTCTCCTTCTCCTTCTCCTTCTCCTTCTCCTTCTTCTCCTTCTTCTTCTCCTCCTTCTTCTTCTCTTCCTCCTCTTCCTCCTCCTCCTTCTTCTTCCTTCACTCACAATGAAAACTCTTACCACCAAAAGAGACTGGCATCAGCATTGCAATTTGGAATCTTAAGCAGTTAGGTAAGGACACTAAAAGATGATCTCCCTCTCCAGAGATGAACCCTGGTCTTCCTGGCTCTTATGGCAAATCTTTATCCTCTACCTCATGGATACCCACAACTAACTAAAGGGTTATTTAATTATCAGCTTTAAAATGTGAACTCTTTTTTCTTATATGATCAGTCAAATCAGTCAACAAATTTTTTTGAGCAAATATTATGGACAAGAAACTGTTCTAGGTACTATGGAAGATACCACCCTCCCCCCTCCCCCCCCCCAAAAAAAAAGGATAAAGCACCATCTCTGGCCTCAGCAAGTTTTTAGTCTTGTGTGATAGAACTAGAATCAATGGATAGAAATTGCAAAGTTGTCAAATGTGCAGCAAATGCCCCAAAGTTTGGTTGGAAGCCCATTTTATACATTATGTTCTAATTGTTATATATGGCTCATTTGCTTATCCATTTCAGGCTAAGAATAAATTCTGCATACAGCATTCAAGCATGTATCAGCTTTCATGAAGAATAGACTCTATTGTTCCAAGGTCATGTGACTAATTTGCTCTGAACTAAAGCACAGTCAAAGGGAGTCAGGGTTCCTTTAGGAGGTGGAGCCTCACCAGGGAGATCAGAGGGAATTTTGATGAGGGTGGATCTACAACTCCATATGCCTCTTGACAGTAAGTTGGCACTTGCCCTATAGAGAAAGACAGAATAGAGGAATAGAAGGAGAGACAGACTTTCTAGTAACCATAGAAAGCAAGCACTTAGCACCCTAACAGGACATGCAAAAAAAAAAGGACAAAAAACAAAGCACCAGGGCAAATGAGAAACTTTCTGTTGTGCACCCATCAATGCCACCTGGTGGTTAAGTTAGTGTTCAGTGCTCATTTTAAAGAGTTTTTTCACTTATTTAAATAGATTAGATTTGAGCTATATTATGTAGCCACACATATGTATATGAGCTAACTCTAATCATATACAAGGTCTTTAAATATTTATGCTTTCTTCTGAGTTGTTGCTTAACAATCCCTATACCTACAGCAAATACAATACAACAACAGTAGTAGCTAGTCTTTATAGTTATTGTCATATTTTATCTTCACAATGATCTTGGGAAGTAAGTTCTGTTATTTATTTCCATTTTACAAATGAAGGGAACTGAGGCAGAGAGAGGTTCAGGTTCTTGCCCAAAATCACACAGCTCCCAAGTATCTAGGGATAGATTTGAACTTGGTCTTCCTGATTCTAGGTTCAATGCTCAATCCCCATTGTGCTACTTTTTGCCATAACCATTATTATTATTATTATTATTGTCATTGCTATAATAATTAGATGATCTGATTCCACACAGACAACTGCTTACAAAATGACTACTGGGTGATTACCAATATCAGTCAGTTAATAAACATTTATTAAGAGAACCTACTAGGGCCAGGCATTGTGCTTAGAGCTGGGGATATAAATATGAAAAAATAAAAGATAGTCCCTGCCCTCAAGGAGCTTGCAATTTAATGGGAGAAGGCAACACACCAAAGGAAGCTGGGGAAGAAGGTATCTAGCTAGGGGGCATGTTGGAATCTAGTCCAAAAAATGTAAGATGGTGGGAATGAAGAGATTTCTAGGCTAGGAACTCTCTTTAAATGCAAGCTTGTGGTAGAGTTTGTTGGTCTGCCTCTCAGCCTTCCCATCAGAGGAACAGAGGGTACTATCATATGTAAGTACAAAAGCACATGCAATTTTGCAGGATAATGTTTCCTGATAAGGAAGTTTCTTGAGGCATGATAGAGTTCAACTAAGGAGTTCCAAAAGATTTTTTTTTATGGTGTCTTTTGGTGCTCGCCATTTAATTTTCATCTTGAAGAGAATATCAATATGTACAGGAGGATTTTGAAAAGTCTAAAATATTTTGGCCTCATTCATGTCTGGATCTACCTTCATGGCAGCCTGTTTGCTTAGTGGCTCACCACCTGAACTTCAAGATGAAACAATCAAGCATTCCATGAGATGGTGATTCATTTTGCCTTTTGAAATGTGAGAAAACTGATTATGCCAAGTCTTATTTGTTTCTTTAATAAGAAAATGTGAGTCATTTTTCCATTTAACTACAACTTCAAATATATATGTATATTTTCCATTATTTGCAAGAATTCAAATATGTTTATTATTCAGTTATTTTAGTTTATTTTAGTTAGTTTCAACTTGGTGATTGGGTAAAGGCAGTGGCACCAACAAATAAATCAGTATTTTAGGGTCTATTTTTCTTTGTTTCATAGAAAGATGTGTCATTGAAAGATGAAAAGAATGTAGAGCTTAACATGCTTATTGTTTGTTAATAATGAAAAGAAATTTGATACAGTAGAGAAATGTATTGCTTCTAGACTTTTTTACAGCAAATTGTATCCCCACAATACCTCAAAATTATTCATGATTCCTTGAGAGCTATTTTGACAAAAGTGATGATGTTCAATGATACTCTAATTATAAACATTAGGTGAGACACAAAACAGGGAGCTGCATGCTTACCAAAGAAGTTTTTCACTTGATCCAATATGGCACCCAAATTGAAGAGGAATTCCCTATGGATGGTGAGGTCTTCTGGAAGATCCTTTTTTTTGAATGGCAATATGGTGATTGCATGAAGCCCCAGAACACTATAGACCTCCTGAAAGAAATCTGTTATCTTCTCAAAAAGCATCTCCCAGAAAAGATCAAATGGACAACGAATGTCTATGACCCAGACAACAATATGAAATTGAAATGCAGGTGAGATAGCTAGGTGGTACAGTGGATGAAGTGCTAGGTCTGGAGTAGGGAGGACTTGAGTTCAAATTTGGACTCAGATACTTCCTAGCTGTATAACTTGGACAAATCATTTAACCCTGATTGCCTAACCCCTGCCACTCTTCTGCCTTAGATCTGATACAGAAAATGGAAAATAAGGGTTTGAAGGAAAAAAAAAAGAAGCACAAGTTGGTCCCAGAGTTGGACAGGAGAAGAATGGATTGAGTACCCTTTAGAAAACACAAAACTTCTTTAATGACCTCACCCTGCAGTGTTGTACCCTATGGCAACAAGGCATAGGAGGCAACACTCTCAGAAGAATTAAAAATGACTATCACCCAGTAGGTAATGGAGAGGTTATTTAGTTTCTGAATTTAGGCCACTTCATTTCATTTAGGTCTTATGAACTTGAACCTGGGACTTCCCTTCCACATCAGGCATAGGGAGAAACCAGCTTCAAAGAAGAATCAGAGGTCTCTTCTTTTTAGAATGCCCATGGGGTCACAGATTTAGAGCTGAAAGGTAGCTTAGGGTACACCAAGTCCAACTCTATCATTTTATATAGGAGGACCTCTAGAGAGGAAAATGCCCCGGGTTACATGCCTAATAAGGGTCTGAGGTGGAATTTGAATCCAAGTTATTCTGACTCCAGGCTCAGTGCTTTATCCTTGAAAACAGAATGAAGAATATGGACAATGATTCTATTACTATTATATGCCGAGTGAGTACTCTGGCATCCTAGCTCTACAATTTATTGTTTTCTTGAGGTGGAGTAGAAGTTGAATCAATTCAACAAATGCATGGTAGGTACCAGGAGGGATTTAAAGATTACAAAAGAGACGGGTAGTGCAACAAAAAACTTACTGAATTTGGAGACAGGAGGATGATGCTTCAAATCTTGCCTCAGACATTTAGTATTCATTGCCTTGAGCAAGTTACCTGATTTCTTGGTCTATCGGTATCCTCAGCAGCAAAAGGAGAGGGGTAGAGATGATGACCTTTAGGGTCCCTTCCAGATCTAAATATATTATAGTAAGAAAGGAAGGCAAGAAGGAAGGAAGGAAGGAAGGAAGGAAGGAAGGAAGGAAGGAAGGAAGGAAGGAAGGAAGGAAGGAAGGAAGGAAGGAAGGAAGGAAGGAAGGAAGGAAGGAAGGAAGGAAGGAAGGAAGGAAGGAAGGAAGGAAGGAAGGAAGAAAAGGACACATTTATACAGTATCTCCTTTGTGCTAGGCACTTTACAAATATTATTTCATTTGATCCACACCACAACTCTGGAAGGTAAGCATTATCATTTTACCCATTTTACAGTTGGCCATACTGAGGTAGGCAAGGTTAAATGACTTTCCCAGTGTCCATAACCAGGAAATGTCTGAGGCAATCAATATTGGAGCTCTGTTCTTCCTGACTTCAGTCCTCTATTCACTGAGTTACTTATCTTTTTTTTTTTTCCGAGCTGTCTCAGTAGCCTCAAAGATCCCTTCTCATCTGTAAATCTATTATTCTATGACAGTACCTAATCTTCATAATATAGTAGAGATGCAAAGCCCCTATACAAATAACTGTAATACACAAGAGGACATGAAAAGTGTATCTAAGAAACAGAGTATTATATGAGGTTAGAGGAAAGCAAAATTATTTCTTCCTAGGGAAATCAGTGCCACTTTATGGATAGCATTTGTTAAGTCTTGAAGGATGGGGTAGGATTTGATTTCTAGAAGCAGAGTCAGAGGGAAAGCATTCCAGGTATAAGAAATGTTATGAGAAGTCATCAAATGTGTACAAGCAAAGGCAAGAAGTCAGATTTACTAAAATGCAAGATTCACACAAGGGAAGAATGCTATATAACACTGCTGCCATGGAGGGTTTTGAATCCCAAGTTATGGAATTTAGGTATTTCTAGATAGAATTTTGATCTTAAGAAAAGATTAATCTGGCAGCAATGAGTAAATTATTGAGTTAGAGAAGAAAAGGAATATTTAAGGCACAAACTGAGAAGACAGATTAGGAGGTGATGTAATAATATAAACAAGGAATAATGAGGTCATGTGCCAAGGAAAGAGGAAAAATGGCAGCAGGCATACAAAACAAAGACACATGACATTGGAAAGGAAGAACTGATAGGATTTTACAACAGATTGGCTGGGAAAGATGACAAGACAAAGATTACTCCAAATCTAGATGACCTTTCTGGGAAACTCTACAGATGTCCCATGAGTGAGTAATTGCTGTTTTATTCCCCAATTTCTGCTTCATTTCAAGACCATCTTTATTTTTCAGTTTCTGTATCAGTCTTTCTTTCTATCACTTTCCATTTCTGAACTAATATATGGGTAACTCCAAATATGGGAGATGATTTGGGATGAGAGGTACTCTGTTAACATTAATTCTTCCATATTTTCTGGTAAGGTAAAAGAACCCTGTTATCTTTTCCCAGAAGTATTTTGACCTCAGTCTTTAACAAAACCTTCTCATTATTGGCCAGTTCATTCTATACATTAAATTCGCTAAGTCCATTTATCAAATTATCTTGAGAAACATTTGTTTCCATTCTCTGTAGAGGCTTAAAAGTGAACCAACCTTATCAAAAAGCATGAAAAGTGTGTATATTGGGAAGCCTTTCTAAATATGTCTAAATATGTCTTCTCCGTTATTCTATTAAGCTATTCCCAACAACAATAATGTTGAAATCAGTGACAATAGTAAATCACATGGATAAATCTCTTGGAATAAATATGGCAGAATTGAACTGGCCATTTTGACGAAAACTGATTGGTCAACCAAAAAGGTATCAATTCTATTAAAATTAGCCAAACTAATGTCCATTTAGGTGGCTTAAAGGAAATGAATTGACAATTCAGTTTTATCAAAACAAATTTAAACAAAGTGTACCTAAAAAAAGACTAGATTATATAGTCCAGTCCTCATTACAATGGATTCCAAGGGATTATCCAAATTCCTTTTTCCTCTTTTTTTCCTTTTGGTGACTATTGCCTGAAATAAAGGCCTACAGCTGGGGCTTGGAAATTATTTGTTCATAAAAAGAATTATTTTTTTAGGGATGTAAAGAAGTGGGGTAGAACAGGGTCCTTACTATGATGACTAGAAGACTGGCAAAGACAATCAGCTTTGACTTCACCATTCTAGCATTTCTAATACCTTCTTTATAAAAAAAAAAACAGAATTCATACCTTCTGTCTTAGAATCAATACTGTATGGTTCTAAGGCAGAAGAGCTTATTACCCCCATTTTACTGATAAGTAAATTGAGGCTCGAAGATTAAGGGTTTGGTCCATGGTCACACAGCCAGTAAATATCACAAATAGAATTTGAATTCAGGTCTCCCTGACTCTAGTTCTATTACTATATTCCCTTCTTTTTGCTGTACCTCATATAGAGATTAATTTCAAGAGCCCTTGAAGAGGTTCCCCCATATTGGGGACACATTTCCTACACCTTGAAGTGAGGAAAAGGCAAAAGGAATTGGCTATCCCTAAACTGGATGGAGTGAGAAGGGCTAGGGTCTTTCTGTTGAGGGGAAAACCATTTTTTTTCTTTTGTCTGAGTGTCTGTTTTGTGCTCCAGCTAGGCAGAGGCAGAGCTGAAAATTCATTGACTAGTCCCAATGCATGTAGATTAGGAGGTTTCACTCTAAAGAAACAGTATTTGCCCAAAGCCACAGGGGTAGTGGCAGCAGGAGCTGCAAGAAGCAGGAAGAAGACAGGGATTCAGTGGGAGGAAGAGCCCAAAGTAAAAAAAGCAGCAGGGAAATGGGGGGGGGGGGGGGGAAGAGCAATTACTAGTGTTTCCGAGGAGAGACCATTTGGCAAAGAGTAGAACTTCAGAAAATAGGATCAGCAGAAGCAAAATACAGTAGCAGAGGCAAGGTAGCTCTTGGAGTATACACAGGATCTGTGGAGGACAGGGGACAACCAAAAGCAGCAATAAGGAATAACTGGTAGGAGGGAGATGGAGCTGTGGAAGTGTAGACTGGAATGGTTTTCTTCAGTGTGATGCAGATAGTACTGAAAAGAAAACATCTTTTCTCACTTTGGAGTATTTGTTTTCTTCCTTATTAGAGCCTGAATTTCCAGGAGATTATATTTATTTGTACGTGAAAATTGAGAATAATCTTACTGCATACATTTTCCTCTTAACAGTATTTTGCTTTTTTTTTTTTCTAGTGAAATACTTTGATTTTGGATTTGTAGTTCCTGCCTGGTCTGTTGAAAAAGTATGCAATAGATCAGGAGGCAAGTCATATATCTAGCTTTTCCAGTTTCCCCCACACTTACTCTGAATCCAAGTAATGAGTAAATGGAATACCCAATCACATTGGCACTGTTGGACATAGGATTCCCTTTAAGGCATTTTTTTTAAAACCATGAAGCTTTAATGAGATTTAAACATTAATAGAATAACGATTCAGATGATGGCTGTAGCTATATTGCCATAATTCAAAGTTTTTGACCATGGAAATTAGAATTGAGGTGATTATTCTTTCCTGTAGACTGAATTGTTCTCAGAGTTAATGAGTATTCTCTAATTAACATTAATACAAATTAGAGGAAATGAATAACTAAATTAATTTAACATGTATGTATCTGTACAGACACATATAAGTTAAAGAGTAAGCTATTTTTATGTGACTTACTTTTAATAACTGTACCATGATTTACAAATCCAAAGAAGTACCATTCACTTCAAAGTCCTCTGGGGAGAATGGTTTTTTATGCCACTGCTGACAATGTGGCTTAAATAATTTCGGGAACTCTTCTCATGGAATTATTGCTGTGACCCAGGCATCTTTCTCTCCCTCCCTTCCTCCCTCCCTCCCTCCCTCCCTCCCTTCCTTCCTTCCTTCCTCCCTCCCTCCTTCCCTTTACTTCCATCCATCCTCCTTATCTGCTTTCCTTCCTTCCTTCCTTCCTTCTTTCCTTCCTTCCTTCCTTCCTTCCTTCCTTCCTTCCTTCCTTCCTTCCTTCCTTCCTTCCTTCCTTCCTTCCTTCCTTCCTTCCTTCCTTCCTTCCTTCCTTCCTTCCTTCCTTCCTTCCTTCCTTCCTTCCTTCCTTCCTTCCTTCCTTCCTTCCTTCCTTCCTTCCTTCCTTCCTTCCTTCCTTCCTTTCTTTCTCTTCTTTTTCTTTTTAGAGGAACCAACCCAGTAAATCCTGAATTCAGTTCCATTTTTCCTAGGAATAACTATACAACCTGAAAAAAAAAACTTAGATAAAATGTCCAGGGTAGCAACAAAATTCATATTAGCCAAATTGCCAAACTTCTTTGTTCACTAATAAAGAAGAGGGTAACTTTAGCTTATACTCACCATTTTAGCTTCTTCCCACCAGCACTAGTTACACAAAAGACTATCATAAATAATGAATATTGAGTGAATATTTTTCAAATGAAGAAGTAAATGGAAACTGGAGCACTTCTATAGATCAGAATATAGCAGAAAATACATAAAAGTGAATGAGTTCTTCAGCTAGGAGTGAGATAAATCTCAGTTCAAACAGGATGAGAAGGTCCATTGTAGCAGTTTCTAGGAAGGCAAGCTGGAAATTAGGGCCATATTGGAAGAACTTGCTAAAAAAGAACTTCTGAAAACATGTGTCTCTTCCTTAAGAAGCTCTGACCCAAATAAGTCCCATATACAAGTATTCAATATTCTCTCTAACTATTAAGAATCATGTCTAACTGCATACCTGGCATGCTCTACACCTCATTCACCCTTCTTGGATGGGAACTGGGTTACATACATACATACATACATACATACATAGTTGTATGTGAAGCCAGTTTCTCAAACAATACTATGTAAATGGTTAAATATGGGTTTTAACTGTCATCTCTCTTTCTGGAATAAAAGGTTCTTCATAAAAAGCATACAGAATATGGTTCAACTAGTGAAAATGGCAATGGGTACTTTTTAGGATCTGTTGTAACCACCAGATTATGAGAAATAGATGATCCAAGTTTCCTTTTTCTGAAGGTGGTAAATGATTTACTTGAACAGAGGTAAGACTAAACATTTTTTCATTTAGGTCTCCAGGGCACACTTGGCACTTCTGTAGTGTTTTCAGCTTATATATATATATATATATATATATATATATATATATATATATATATATATATATATATATATATATATAAGGGGGGTTTGATTAATTCATCCCAGAGATCCTATACTTTTCACCAAATATTTATGGTTAAGAATAGATGGCATGTTTATCAGTTTACAATTATAAAAAATGAGGAGGCTGAGTTACCATAATGAGTCAGTATTTTAAAATATTTCAATAGCCTACAATGTGGAGCTGGCTATACCTAATCAGGTGAATTTTAATAGGGATAAATGTAAAGTCTTATACTTAGGTTCAAAAATCAACTTCACAAGGACAAGATGTGAGGCATGGCTAGCCAATAGTTTGTATTTAAAAAAAAAATAGACCTTTGTGTTTTAATGTTTTACAACTTAAATATGTTTACAGTGGTGTGATAAGTTTTTCTTTAAAAAGCTAATGAGAAGGGAAGCCAGGTGGTTCAAAGGATAGAGAGCCAGACCTGAAGATGTGAGGTCCTGGGTTCAAGTGTGACCTAAGATACTTTCTAGCTGTGTGACCCTAGACAAATCACTTAATCCTGATTGCCTAGCCCTTGCAGCACTTCTGACTTGGAATTTATGCTTAATTTTGCTTCTAAGATGGAAGGTTAAGAGGTTTAAAAAAAGATCATGAGAACTTCAGCTGCACTAAGAGAAATATAGTATTCAGGATTAGGGAGGTAGCAGTTCTGCTATACAATAGCTAGAATATTTTTTTATTTTTTAATTTATTTTTTGTTTTTTAACTTAAAAAAATTTTAATATAATTTAATTTTTGTTTGTTTTTAGTTTTTATTTTTTAAATTTTATTTTCTTTTTTTCCATAACTAGAATATTAAGTTTAGTTTGGGGGGCCATATTTTAGAAAGAACATTGATAAGCTGGACATTGCTTAGTTCAGGAAAACAACCATTACGGTAAAGGATCTTGAGATCATTCCATATGGAGATTGGTTGAAAAAAATGGCCAGAAGACAAAAGAATTAGAGAGGTCATGATAACTGTGTTCAAGTATTTGATGGGCAGTCAGATGGAAGAGGGAATAGACCTTGGTCCCAAAGAGAACTAAGAGCAATGAGCGGGAACTGTAAAGCCACAAAACTTGATGTAAGGAAAAACATGATGACAATTCAAGACATAGAAAAGTAGGACAGGAGATCTCAGGAGGTGGTGGGTTCTCCCTCCTTGGAAGTCTTCAAGCAACCACCTGTCAGGTGTGGAGAGCAGAGATCCTTCTTTGGGCATAGGCAGAGCTGAGATATTGTGATAAGCTGAATGCAATCACACTAAAATGCTATCTAAATGCCTGATATTCATCACCACTCCATCCTGCCTCTGTGTCAACTTTTTGATCTATGTGAGGAACTGAGCATTCAATTTGGAATCCAAAACAATCTGGAAGGCAGGGAAATAGATCTCTATATCCCATGGGAAGGCAACTGAGGGACAGAGAAAAGCTTTTACAGAAATTCCCCCTCTGCCCCCACCAAGTATATTCAAAGAAGTCACACCACCCCTTTCTATTCCCAAAGACAGAGAGAAGTCAACTTGGAAGGGTGGAGAGGGTAAAGAGACCTAGACTGGTATAATCAGGAAATCAGATTGGTTGGTTGGTGGTGGTGGGAAGAGAGCAGCTGCTACCAGGTCTTCTGATGAGGCCATAGATCTCTCTGGCACTGACAGTGCCTACAGCCAACATACAGAACCCAGAAGGCTCAGAAACAGCTCATTCTCAGCTTTTGCAGAAATGGTTGCCCTTGTAGGAAGAAGAAAAGGAAAGCCAGGCACGTTCCCTTTGTGCTAAAGAAGTGAGCTGTTGGGGTCTGCTGTTCTTTCATGCCACATTTCATATAGGATTTTATGTCTGCAGAGCAGCCCACCTAGGTCTGGGTATTGCTCTGCATTCTGTTCAAATGCCCCTTTCATTTGTCCCCAGGTTACTTTCCTAATATTATCTCATATTGTAGTGCCTCACATGGTTTGCACTCCACACTGTCCCTCAAACAACCTCAAAGTGTACTCTCTTACCTCTGCCTTTGTTCCAATTGGATAGCCACTCCAATCACCCACCTTTTAAAATCTTGTCCATCTGATAAAAACTTCTGGGAAAACTGGAAGACAGTGTGAGAGAGATTAGGTTTGGATCAACATCTCACACCCTACACCAAGGTAAACTCAGAATGGGTGAATGAATGACTTGAACATAAAGAAGGAAACTATAAACAAATTAGGTGAGCACAGAATAGTATACCTGTCAGACCTTTGGGAAAGGAAAGATTTTAAAACCAAGCAAGACAGAAAAAATCACAAAATGTAAAATCAATAATTTTAATTATATCAAATTCAAAAGGTTTTGTACAAACAAAATCAATGTAACCAAAATTAGAAGGGAAACAACAAATTGGGAAACAATCTTCATAACAAAAACCTCTGACAAAGGCCTAATTACTCTAATTTACAATGAGCTAAGCCAATTGTACAAAAAATTAAGTCATTCTCCAATTGATAAATGGGCAAGGGACATAAATAGGCAATTTTCAGTCAAAGAAATCAAAACTATTAATAAGCACATGAAAAAGTGTTCTACATCTCTTATAATCAGAGAGATGCAAATCAAAACAACTCTAAGGTATCACCTCACACCTAGCAGATTGGCTAACATGACAGCAAAGGAAAGTAATGAATGCTGGAGGGGATGCGGCAAAGTTGGGACATTAATGTGTTGCTGGTGGAGTTGTGAATTGATCCAACCTTTCTGGAGGGCAATTTGGAACTATGCCCAAAGGGCGCTAAAAGACTGTCTGCCCTTTGATCCAGCCATAGCACTGCTGGGCTTGTACCCCAAAGAGATAATAAGGAAAAAGACATGTACAAGAATATTCATAGCTGTGCTCTTTGTGGTGGCAAAAAACTGGAAAACGAGGGGATGCCCTTCAATTGGGGAATGGCTGAACAAATTGTGGTATATGTTGGTGATGGAATACTATTGTGCTCAAAGGAATAATAAAGTGGAGGAATTCCATGGAGACTCCAGGAAGTGATGCAGAGTGAGAGGAGCAGAACCAGGAGAACATTGTACACAGAGACTCATACACTGTGGCACAATTGAATGTAATGGACTTCTCCATTATGGCAATGCAGTGATCCTGAACAACTCTGAGGGACTTATGAGAAAGAACAGTATGTACATTCAGAGGAAAAACTGTGGGAGTAAAAGCACCGAAGAAAAACAACTGCTTGATCACATGGGTCGAGGGGGATATGGCTGGGGATGTAGACTCTAAAGGAACATCCTAGTGCAAACACCAACAACATGGAAATGGGTTCTGATCAAGGTCACATGTAATATCCAGTGGAATTGCATGTTGGTTACAGGAAGGATGGGGGGAGGGAAGGGAGGGAAGGAATATGATTTTTTTTTTAAACCCTTACCTTCCATCTTGGAGTCAATATTGTGTATTGACTCCAAGGCAGAAGAGTGGTAAGGGCTAGGCAATGGGGGTCAAGTGACTTGCCCAGGGTCACACAACTGGGAAGTATCTGAGGTCAGATTTGAACCTAGGACCTCCCATCTCTAGGACTGACTCTCAATCCACTGAGCAACCTAGCTTCCCCCTGAATATGATTTTTATAACCAAGGAATAATGTTTGAAATTGACCAAATTAAAAAAAAAATTGTCCATCCTTCAAAGCCCACTTGAAATGTCACCTCCTCTGTAAAGACTTCTCTAATTAGTCCAGTTGAAAGGGATCTATCTCTGCCTGTTTGGAAACTTCATTGTGGATTTATATTTTACTCTGTTATCGATTTATATTTTATTTGGTATTATAAGTATTATGTGTGTGCCTTATTTCTTCAGTGAGGATGCATGTAGTTCAGCCCTGCATACAAGGATTTACTTAGATATTGTCCTATTTTTTAAGTCCTATCCAAAGAGGCTTGGCCACAGGTTGGGAGAGCCAAGGACTTTCCTTTGGCAGGTGGCTTTTCCCCAGCATTTCCTAAGCTCCAATGGCCCCTGAAATTGATATGGGCAGACTACCCATAGTGTTATTATTAAGAAGTAATAAATCAGCACAAGCATTCAGATATTAAGCAAGGGGCCAGCAGAAATGAAGAGGACATCTAGGTTGCTCAGTGGTTAGAGAACCAGACCTAGGGCCTGAGATCCTGCATTCAAATCTGACTTGGGTGACCCTGGGCAAGTCATATAATCCCATATTGCCTAGCCCTTACTACCTTTATGCCTAGGAACAGATACTTAGTATGGAGTCTAAGATGTAAGGTAAAGGTTTAAAACAAACAAGTGAATATAGCAAGATGAGGATGCTAGAGTAGAGCCATGAGAACCTCAAGAAATGGAGAAAATTCAAGCCGCCATGATGATTCTGAATGAGTAACTCTCTGCTGCCCTGTCTGCTGCTGTTGTCTGTCACTTTGTTCATGTCCCTGCCTGTCTCTCAGAATATCTCTCTTAATCTCTTTCTCTTTTTCTTTGTATCTAACTCTGTCTCAAGCCCTGTCTCTGTAATCTGATGAAATCCAAGCCAGATAAAATAAACAAGCATGGCCCAGGATAAGAAATGAAACTCTTCCCTTCCCTCATTCTCCATAGGAGAGAGAAAATGTCCCTTTGCATTATTTATCCACTTTAACATTCTGTCCCCAACCCCAATCCCCAGACTATTTAGAAAGTGACTTTTGATGTACAATTCCAAATTGCTTTCCCAAATGGCTGGACTAATTCATCCCTGTACCCAGAGAGTATTATGTGTATAAACTCCCACAGCTCCTCCCAAACTGCCATTTCCCCCTTTAGTTGTTGTCATTTTTGTAATCTGATGTGCATTACAAAGAACCTCGCTTATTTAACTATTAGTTGCATTGCTCTTGTTAGGGATACAGAGCATTTTTTTCCATATGGGTTGTTGATAGCTCTCTACTTTAAGAACTGCTGGTATAAATCTTTTCATCATTTAGCATTGGGTAATGGATCTTGTTCTTTATCAATTCCCCCAAATCTTGGGTTTTAGAGCTTTTTGTAAGAAAATTGCTATATTTTTTCTAGTTCAATATTTACCTTCTAATTTTAATTATGGTGATTTTGTTTGTGTTTTTTTATAATTAAAAACTGTGCATCTTACCCCAGGGATCATTTCTATTCCTTATTTGTCAAGAACTCTTCCTCTCCTGAAAACAAAGTAAATAAAATGCCCTTACCTTTTGACCAAGAGATTCCTCTACTAGGTCTATATTTAATGAGGTCATTGATGAAAAGAAGGTCCCCATCATATAACCAAATATTCACACTAGTACTTTTTCTGGGATCAAAGAACTAGAAACAAAGTAGGTGTTGATAGATTAGAGAATGGCTAAAACATTTATAGTCTATGAATTTAACAGAATATCATTGTGTGTAAGAAATGACAAAAATTATGAAGAAAAGTTTGAGAAGATTTTCATTGTCTGATGTGAAAGGAAGTAATCAGAGACAAGAAAACAATATATTCAATAACTACAAAAGAACAGCAACCATAAAATAGCTGAAAATGAATGCTGTGAAATAAAGAACAAGTATGGTCCCAAAGCTTATATAAGCAAACATTGGAGTTCTCCTCTTTGGAGTTCCTCCTCATTGGAGTTCCATGGGCATAGAATACTGGATATATTTTCAGATTAAGATGAAATTATTATGATGAAATTATTATTATTATTATTTTTTAATAAAAACCCTTACCTTCTGTCTTGGAGTCAATTGACTCCAAGGCAGAAGAGTGGTAAGGGCTAGGCAATGGGGGTCAAGTGACTTGCCCAGGGTCACACAGCTAGGAAGTGGCTAAGGCCAGATTTGAACCTAGGACCTCCCATCTCTAGGACTGGCTCTCAATCCACTGAGCTACCCAGCTGCCCCCTATATTATTATTATTAGGTCCTCCGAACTCTAGCCTTGACTCTCTATCCACTGAGCCACTAAGGTACCTCCTATATTCCTATTAATAGCACCTATAAAGAGGCAGCTAGATAGCTCAGTGATCTTTATCAGGCATAGAGATGGGAGGTCCTGTGCTCAAATCTGACCTCAAATACTTTCAGCTGTATGACCCTGGGAAAATCACTTAATCCCAATTGCCCAGCCCTTGCAGTTCTTCTTCCTTGGATCCTATACTTAGTATTGATTTTAAGATGGAAGGTAAAGGTTTAAATGAAATAGAAATATAGCATTCAAGTTGGAAAAAGGGGTAATATGTTCATTGCTTTATGTCCAGCCTTTGGGGAAACTTTCTAGGAAGGGCACTGCCAAGGGAGAACATATCCAAGGAAAGGCAACCAGAACAAGTGAAGAACCAGAAAGTAGACCATGCAAATACTTTCTGAAATAGTTGAGGATGGTTAGCCTGGAGGGAAAAAAAAAGATGTAGGACAAATGGTTTCTGGGTCTAACTAACTTTAGGAAAAGGGACCTGTAGGACCAAACTATGGCATATGTTTGGAATTACCAAGAGGCAGTTTTTTCCTGCAAGATAACTGGAAAAGAGAGGGGATTCCTTACTAATGAGAACTATCCCTGAGTGGAATGAATCGCCTTAGGGGACAGTGGTCTCCCAATCTCTGTGAATTCTCTGGTAAATTCTGGGTTTTATAGAGAGGATTTATGCTTTGGGTGGGGATTACTCTTGTCTAGATGACCTCTGAGATGCTTCCCATCTTGAATGGAATTAATTGCCTTGGGGGACAGTTGTTTCCTTATCAGTGAAAATTCTCTGTAGAATTTTATAGACAAGAATTATGCTTTGGGTGGGGATTACTGGTCTAGATGACCTCTGAGATGCCCCCCATCTTGGCAGTTCTATGATACTATACATTTCCCATCTATGAGAATTGTTTAGAAATTCAAATGAATTAGCTGAGAAAAGTTTTAGAAACTCCTTCTCTGGCAGTCTTGAAAACTGGGATAGATTTTCATCTTTCTGTGATGAAATTCCCAATTCTATGTGGTATAATGTAAACAACATTGCTTATATTATAATGATAAACAATAATATTATCTTACACTATAATATCTTGTTACAATAATATAATAAAACAATTACAAATGACCAAGCTTGGCACTGGAGAAGAATTAAGACAATACACCTCTTACTTGTAGAGGTCGAGGACTATGGATGTGGAATAAGACAATGTTCTGTGTGTTGGTTTTGCTGAACTATTTTTTAACCCTGGCTTTCTTTTTTTTTTTCTTCAGCTTTTGTTACTAGAGAAGACTATACATAATTCCATTGATTGAATACATTAGGAAGTAGAAACTCCTAGCAGCAAAGGATAATTTTCTTCCTTCTCTGAAACTTTCAGAAACTAAAAAATTACCTAGAACAGTGAGAGGATTTGCCTTGCCCTATATATCTCATTTATTTAGAATTTTAACCCCAAATCACAAGGTGAGCTTCTTTCTACTAGGATGCTTTCTCTCTAAAATGAATGTGAAATTAAAAATCTAAATGGTATCAATTTAAAAACTGGACTCCCCCACCACCACCACCACCACAACACTAAACAAGATTTCCTTGTTTCTGGGATGGTTCATAGTCTGAAGGGAAGGAAGTAGTGGACCACCATTAAATTATCTAGTATCTGTTATTCTAATTAGTGACTATGCATTTGGGGAATTCTATCAGCCAACAACCTCCGCTGAAATTGAGAATATTTCCTGGATCATTTTGTAGCTTTTATGAAATTCCTTTGTGGAATGTTTTATAGAATGCATGATTTGCAGTTCATTTTGGAAGAGTATTCTGTGCTCTGAACCATTTCATTTTCTACTTTCATAGTTTTTAGTTTTATGCTCTATACCATGCTAGGTAATGATGACCTGTGAGCATTCAGAAATCTTATTTTCACACATATAATTGCCAAGTAGTCACATTATGTTAGAGGTTTTACAGTCTTTTTTAAAACAATCCAACACATATTTATTTATTCAGCACCTACAAGGTACATAGAAGTATGCTAGATGCTGGGGATACAAAGGAAAAAAACTAAACAGTCCAATTATTTTGAGAGTTTATGTTTTGAAGGAAAAGTTAGAGGGGAAATGGTGGCATTAGAACCATGTTGATGAACCTATGACACAAGTGCCAGAGCATGCCTGAGAGGGCTGCACCCCTCCCCCTCTCCATCACAGGGAGGACAATTTTCACATGACCTGCCCCTCTATCCAGCAACCCAATGGGAGTGCTTCCTTCTTCCACTCTCTTGGGCAAAGCAGTGGGCTCACATGCAGTGTGAAGGGTTGCATTTTGAGCGCTCCATCTCTAAAGGGTTTGGCATCACTGTATTAGACTATGTCATAATGGCACAATGGAAAGAATTCTGTATTTATAAGGAAATGAGTTTGAATCCCAGTTCTTCCACCTGGCTGGCTTTGACCGAGTCATCATCATTTAGTCTCAGTTTTCTTATTTCTAAAATTATAGGTTTGCACTAAATAATAATAATAATAAATAATCTCTAAGATCTCTTCTAGCTCTAAAACTATAATTCATAGAGAAAGGGAAGGAAATAAGCATTTATTCAGCACCTACTGCACACCAGGTACTGTGCTCACTGCTTTACAAATACTATGTCATTTGTTTCTCACAACAATCCTGGGAGGGAGATGCTATTATGCCCATTTTACAGTAGGGAAACTAAAGCAAACAGAGGTTAAGTGATTCACCCAGGGTCACAGCTAGTAAATATGTGAATTTGAACTAATTCTGAGGTCTTTCGGACTCTATACCAGCAGCTTCAATAGATAGTTATATGTAAAGTAGTTTTAAGAGGGATTAGCAATACTAGGAGCTAAGAGCTTAAGGAAAGGTCCCAAGTAGGAAGGATCACCAAAGCTATGCTTTAGAGAATGGTAGGGATTTGAAGAGGAATCATCCACTCAGGATTAATTGTTTTCTTCTAAACTTTCCCCAGTTTGTCTTCATCTTTTTTTTTTTTGCAAATAAGATTAATGAGTAGAATTAAGTACTTCAGAGATGCTCTTAAAACAGAGCCTCTCAGATTCCCCAAATATCTAATTCACACACATCTTAAACAACTTTAATACTTCATAATTTCCAAACATCTTACAGGTGTACCAGAACCATGAATTGGTTCATTGCTGTTTCATTAGGAGAAAATTCATTATTATCTATTGCTTTTTACAGCTGTTTTCTTTAATCATTGTTTGTTTAAACTCCTCATTAGAGACGGGTGGAAAAAGCATAAGATTTGATTTAAGAAACCTCAGTTTGAGCCCGTGGGTTGACATTCTGGGCCTACAAGTTGAGCAAATAGTTTCATCTCTTTAGGTCTCAGTTTTCTCTTCTGTACAATGGGTATAATGATCCTTGATCTAACATATTTCATAGGACTCTTTTGAAAAAAATGTGCTTTATAAACCTGAAAGTTCAATGGAAATTTCAATTTTTTTTTGTCCCTGGATTTACCCAAACTAAATCTTCATTCTTATTATATAGTCTATGAAAAAGAAGATTTGTTTGTTGAAGCACCATCATTTACCATAATGGAAAGGGTGTGACAGACAGACAGAGACACAGAAGCACAGCGCCAGATCTAGAGAAAAAGAGCCAGAGACAGAGACACAGCCAGAAAAGCTTACATATTTAGTAAATATATACTGTATGTCAGGCATCATTTTAAGTTCTAGAGATACAAATAAAGCAAGCAAGATAGTTCCTGACATTAAGAAGCTTTCATTCTGATAAGGGAAGCAAACACATTCAGGGGAGCTAGCAATCAGGGATGAGAGGGATGAAGGAACTATGGCATGGCTAGAGTTGTCCAGGAAGTCACTTAAGGATGTGCTTAAGAACAAGGTTTCCAGTAAGTAAGGGAGTTCTTGATTTTTTGACTTCCTATCCATTTGGATAACACCAAGCCCCTCACCCCCACCCCTGACTTCATTGGCACATTTTGTCTCTTTTTAGGTTCTATTTCCAGTCTTTTCCCACCTCTCCTTCCTTCTCTTTACTGCCTCTTTCTTCCTCCACTCTTTTTCCTATTTACTTTCCTTCTTCACATCAATAAGCATTTATTAAGCACTTTCTATTTACTAGGCACTGCTTTTCAGTGCTAGGGTACAATGAAAGCAAAAGTAGTCCTTGCCTTCAAGGAACTTGAATCTAATCAGTGAGACAATCTCAGAGAGAAAGCACTAAGATTTGGAGGGAGTGAGAAAATGGTTTTTGTTTGTTTGTTGGTTTGTTTTCTTGGTACAGAAAGTGGGATTTTAGATGACATGTGAAGAAAGACAGGAAAAAGAGCAGCTACCTAGTACAATGGATAGAGTACCAGGGATGGAGTTGAGAGGCCCTGGGTTCAAAGTTGACCTTAGACACTTCCAAACTGTGACTCTGGGCAAGCCACTTAACCCCAAATGCCCAGCCCTTATCCTTCTTCTGCCTTAGAATCTATACTTAGTATTGATTCTAAGACAAAAGGGAAAGATTAACAAAAAAGAAAGCTAGGGAAACCAGGAGGTGAAGGAGAAGAATGATAAAAGTCAAGGAACAGGGAGGAGGGGAAGGCAACCCATGGAAAGGCACAAAAACTGAGGACTGAGGGTCTGTCAGCACCATGGACACCAGCACATTGCATTTTACCATACATGGAGGAGAGTAAGGTATAAGAAGCCTGGAAAGGTAGGAAGGGTAAAATTAAGTGCTTTTAAAAAAAAACAGAGGACATTATACCTTATATCTTATTCTGCAGGTAGTAGAAGGGCAGTGTCTAGGTCAGAATGGTGTTTTAAAGAAGGTCATTTTGATAACTGAGTGAAAGATGAACTGGAGAGGGAAAAACTTTTGTTAGGGAGAACAGAAGGCTATTGTAGTTGTCTAGGAGCAGGGGTGTGCTGGTAAATGTTTGATAATAGACTCTACAGAAAAAAATATGTGTATATATATCTCAAGACATACATTTAAATTTAATCTGCATTATTGACCTTTCTCCACAACCCCCTCTCCCCCATCACTTTAAGTCTAAATCATCAACAAAACTTTTATAACTTTTGCTAACTGCCAAGGTTAAATGCTCAAACTGAAAATTTAACTATAGGCTTTCTTGAGTCAGTATGGGCTGAGTCTAGGATATCCCCGCGAAGGATTGAGGTGATAAAAGCCATTGCAAGAGTGGTGGCAGTGTCAGAAGAGATTAGGTGGCACATACATGATATGCTGTGAAGGTAGAATTGGCAGGCCTTTGCAACCTATTGGATTTGAAGGCTGCGAGCCTGGGTGACTGGAAGAATGCCCTAGAAATAAATAGGGAAGTTAGGAAGAGGGAAGGATTTGAGGCAAAGGTAGTGATTTCAATTTTACCTTGTTCAGCAAAAGCAATATATGCTTACTATATCACAACTTAAAAATATTCTTGCTTTCCTACTTTGCAGAAAAACATTGCACCTTCTACCTCTCTTGGGAGTTCTTTGGCCACATTTCTCAGGAATGAACCACCATTTCTGAGCTCGATTTGGAAACTTGATGCTGAAGGCTCAGATGATTTCATTTTCTACTTGGACTACAAGCACAAGGTTCCTTTTAGACCAACCAAGAAAGACAGGAGGATATATGGTGGGGGAGTGGCCATAATGAAGGGTCCTTATAAGCAAATGTAGTGTTTAACTGATACAAATGGATTCCAAAGTTCAGGTTTATGTGCACTTCCATGAATCTATGGTCTTATCAGGTCAGAATTTTTACTAACTATGCAGATGAAGACTCATTTGTGCCAGTGAGATGCAGCTGAAAGTGCTCTAACAGAAACCAGAGGAATTGGATTTAAATCCAAATATTGCCACTTATTAACTGCATAACATGGGGCAAGTCACTAATGCCCTTATTTCCATTCTCTGTCAAATGAAGAACTTGGACTAAGTGACCTCTCAGTTTCTTCATAGCTCTAAATCTGTACTTCACATTTTATGCAATTCCAAATCTCCCAGAGAGGATCTATCCAATTCACTGGAATTCTTTTCCCATCTTCTAATTTAATTTGGAATGTCAGGATAATACTTGGTATTGGAACAAGACCCAAATACTATGTGGAAAAAAATAAGAAGAAATAGAAAGGATATTTTCTTAGAGTTTTTAGATAATACCTGACATTGATATAGTTTAAAATTTGCAAAGTGCTTGAATGGGTGAATGACTGTTTATTAAACACTTGATGTGTATTTACTTTGCACTTTGGCTGCAAGCACAAAAGCAAACTTTAATATAATATAATATAATATAATATAATATAATATAATATAATATAATATAATATAATATAATATAATATAATATAATATAATATAATATAATATAATATAATATAATATAATATAATATAATATAATATAATATAATATAATATAATATAATATAATATAATATAAATCTGCCATTGAAGATTTTACATTCAAGGGGATTGACAAACATAGAAGGGTGATGACTATGGAGGAGAACTTTGATCTGGAAAATGCTGAGAGGATCCAGTAATAATGGTGAAGTTAACTTGATTGTGGTTCATCAGAAGGAAGGAGATTTGAAAGAGCTCATGTCTGTCACCTGTTTAGGTAGCTTCTGAGGAAGTGGTGACCAGAAAGGATATTTTATCTCAGAGATAAATATCATGTAAGCCTTCCAACCCTTCCTTCTTTCTTTTCTTTCTTTCTATCCTCCCTCTCTTCCTTCCTTCCTTCCTTCCTTCCTTCCTTCCTTCCTTCCTTCCTTCCTTCCTTCCTTCCTTCCTTCCTTCCTTCCTTCCTTCCTTCCTTCCTTCCTTCCTTCCTTCCTTCCTTTCTTCCTTCCTTCCTCCTTTCTTCCCCCTTCCTTCCTCCTTTCTTCCCCCTTCCTTCCTTCCTTCCTTCCTTCCTTCCTTCCTTCCTTCCTTCCTTCCTTCCTTCCTTCCTTCCTTCCTTCCTTCCTTCCTTCCTTCCTTCCTTCCTTCCTTCCTTCCTTCCTTCCTTCCTTCCTTCCTTCCTCCTTTCTTCCCCCTTCCTTCCTCCTTCCCCCTTCCTTCCTTCCTTCCTTCCTTCCTTCCTTCCTTCCTTCCTTCCTTCCTTCCTTCCTTCCTTCCTTCCTTCCTTCTTTCCTTTTTTCTAACATTCACTGCATTATGGAAAAGGCAACGGAGTTCCAGAAAAACATCTATTTCTGCTTCATTGATTACATTAAAGCCGTGGACTGTGTGGATCACAGCAGAATGTGGCAAGTCCTCAGAGATGGGAATACCAGATCATCTTACTTGCCTTCTGCGGTACCTGTATTTGGGCCAGGATGCAACAGTTATGAGAGATCATGGAACAATTAGTAGGTGTAAGTTTGGAAAAGGAGCTATTCCAAGGCTATATATTATCATCTTATTTTTTTAAAACTTATATGCAGAGTAAATCATGTGTAATGCTAGACTGAATGACTCAAAAGCCAGAATTAAGGTCTTCAGGAGAAACATCAACAATCTCAAATATGCAGACGATACCACTCTGATGCCATAATGGGAATAAGAATTAAGAAGCCTCTTGATAGGGTGAAATAGGAGAGTGTAAAATCTGGCTAGAAGCTTAAAACAATTTCCTGTTGTCTTGGGGTTAGAAGGGAGGGAAAGAACATGGATCACAAAATGTCAGAAAACAATTACTGAAAAGTGTACTGACAGGTACTCTAGAAGAAAATAAAAAAGAAGTTTCATGTAAAAAAAAAAAAACTAAGATCTTGCAACTAGGCCCATCACTTCCTAACAAACAGACGGAGAAAAAAGGGAAGTGGCGTCATATTTTATATTCTTGGGCTCAAAGATCATTGCAGAAAGTGACTGCAAACATGAAATTAAAACAAAAAGACAAACACTTGCTCCTCTGCAGAAAAGCAAATCTGGACAGCATACTAAAAAGCAGAGACATCACCTTGCTGACAAAATTCCATATGATCAAAGCTATGGTTTTTCTAGTAGTAATGCACGGTTTCAAGCATTAGACTATAAGGAAAGATAAGTGAAAGCTGATTGGAAAGCAAGGAGATCAAATCAGTCAATAGTTAAAAAAAATTAATCCAGACCATTCAAGGAAGGTGCAATACTGAAGCTGAAGCTTAAATATGTTGACCACATAATGAGAAGAAAGAACTCAATGGAAAAGATCCTGATGCTGGGAAAGAATAAAGGTTAAATGAAAAGGGGATGACAAAAGATGAATTGGTTAGTGTCATGGAAACAATGAACATGAACTTGGACACACTTTAGGAGATAGCAGAGGAGAGAAGGGCTACTATGCCATGGTCCATGGGGTCATTAAATGTCAGAGACAACTGAATCACTGAACAGCAACTCTCAGGAACTCAGCGGAGATGTACTTCGAAGAACCTTCTCTATTCTAGATCTGACAACCAATAGCCTTTTTCTAATACTGGCCTACCCAGAGTGATGTATTTCTGCCCAGGGTTTGCTCTTAATTAATAGTCATTGTTAAAAAGGCTTAATGACTTTCTGTTGTAGGATTTCTAATCTTCAGAATCCTAGCTAAAGTCAGACCTTGGGAAAGCTCTGCAGTTTCTCAGTCTTTTTCAGAATTCCCATGGAATTTCAAGCCCTTCTTAAATAGGTTCATTTCCCTTCTGGCATTTCATTTTTACCCAGAAATGTCTGTCAAATCCCATCTTATTCTTTTTGCTTCTTTTGGCAGGGTGAACTCATTTCTGCTGTGTGGCTGTGTTTTCTCTGCCCATTTTCCCCCTGAAAGTATAAATGAATGATAGGAATTTCAGTTTCTATCTTAGTTTGAAGACCTCTGCTTTGATCTTAATTTTGCCATGAGACACTTCAGGAACTCTTGTAAAATAATAGTATAAATGTATAGAGACTTCAAAGCAAGATGCTTTTCAGACATCTTATTTTATCTTCACATGGGAGATAGTCACTATTATTATCACCATTTTACAAAGAAAACTAGGACAAATTGGGGCCAAGTGATTGACCCAGGGTCATGCAGCCAGTAAGTGTCTAAGGTCAGATTTGAACTCCCATCTCCCTGACTCCAGGTCCAGTGCTCTCTCTAGGCTGTTCTCAACAAACTCCCAGAACAAAGCCAAGTTATTTGAAGAAGGATTTCCCTGCCACCTAGTTGGGAAGGGTTCTGAGAGCACCAATCTTCTTATTTTATAGAAGAAGGAACTGAATCCCAGAGTTTGGTGACTTAGCCAAGGTAGTAAGTGATCAAGGTCCTAGGTTCTCTGACTCACTGATAGCAGCCTACCTCTCATATCACACAGCTGTGTTTACTTCCACTTTTTCAAATACTCTGGGTTTGTGCTCAGGTTTCTTGGGAACGACCTAGAGCTGCTAGCCTCAATCTTGCTGTCTCTGGGATCCAGAGTAGCAACCTCCACTGAAGCCCAAAGACTAGGGGTGGGGGTGGGGGGAGGCATTATATTTTGCAGCTGGTCTGTGAGCCAGCAGTCAAGGTTGCAAACAGATGGTAACTGGAGATTTGAAGCAAATATTTTCATTTTATAAACAGCAGACACTGCCCTGATCTATGTGGTTCTTGTTGAAGTAGATCACATTACAGTTTTAGAAACCTTATCCCAGTGACAGACAGCACTGGGTTTACAGGCAGGGAGGAATCCAGAGGCTCATGGAGGCAGTTGGTGTCCAAATAGGGAGGCTGTCTTGGGACCATGAACACATATGTATACCACAGGCTAAGAAAGAGGCAGGAGTGGGTGAGGAAGGGTTGAGGAGAGAAGCATCAAACCCCAAATCCTGGCCCCCTGCCTTTGGCCACAGCAGAGTGCCAAGAGCGATAGAAACCAAATGTTGGAAGGGAAATACTTCATTTGGGAGGAGGTTAAGTGGTAAGAAATCCTACTTGTTCTGAATATTAGATGCCCATAAAATATAGAGGCTAGAGCTGGAGAAAGAAGAGGATGAATCAAAGAGGTCAACAAAGGGTGTCAAATTATTCCTGGATTGTTAGAAAAAATCTATCAATCATTCAACATTTATTAAATTCCTACTATGTGCCAGGCACCCCTCTAGGGGTTAGGAAGTGATTTTATTCCTTTTAACTAATGTAATTAACTCCTTTGGTTCCCAGTTTTCTCATCTGTAAAGTGGGAATAGTATGACCTACCCCAGAGGGTTATTGGGAAGTACAAATGAGATTGGGGTTGTAAAATGCTTTGTAGAGCTATGAAATTATTCTATGTAATTATTTACTTTATTTATTTGTATTTAGTTTATTTAAACACTATATAGGGATGGGACATAACCTTGCCAGTAATTATTCTTTTCTGTTTGACTTTCATGTACATCTTCTTTCTTATCTGTGAAGTGGGAATAATAATATCTACATCACAGGATTATTTTGAGGTTCCAAGGGGAATGTTTTTTCTTTCCTGGAGGGTTTTGTTTAGCCCTTACTTTCTGTCTTAGAATCAATACTAAGCATTGGTTCCAAGGTAGAAGAGTAATAAGGGCTAGGCAATGGGAGTTAAGTGACTTGCCCAGAGTCACACAGCTGGGAAGTGTCTGAGGCAAGATTTGAGCTTAGGACCTCCCATCTCTAGCCCTGGCTCTTAATTTAGAGCCATCCAGCTGCCCCCATCCTGGAGGATTTAATAAATATCACTTGTCTGGGGACAGTGGGCTAGTTTTCCTCTTATTTATATATAGAGATAGTTCAAATTTGGAGAATGCTGAAATTTTTCAGGCTTAAACTAGGTCAGATAAATGGGATATACATCATTTGTGACCCTATTTAAAGATGCATTTAAAAGAAGGATTGGTGGAGGTCCTTGATCACCAAGTCCCAGAACTGAATTGGAAAGGGCTTTGGGAACCTTAAAACAACATATAAAGATCAATGATGCTCTAAGATTTTTTACTGCTCATTTCCTTGTTGGTGTCATTCCTCCCCTCCCCTCTCTTTCTGACTTCAACCAAGATTTAGAAGCTATGACACATTTTGACCTGTGGACTCAGTGATGACTTTTGCAAAGGGTTTAAAGGTTTTAAGGAACGTTTTCTGAAGTTCCAAGAATGTGGAGGCTTTATAGGAATGACAAGTGATTTACACAGAAGCTTTCCCACATAAAATCCCAGGGTTGGCCATCCATGGCAGCCCAAGATTTCCCTCAGTCCCCTTCATCCAGAATATAGCTTGTTCTGAAAGCTGAAAAAAGCTCACTCTGGTATTTCCCATTCCAAGAGTTTGGCCTACGCTAGGATTGGCATTCTTTGGGTTGCTTCACATTGTTATGGGCAAAATTAAATAAATAAAAGCACATTTTCTTATTGCTAAGTTCTGCAGGGATCTTATGACCACTTCTCTTTCTTCACATAACTCATAAGTATTCCTCTTTCTCAGTTCTTCTGAATCTCTGGACATCACTACATGCCTCAACAACTACCTTGTTGCCCTGGAAGATCTCTCCATTCCTGCAGCCCTTTTATTTCATTGATGAGTTCCTAGAAGTTTCACTTGGAGAAAGGGTCTAGAGGCCAGACATCCTTCTTTTCCCTCTTGTCTATCCTTCTGACTCTCTAGACTTCACCACCATTTGCTATTCTCCTTCACCCTGACACATGATGGATTCAATGTTTTTGGAAACCACAAAGAGTGGTATATATGAGACCTCCGTTTCAGTGTTTATTTCCTTGGGGTCCAGTAGTGAGATCACTGGATCAAAGGGTATGAACAGATAAACTATTTTATTTGAATAACTTCAAACCAATTACTAGAATGGCTGAATGACTTTACAGCTCCATCAAGAACACAGAACAGATCAGTGTGTGCCTATCTTCCCACAGTAGCCCATCAGCTGTTTTCATCCTTTGTCACCAAAGTGAAATCTCAAAGATGTTTGAATGTACATTTCTCTTCATACCGAAGATTTCTAGTATGACTCCATATGATCTTTTACAATGTTCCCAAGACAAGTCCACTATGGGGTTTTACCTCCTGCTCAGAAAACTGATAAAGATGACAAAAGATGGAAATAATCAATATTGAAGGGTTCGTGGGAAGACAGGCACTTTAATACACTATTAGTTGAACTATGAATTAGTCCAACCATTCTGGAAGCAATTTTGAATTAGGATGAAAAATGACTAAAATGTCCTTTACTCTTTGATCCAGAAGTTCCCCTGCTAGGCACATACCTCAAGGAGGTAAAACAACAGCAACAACAAAAACCCCAGTAATAAAGACCTCATAAAAGCCACACTTTCATAGCAGCACTCTGTGATTGTGAAAAATGAATGGCTAAACCAATTGTGATATGTGAAAGCAATGGAATATTGCTGTTCTGTAGTAAACAATAAGTACGAAGAATTCTCAAAAGCATGGGAAGACATGAAATTGAAGTAAAGTGAGGAAAGCAGAACAAGGAATATAAGATACATAAGGATTACAACAACATAAATGGAAATATAAAACAACAACAACAATAAAACCCTGAATGTTAGGTAATTATCACAACTAAACTCTGTCCAAGAACAGAGATCACTCTCTACGAGTGCGGAATGTTGCTATAATATGATTTACAACTGATGGCTGCTTGGTTGGTTTTGCCTTATAGATTCTGTCTGTTGGTCTGTCTTTCCTTTTTATTGTTCAAGATCTGGTTCACTACTTAGGGAAAGGGAGAAGGATCTATTTAGCAACAATGGTGATCTATAAATACAAGATACCAATAAAATAATCTTTCTTTAAAAAAAAGAAAATAGTATACTTTAATCTTTGATACTTGAAGATTTTTTTACACCTTACTATTTCTCTTGAATTGTTTTCTCCTTTATTGTTAATCAACCAAACATTAACAGGCACACATATTTTAAGATGCAAAGAATGAGAAAGAGAAGTATGTGGATAAAGATTTATTGCTACATAGTTGTTGTTGTTGTTGTTTGTTCTTAAACCCTTGTCCTTGTTCTTAGTATTAATTCTAAGACAGAATTACAGCAAGACTCCCTTATGGGAGAACCTATGTCCCTTGTGCCAGAGGGAGCTGTTCCTTTCCCACTCTCCACCGTGCCTTAGGACTCTTTCACATCACTCAGCCTTCTGCCCAACAACCCAATGGGAGCACTTCCTCCCTTCCCAGTCTGGGGTAATGGGAGGGCTCACATTTGGTCTGAGGGGGCAGTCTGGGCACCTGGTCTCTTAAAGGTTTGCCATCACTGTACTAGGTAATCAGGGGTAAGTGATTTGTCCAGGATTACAGAGCTAGGAAGTGTGTGAGGTCAAATTTGAACTCAGGTCCTCCTAATTCCAATCCTGATTTGCTATTCACTGAGCCAACTAACACAAAGAAGATTCTTAATAAATCTTTATTTTTGGATAGATTATAAGCTCTTTGATGTCAGAGCCTGTGTCCAGTGAGCATAAAACAGAGAATCTTATGCATTCTAAATGTGTTGTAGCTTTTCCTTTGGAATTCTGACTGCAAATTTTCAGGAAGAGGGGAGCCTGTGAAAGAACTGAGCTGCAGGATTGTCATAGTTGATAAGGAGAGAGTGTCTTAGCACATGGTTTGTGTCTGACTTCATTCATTAGAGTATTGATTACATGGCAGGCCAGGTAAGGGGGAGACAAAAACAAAGAAAAGAACAAAACTCCACCAAAGACTAGCCTCGATCTAAGGACAGGGTGCGGAGGAAACTTTAAAAGAAATCAGACTCAGTGTATAATGACAGTCCTGACTGAGAATGTAACCTCTACCTGGGTGGTAAAAGTATTGAATCCTGACCTGCAGGGAAGAAAATGTACAGAACTTTTTGAAGTACAGCCAGACAGCTGCTCAGAGGCAACATTACTGGTCACCCTCCTGCCATTGTTTTGTATTAACTTCTAGGTAGAAAAAATTGTTTTCCATCTAGCATACACTGCGAGTGTTATGTTGTTTTTGACCTGGAAGTAGGAAAGATGGATGGTATTGGAGGAAACACCACAATTAAAATGCGTTCCCACACAAGACTGGCTTGTGATCACTTGATGACTCATCATATATTTTGCTGAATCATAGAATTTTATATTTGGAAAGTTCTGGCCTCAGCCCAGGCCTCCTTCTCTTTCTCCATCTCTCTCTTTGTCTCTCTGTCTCTGTCTCTGTGTCTGTCTCTGACTCTCTCTTTTTGAATGAGAGGGCTTTGCAAACTCAAGGAGTCTGGAAGGTTTTGGACCACCTATCTTATCATCATCTTAATATCATGCCTTCCCACTCCACCTGACCCCCTGTAATGGTCATCTTTATCAGGAGGGGAAATTCTCAAGCATGCCCATGAGTTACAAAAAAGGATTTGAGTAATGAGGGGCTTTGAGGTACCCCTTTGCCACATGAACCCCCTAACTTCAGCCTACTTTCCCCTAGACTCTATATGTACTTAGGAGAACTGTGATAGAGGAATAATCCAGAGACTTTGAATGACAGAGCCTGGAAGAAATGCAAAGATTTCCATCCACAGAGGGGGGGGGGGGTGGTTGAGAAAGCTTGGAATCTTGAGGAAGAGGAGATTCTAAGGAGAGGCAGTTGATCTCTCTCTCTCTCTCTCTCTCTCTCTCTCTCTCTCTCTCTCTCTCTCTCTCTTTCTCTCTCTCTCCCTCTCTCTCTCCCCCCCCCTCTCTCTCTCCCTCTCTCCCTCTCTCCCTCTCTCTCCCTCTCTCTCCCTCTCTCCCTCTTTCTCTCTCTCTCTCTCTCTCTCTCTCTCTCTCTCTCTCTCTCTCTCCCTCCCCCCCCTCTTTCTGTCTGTCTCGAGACAGCAAAGGTGATGATCTGATCAGAGACTGTATCCTGAGCTATACAGAATCCCTTATTGAACTTCATCCCCATTTCCTCTCCCCTCCCCCCCATACCAAAAAAATGTGGCAGAAACCTGAGAAGAATAAGGAACAGCATAACAAGATCTCACACAGCTCCTGTGACACCCTGGGCCTGGACAGTGGCTCTGCTTTGACAAAGACCAGGGGTCATCAGCCTGAACCTCTCAGAGACCAGGCTAGCAAGCCTGAGTCTCTCAACTTCAGAGGGAGGGAAAGGAAGATTTTAGACAGGCAGGGACTTCCTTTCCTCTCTTCCCTATATACCCTAACCTTCAGACATCTTTCTTATTTTACCCCTAACCACAATTGTTAGAATAAAGTTGTCAGTTATCCTGAATTGCCTTCCTTGTCATAGTGGAAGAGGGAGAGATTTCTTTCTCTTTCCCCAAGGGAAGAGGTTCACCTATTAAATCAGTTATTAGAGGGGGGTAAAGGCAGAGTTAGTGGGGAGACATATTTGAAGACTGAAGGGGGAAATCCATCTCACCCTCCTTCTACCTTCTGGGCATTTATCATCAACTTTTTCTCCATTATACCCAAACCAACCCTCTAATACAGAACATCCCCACCTTTTATGGGAATGGTTTTTGTACCATCTACCTCTTCCTACTTAAGGCTGCCTGATTAAAATGATTCCAAAGGAACAACTTCATAGAGATTTAAGCTAATTGCCTTAGATGGTCATCCCTGGGGTACTTTTAGAGTCCTGAGAGAAAGATGCTCTAGGACTTGAGTCATCAATGAGATTGTAAAGTGGGAGAAGAATATGAACATGCATAGGCTCCAACAAGAATGCTCTTGTTTTTCAGCTATTGGAATCTTTAACTTTCTTTAGTAGCCATCTCAAATGCCACCCCCACCCCCACCCCAAGACTTTTCTAGATCCTCCTAATTGTTAGAAGCCTCCCTCTTGAAATCACATTATATTTCTACATATAGACACACATCTTGGTATTGAAATAATACACACATGTATATGTGCACAATGGAGGTATACAATACACACATGCACACACATATAAATATATACATGTGCATATAGGAATATGCACATGCATCTTATATACTCTTGTATTTATTTATCTGTGAACATGGCTAGATATAAGTCCCTTGAGGGCAAGGACTATCTCATTTTTTTATTGAGTCCCAGGACCTAGCATAGTTTTTTATACAGTAACCACTTAATATTTTGTGATCAATAGTGCAGCTCATAATAACAATTTCATTGGTTTAACAAGATTTATCACATGGTGCTAATTGTTTCCAGGCTACAGAATTTCCTCTGATCTTTCCCATGTTTAACAATATCAGAGCAAGCCTCAAAGAATCTTCTTTTCAGACAGTCTAAGGTCAGGGAAAACTGTCCTTGTTTCTCACCATTCCATTTCTTAGCTCTGTGTCTTTGCACAAGATAGCTCCCATGCCTCTCTCCTCACTTAGCTTAGCCCACGTACCACCTTCTCCATGAAACCATTCCTGATTCTCCCAGCTGTTACTGCTTCCCTTTTAAAAAAAGATTACCATGTACGTATGCATGTAAGTAAAGATGTGTATGTATACACATATATAATTATGCATACAATGAATAAATAGAAATAGTAAAAAAGATACATAGATAAATTCAAGTATACATGAACATTCATATATATGTTTTAGGTGTTCATATAATATAGAAACATACTTTTGTGCAGCTATAGATATACATTGATATACATAGATATGCAACAATGTGATATATATTACAGTATAATCTAATACAATATATAACAAAATATGTTTATTATATTGTTTTATATTACATTGCATTATGCTATATTATATTATATATAATGTTATGCATTGCGTTATATTGTTATATTATTATCATATCATGTCATATTAATATCAAAGTATAATATATACCTCATATCTATATCTTATATGTATACTTTTATCTATTTCTTTCATATATAAAAATACTATTTGTACACATGTATATTTATACACATGAACAATATACATGCTTGTGTGTATGCATGTATATGTGTATATACACACCCAATCCCTTTTGCATATATGTTGAATACACTTAATTTGCATTTATTTCCATGGGCTCTTGCAGAATTCTACTTGAAAGAAAGGGGCTCTCTCTTTTCTATCTTTGTTTACCTTCTCAGTGCTGATGTAGGTTGGTAAGAATGCTTGTCTATCAATGACTGATTGGTTTGCCATAATAAAAAAGGGACTTTATTTTCAGTTTTCATTAAAAATCCACATTTGCCCAAATTAACTCAAGGTATTTATACTTCAGTGGAAAAAGGAGCCCTGCAGATAATCTAGTGTCCTCCTCCCCCCCACCCCCCATCAGTTTTAGAGACAAAATGCCAGAGGTTCGGGGAAAGCTGAGGGATTTCCCTGCCATTGTCCTCCAAGCACACTAATGGCAGAATCAGGACCCAGAGCGTTATCTTCTGACAGGGATCGTTGGGTGCTGCTTCTCTTCTTAGGGCAAAACAATTTCCTCAACCTTGGGTCAGAGATGTTTTGCTGGGTTGCTTTTTTAGGCTATTCACAGAATGTCACAGTCTGCTGACTTATTCCTTATTTAGAGAAATTCTTGAAAATATGCTTGACTCAGTTCTCAGAGGAAGGAATTAAAACTAGCCAGTCACATGAAAAAATGCTCCAAATCACTATTGATTGGAGAAATGCAAATTAAAACAGCTCTGAGCTACCACCTTACAACTGTCGGACTGACTAACATGACCAAAAAGGAAAATAAAAAAATGTTGGAGGGGATCTGGGAAAATTGGTGCACTAATACACTGTTGGAGGATCTGTGAACTGATGCAACCATTCTGGACAGCAATATGGAACCAGGCTTAAAGAGAGGCAAAACTATGCCTATCCTTTGACCCAGCAATATCACTACTGTGTCTGTATCCCAAAGAGATCAGAGATAAGGGGAAAGGACCTCTCTGAACTACAATCTTTTTAGCAGCTCTTGTTATAGTGGCAAAGAATTGGAAACTGAAGGGTTTCCCATCTCTTGGGGAATGGATGAATGAGTTGTGGTATATGGTTGTAATAGAATACTATTGCTCCATAAGGAATGATGAACAGGATGAGTTGAGAAAAACTGGGAAGACTTGTATGTACTGATGCAATGTGAAGAGAGCAGAACCAGGAGAACGATGCATACAGCAACAGAAATATTATATGATGATCAACTGTGAAAGACTAAACCATTATCAGGAAAGCAAGTCTCCAGGATAAGCACAAGGGACTCATGATGAAAATGCCATCCACAGCCAAAGATTGCAGATCAAAGCATTCCATCTTCCACTCTCTTTCCTTCAGGAGATTTTTATTGTGTGTGTGTGATATGTCTTCTATCATGACATGAGTGATATGGAAATATGTATTACTTAAAAGTATGAATATAACCTGTATCAGACCATTCACCCCCTCAGGGAGATTGGGAAGGGCAACACAGGAGAAAATCTGAATTTTAAAATGTCAAAAACCAATTGTCAAAAATTGTTTATACATGTAACTGAAAAAAAAATTAAAAAACTGGAAGAAAGGAAAATAAGCCTGACCCTAAAGCATATGATTTTTCTTTTATTGTCGTTTTTTAAACGATAAAAAAAATCAATACTGCTTCCAAGGCAGAAGAGTAGTAAGGGCTAGGCAATGGAGTTAAATGACTTGCCCAGGTTCACACAGCTAGGAAGTATGTGAGGTCAGATTTATTTCATTAGATTCTAAAAAGAACTGTGGGAGATAGATGCTATTATTATCACCATTTTGCAGATGAAGAAACTGAGGCAGACAGAAGTTAATTGATTTCCTTTGAGTCACCCAGCTAGTAAGTGTCTGAAGTTGGATCTGAACTCGTCTTCCTTGACTCCAGGTTTCATGTTCTATCTGCTGCACCATCTAGCTGTCTCCACCCTCCCCAAGGGGCAGGGTTGAACTGGCTTAATGCAGGGTGTTTGTTTTTGTTGCAGGTTGCCAGAACCTATTCTAGCTTTAAATGAAATGCCAGTAACTACTCTTCCTCACATTCTGCATTTGCCAAAGAAAACTGTCTTCCTGGACGAATAAGTGAACGGGCTTGCCAGCTGCTGTGTGTGCTTGTGTTTGGGGTGGGGGTGGGGGCCCAGGGTGTGGAGCTCACAGCAGCGCACATCCTTGCTAACAGCCCCAGCTCTCCAGCTCTTTTGCCATGAGGAGATGAAATGCCATCCAGCAATCAGGAACCACGCGTTCTTTGGCGATACTCTTAGAGAGGGGGGGGAGGGAACATCTCCCCGCTCGGACACAGAGACAGATGCTCAATCATTGAGGCTTGGTGAATTGTTGCTACAGCCCTCAGAGCTGCTCGGAGTGATTTCTTAAATGGGAGCTGCTTGGGGAGCAAGATCTCAGTGGGGGCCCCGAGACGTTAGCCCTGCGCTGTCGGAACTTTCAGTAATCTTAGAGATGTGAGCGCCGGAAAGGGTTGGGAAGCGTCACCGAACGCCTCCTATTTAAAGACTTCGCATTCAGTTGTATTTATTGCCTTCATATTTACCCTGCCTATACTTAGATGTGGTCTGGTTGCCTTCCTATTGGAGTGCAAGCTCTTCAGACCGGTACGGATGGTTTCATTCATTCTATTTGTATCCTCAGGGCCAGGGACGTAGAAGGTGCATATTCAGTACTCCTCCGCTGTTTAATTGTTGGTTGGTTTTTTCATGGAACTGGAGCCCATGGAGTACAAGCACAACCATAAGATCACAGATTTCGAGCTAGCAGGGACCTTGGAGGTTCTATTCTAAGCCCCTCATTTTACCGATGGGAAAACCGGGATACTTAGAGAGCTGCCATAGTAAATACAGTGAAGTAGTTTCTAGACAGTAGCAGCAACAAGAATTGAACTCAGGATGTCGAACTCTAAAGCCTTTATTCTCTCCACTGCATAGACTGCCTCCTCCTTCCTCCCTCTTATAATCGATGGGCAAAAATAAATGGGGGAAAAAAGAAAGGAATTGATTGCCTTAATTATAGCTTTTGTTTCACCGTTGGGGGTATGACAATTTATTTTTCCCTATCGATCCACCTCTCTCTGTTGCTAGAATTCTCAGTAATGACTACAGAATGCATGGAATTCCCTTCAACACTAGAAAATGGGCAGGGGAGGAAATGGCAAAGCCTCATTTTATTAAAACTCTCTCTAAACAGTGCTTCAAAAGAGAAGAGGTCTGAAGATCTCTCCATGCAAAAGAGCTTCTGCATTGCCAGAGCCCTGTTAGGAATTGGGGCACAGTTAAGTCAAGCCACTTCAGGTATTGGAAGAAACAAGACCATAAGAGCCCCCTTGAACCCTGAAATTCTTTAGTGTCTGACTCCTGCCAGCTCTGTGAGTGACCCTGGGAAAATCACCTAATCACTGGCTGCCTCAGTCTCCTCAGATATAAAATAATAGTACCTACTTCCCAAGGTTGTTGTGAAGATAAAATGGGATAATATTTATAAAGTACTTTGCAAACCTTCAAGTACTATGTAAATGCTATTGTTGTTATTATTATTACTACAATCACTGTGACTTTTGGGCTCTGCTGCTTTCTTCTCCCATTGGTTCTCTGAAGTCAGGTCTCCCTCATGAGGGCAGGGATCATAATTCATCCCTGGTCTGCCTCTGAACCTAGAACAGTGATCTATAGATAATACTCCATAAATATTTGCTCTACTGAACATAGACCATGGTGGTCACAAATTTCATCTCCAGGTTTTCTCCCAGAGCATTCTCAGTCTCCTTCCCATGTCCTGTCCAATAACTCTAGTGTTCCTGAAAACTTTATCCTGGGCCCTCCCTCTTCAGTTTTTCTTACCATACTTGCATACTTGACCTCATCATCTTTAATTGGTTCCACTTTCATCTCTGCTTATTATTCTCAGATCTTTTTAGTCTAATCTAGTCTTTCTCCTAATTGTCCCTGCCCATATCACCAACTTCTTATTGTTATTTTCTTTTTTCTCTTCCTTTTTTTTTAATTTGCAAAATTTTATTTAATTAACCAATCTAGGATATTCTTCCATAGTTACAAGATTCATGTTCTTTCCCTCCCCTCCTCCAGCCCCCTCCCATAGCACAATTCCATTAGCTTTTATATGTGTTATTGATCAATATTTCCATATTATTAATATTTTCATTAGGGTGATCATTTAGAGTCTACATCCTCAGTCATATCCCCCTCAACTCATGTGATCAAGCAGTTGTTTTTCTTCTGTGTTTCTACTCCCACAGTTCTTTCTCTGGATGTGGATAATGTTCTTTTTCATGAGTCCCTCAGAATTGTCCTGTATCATTACATTGCTGCTAGTAGAGAAGTCCATTATATTCGATTGTATCACAGGGTATCCATCTTTGTGTACAATGTTCTCCTGGTTCTGATCCTCTCACTCTGCATCACTTCCTGGAGGTCGTTCCAGTCTCCATGGAATTCCTCCACTTTATTATTCCTTTTTGCACAATAGTATTCATCACCAACATATACCACAATTTGTTCAGCCATTCCCCAATTGAAGGGCATCCCCTCATTTTCCAATTTTTGGCCACCACAAAGAGTGCAGCTATGAATATTCTTGTACAAGTCTTTTTCCTTATTATCTCTTTGGGGTACAAACCCAGCAGTGGTATGGCTGGATCAAAGGGCAGACAGTCTTTTAGCGCCCTTTGGGCATAGTTCCAAATTACCCTCCAGAAAGGTTGGATCAATTCACAACTCCACCAGCAATGTATTAATGTCCCAATTTTGCCGTATCCACTCCAACAACTTCTTATTTTTTGTTGTTCAGTCTTGTCTGACCCCATTTGGGTTTTCTTGGTAAAGACACTGGAGTAGTTTGCCATTTCCTTCTCCAGTTAATTTTACAGATGAAGAAACTGAGGCAAACAGGGTTAAATAACTTCCCCAGGGTCAAATAGCTGGTAAATGTCTTGAGGTTGGATTTGAACTAATGAAGATGTGCCTTCCTGATTCCAAGCCAGTGCTCTATCCACTGAGCAGCCTGTTCTAGATTTTTATTTATACACTCTGCAATGTCTCTCCTCACTTCAATCCATCTTCTACTAAGCAGCAAAGATCATTTTTCTAAAGCACACATAAGCCTACTTGGTAAACTCCAATGGCTCCCTATCATCATATCAAGTACAAACTTCTCTGTTGGGTATTGAAAACTCTTATAAGTTTGGTCTCTTCCTATCTTTTCCAGTCATCTTGCATATTACTCTTCTCCCTGCAAATGATGATTCATCTTTGCTATTCCTTGAACACAATGTTCCGTCTTTCATCTTTGTCTGTCTTGGCCATCTTGCACAACAGGAATAACTCTTCCTAACCTCTGACTCTTCAAATTTGTTGTTTCTTTTAAGGCTCAACTTCAGTACCAGCTATTTCAGGAGGCTTTTCTATCCCTCTGTCCCAAACTTTGTATCTTTCCCTTTAAGGTTACCTTCCATCCACTCTGTATCTCATATATACCAATTTATACAAATGCTATCTCTTCTACTAGAATGTAAGCTCCTTGAAGGTAGGAACATTTTTTTCCTTGTTTCTTTGTAGCCTCAGCACAGTGCCTGACACATAAATACTTGTTAATTAAATGACATCCCTATGTGGGACTAGCCCCTTTTCTCTATCTGTGACTTCAGGAATGGGAGTTTTCCCTAGTTTTAAGACCACAACACTTTCTTTCATCCCCATTGTGGGTCAAAATGTCAAAGTATTTTCTTTCTTTGTTGGTTCTTACTGCTGGGGATTAATCCCTTAGCCCTAGGACTCCGTTTCCCTTGAGGTACAATGCCTTACCTCCTAACTCAGACTAGATTAATAGTATAGGCTCAGGAAGAGAATGAAATGTATGAAATATTGTCTTCCTTCCTTAACAAGAACATGGAAAGGATCTTTAGCAAGGATACAGCATTGATTTAGTGGTATGTGACTCCCCTACCTTCACATTTGGCATGGTGGTGTCATTGCTCCATGGATTGTGTTATGACTTCTCCTGTGGAATCTATGACTTCTCAATCAATGGACATTTCCATTTAAGCAACTGGGAAACCACATCAATCATTTGAGCTTTGATTCCTTGGACCAGTTGAACCTTGGAATAGTTTCCTTTCCTTAAAAGTGAGAAAACAACCTAGGCTACATGGAACTGATGATATTTCTCCTATTGCCTAAATATAGAGATAGCTAAATGATGTGGCCTCAGCTTGTTGGTGCAGTGGATAGAGCACTGAACCTAAAATCAGGAAGACTAATCCTGAGTTCAAATTTGGCCTCAGATATTTACTAGCTGTATGACCCTGAAAAAATGACTGATCTGAACAAGCTAGCCCACTGGGCATAAAGTCAGGAAAACCTGAGTTCAAATCTGACCCTAGCTTCTTATCAGCTGTGTGACCCTGGGCAAATCACTACTCTCTTTGCCTCAGTTTCCTCAACTATAAAATGGAGATAATAATGACACCTGCCTTGTGGACCTATGAAGATCAAATGAGATAATATTTGTAAAGCATTTAGCATTTGTAAACCCTGGCACAAAGTAGGAGCTATCAAAATGCTTTTTCCCTCTTTCCCTAAAATATTTTCCCTCCCCAAATATTCCAGAATAATTTTTTAAGCCCTTACCTTCAATCTTAAAATTGACATTACATATTGGTTCTAAGGCAGAAGAGTGGTAAGAAGTAGGCAATGGGGGTTAAGTGACTTGTCCGGGGACAGACAGATACGAAGTGTCTGAGACCAGATTTGAACCCATGACTTCCTCATCTTTAGACCTGTCTCACTACTGAGCCACCTACCTGACCATCCAAATAGTATTCTAATAATGAGAACAAAATATAGGGGCAGGGAAGGAGTTTAACCCAAGAGCTCAGTCTAAAAGTCCTTGGGACTTCGCTTCACCTTTTAAGAGACGCTACATCACAAAAGAACTGCTCTTGGATTCAAGTAAAGTGTCCATTTACTAATCTCATAATGCAATCTGCGAACACTGGGACATGTGTCCAGTGCATCATTAGCATCCCACTGAGCAGCCTGGGCAAACAGAACATTCACTTCTAGTTCAGAATGTGTCACTGAGATCACTGATGCTTTTAAAGGAAAGCGTAATTATCGGAGCAGGGAAGAAAGGTTCAGGACCAGGAGGCACAAGCTACTGCCTGGCTCCTGTTCCTGCTCACAGTTCACAGAATGCAGTAGATTTGGTTTCCAAGGGCTCCTAAGCCACATGGCCCTAACAACTGAGTTCATAGGGAATTGGACCTGCTGGGCAATTGAGCGGGCAGAGCCAGTGGGTATTTCACCACCACAGTTAGCTGCAGGAGTCACGAGTAGGAAAGCACAAGGAACTGAGGGTCCCAGCTTCAGCAGGCTGAAAGAAAAAAGGGGATGCTGTAGGGTCTTAGAAGGGTTTCTCAGTTTGCATTACTTTCCTGATCTCATTAACAACAACAGAATCCAGGTTGGTGTTCCCAGTGGTGAAGGAGGTAAGAAGTCTGGACAAAGGCTGTTCTAATATTTAAATCAGCAGGGAGAAGGAAGTATTCCTTGAAAAGGCAGAACTACTTCAAGAGAAAATAAGAGAAGAAAAATATTCTAAGGAGGGGGAAACAAAGCAGGCTCAGAAGGCTAGGGATTTTTTTAAAGTGACACACTAGAGGGACAGAAAAGAAACACTGAACTGCTAGAGGTATATATTTCCATTTCAATTGTTTGAGGATAGTTTTGTTAGGTTGGAGGTTCCACTGAGGCAGCTAGGCAGGGTCTGGAGTCAGGAAGACTCAACATCCTGAGTTCAAATCCCATCTCAGATACTTGCTAGCTAGAGATGACCCTGGACAAGCCATTTAACCATCTTGGCCTCAGTTTCCCCATTTGTAAAATGAACTGGAGAAAGAAATGACAAACTACTCCAGTATCTTTGCCAAGAAAATCCCAAATGAGATCACAAAGAATTAGACAAAACTGAAAATGTCTAAAACCAACAATAACAACATTATTATTACCTATATTCATTAAGATGGTGGATGAGGGTCTTTAACTCCTACCAAGAATAAGAACATCCTTTCCTCAAAGTAAAATAAGGGCTGCAACCTTATCATGGAGTCAGAGAGTACATCTTTCTGGGATGTGCCTTTAGGAAGTCATTAACAGCCATTCAAGATTTTTCAAGGGCTCATTTGTATTCTGGCACCACAAGAAAGCAAAGCTAATTGGGATATAAGAAATAATAATACTCTGTACCAAATGCTTTGGTGGAGATGATATTGACCATCAAAATAGCAAAATATGCGTACTGAAGAAATGAATGGTTTTAATTATATTCCACACTATATCACAACAAAATTGGAAACAGGACTCACCAGTTCTAGACAATGAATTTTATTTGCTTTTTTTTTCTTTTTTTTCTTGTGGACAATATCCTCAAATCCAAATCACCACAACACATTGCAGATCAATACTAGGCAATATAACTAATAACTTGATTTCTAAACTCAGATTAAATAAAATGACTAGAAACTGAGTTACTAAATTGGAATAGGGAGAATCTGGGGGAATTGAAAATCTAGTGAACCTTAGAACTGATACTCAATAATGGAATAGATGATGAATATAATGCCAGTATCCAGAATGATTTTGAAAAAGAGATGGGCATACTAAGAATGGAATTCTAGTGATTCCCCCCTTTTTTTTGCATTTGATGGCACAAATCCAAGTAGTCTAAAATAAAGCAATTAAAAATATGAATACTGAAAAGATGTATTCTTCCATAATATTTGAAGTAGAGTGAAAATTATTCTAGAAACAATACATAATGCCATGTGTTATTATTGTCATGGTAAGAACCACAAGCAGGAAGAACTGTCTAGGCATACTCTTTTTTTTTTTTTTAATCCTTACCAGTCATCTTGGAATCAATACTATGTATTGGTTTCAAGGTAAAAGAGTGGTAAGGATTGGGCAATGGGGGTTAAATGATTTACCCAAAGTCACATAGTTAGGTGGTATCTGAGGCTGGAATTGAACCCAGAACCTCCCATCTCTAGGTCTGACTCTCAATCCACTGAGTCACCTATCTGCCCCACTAGACATACTATTAAAGATAAATATCAAATATCTCCATAATGGAAACTTGAGAAATCTTTTTAAGACTTACAGAAATATATTGGTCAGTTCCTAAAAGGTATACACTATAGAAATCTGGATACTTTAATTTCTTCTTAAAGCAACCAACATTACTCATACAGAACATTCTGGAAAACAAAAATATATCTGAAAATGTTGATAACCTTAGTCAACAATTTAAAACAAAAACCAGTGTTTTAAGATGTGAAAGAAGTCACAATAGCACAAAGAACCAAATTCATAATTCAACATTGGTCAAAAACTATGATATAGAGGCTTTCAAAGCAAAGAAATTAGAGAGGAACAAGAATCTCCAAAGAAGGAAGATGTGAAATTTCTATTCTCCTAATATGGTTGAAAGAAATACAATATATTAGAAAAACAAGTTTGGTCAAATGTGAAACAAAAAGTTTGTGCACCTTAACATAATGAATGGTTTTTTTTTAAGTCACAATAGATGACTAAAAATCTGACTTCTCTCCATTACTTGAATGTATCATGTCAGGATAGTAGTAGTAGTAATAGTCTCTCGGTAACCGAGGATGACTATTGTCTTTGTGTGTTTTTGTGCACAAAGACACTTGTGCGTGAAAGAGATTTAAGTAGAAAAGTCGCTGCACAGAGACAGTCCCACTCTCTCGGCGTTGGAAGCCTGGGTCCAGTGGCACGAAAAGTCGTTATACCTGGAGACTTCCTCAGCTGCATTGGATGGCCGAGTTGTCTTTTGTGCTCCAACACGCCCTAAACACTCCACAGTGCTTTGCTGCGTCGCCCTCTCAGCCGTTGAACCTTCTTATTGGTTTCTTCTGCCTGTTCTGTTGAAGCAGTCTTCACATGCTGGGTGAGCAAAGCCCTGGTTCACCAGGGGTCGACGACCCGATGGCTACCCTCACAAGGTTTGGCCAGCCTGTCGAAGCTGTTGCCCGAGGTGTGGCTGCTGCCACATGCTAGCAGCTACTGGGAGCCACAAGTGAGAGCTGGGTGTCAGGTGAGGGTCAGAGGCTGGAGAGCTGCCCTAGAAGGGCATGACAAGCCCTCCATACCAGAGATACTACCCCTCCATGAGCACCCCATACACCCCACATGTCAGGATAAAATTCATAATTATTGTCTCAAACATTTCATAGCAGTCTTTGAATTACTAGCTAAACACCTTGCTAGATAATCCTATGAGACAAGTCCAACAACATGTTTTTAAACAGAAGACATCACAATATTATCAAAAGATGAAATACCAGTAACTTTCTTTTGTGAAGATTGGATTTAGCTATCTCCTGATTGTAACAATGAAGATACAATGAAGGTACTTGGCTCTTCCTTTATAGTGAAGCTAGAATTGTAATCCATAATCTATTTTTAGATTTTAATCTACAAAAAGGTGATAACTCAGTATTTATCTACCCATTTTAACCACAGAAAGGTGTTAAGTAATTACAAAAGGTGAATTTACCAAAAAAGGTGTTGAGTAACCCAAAAAGATGTAATCTAACCAAAGAAGGTGAGAACTAAAGAGTAGGCAGTCCTGGAGGAAAGCATCTGCTGTGACTGGTAGACATGAAATTTAGGGGAGGTGACATAATAGAAAAATATTTTTTAAAAAGAGGACAAAAGGCCAGAAGAGCATTATATTTGATTCGAGTTTCAAGTTGAATGGAGGCTCTGACTCAGAGGAGAGACTGAAAGACAGACCCTTGAGGAGCGACCAGAAGACAAGACACCCAGACTTCTTTCCATTTAGACTGTCACTGTTGGTGAGTAAAAGGCTGACTTAGTGATCCTGTTTTTCTTGGAGGTGTTCCTCTGAGAAAGGCCCATCATCTTGAAACTCTCTTCCCCTGGCTGGGGCTTAGAAATTCTAACTGATATTAGAAGAAAGCAGAGTTTTCTCTCTTTCCCTCATTCCTTAATATCTTCCTTCTACTGTAAATGTTGTAAATAAACTACCATAAATTCCATTTACTTTAGTAATTCATTTTGGGATTCAGAATTTAAATCCCTGGTGACTACCTATTATATATTCAGAGTCTAACCACAAATAAATTTAACACTTTAAAGGATAAACCAATCCTGTATCAATATACTTTATGCAAGAAAGTCTTATCATGAATCACTTACAACATCCCCACAAACATTTACAAAATATACATATATATATAGTCTAAAGAAGAAAAATAATTTTAAAGCCTCTATTATATAAAAAGAATGAATAAAATACTATTTACCAAGTGCTAACTTTGTGTGAAGTGCTGTTCTAGAGCATGGAGGCACAAATAGAAAAGCAATTCATATCAGTTGAGAAAGTCAATTGCAAAGGCTCCATGGTCTTTAAGATTCTACAGCAAAGTTAATGGTCATGCATTTAATTTCATTTACACTGACAAAGTCATATCTGTCTCTGATGTTGAAATACCTAATAGTGTGAAGGATTTTGGTGACAAGAAATTTATTTTCTGGGTCTTCAATAGCTATGATTTTTGTGGAGGCAGGGACTACAGCACCAGAAGAAGTAATTATTAGTATGTATTAATGGTTGATTTCCTGAGTGATGGCTACATGAGGCTATTAGAAGCAGGGTGTATTGTCTTCAGGTTTAGGAAGGACAGGGCTCAAGGTTCTAATCTGGTTCAAGTTTGACTAGTTGATTGAACAAGCCACCCAAGAATAACCCAGCATTATTCACCACCTTTATTGATTACTAGAAGGTCTTTGACTCAGTTACACCCTCATGATTTAATCATGTATTGTAAGTATGTAAAGTAGATCCAAACATAATGAGTGTGTTAGAATATTTAATATCCACATAGGACACTGCTTACTATTTAAAACATAACATCCATAAATTGTCAGGAAAAATAGATAGAAATATTGATCTCTTCCCTTCATGATCAAGCCCTGTCCTACTTTTTCAGTCTTCTTATACCTCACTCCTTGACACATACTCTTCAATCAGGTAATGCTGGTTTCCTCCGTGTTTCACAAACAAGATATTCCATTTACTGGGTCTAGCAATTTTTTCTGCTTTTCCTTCATTTCTGGAATAATTTCCCTCCTTCACTCTAATGACTGATCTCTCTGGATTCCTTTAAGTCCCCAATTCAATCTCACCTTCTACAGGGAGCCTTCTCTGATTCCTTTTAATCCTAATGCCTTAGTTATTTCCTATTTCTTTTGTACAGAGCTTTATATATATATATATATATATATATATATATATATATATATATATTTGTATGTATTTTGTCTTCTCCATTAGACTGTAAGTTCCTATAGGGCAGGCAATGTCTTTTACTTTTTTTGCATTCCCAAAACTTAGCAAAGTGTCTGGCACTTAGTAGGCATCTAATAATTGTGGATTAATGGATTATTTCATCCAGTTTAAGCCTATTATAATTCTGAATGGCTTTAAAGCCACCATTGTCACTCACTCCTGAATACAACTAAGAATGTCTCTCTTGTCAAATGTAATCATTTCAGAATAATATATTAATCACTTGATGTACAGAAATATGGCCATCCTGAAAACCACATTAAACAGCTACTTCATGTTATAGAAACATTTTCAAATATTTTCAAATTCTTATTTGCATTCAAAATATGTGCATATACATGTACAATCAATGACAGAAAACAAAGGCTTTGGGGGCAGCTAGGAGGTACAGTGGGTAGAGAGCCAAGCCTTGAGAGAGGAGGTCCTGGGTTCAGATGTGACCTCAGATACTTCCTAGCTGTCTGGCTCTAGGCAAGTCACTTAACCCCCATTGCCTATTTCTTACTGCTCTTCTACCTTGGAACCAATACACAACATTGATTAGAATCAGACAGAAGGCAAAAGCTTAAAAAAAAAAGAAAGAAAATGAAGGCTTTGAGTTTGAACCTGGAGGTCAAATTGAACCAAGAGATGAACCTGGTAGCAGGGTTTTCTTGTAAGTAGGCTATTGAGTAAGTTAAATCAGGCTAGACTTCAAAGAAAGTTAGGCAGGTTTCTTTAGGGTTAGGAAAGGAAAGTTTGGGAAAGCCAGGGAAAGTTTGATCTCCAGCAGCTAGGCAAGGGACCAAAGCTCTCCACCTAGGTTAGGAGAAAAAGGTGCCAAAACCTGTGCTTCTCTCCTCTTTATTCTCCCTCTGACACCTCCACAAAGGAAGTGGGATGTGTCAAAGGAAGTTGCAGTCAAGAGTCCTGGAAGATGGACAAGATGCACAGTTCCCTTCAGGTACAGCACAAGGAGCATAAGCAAAAGTATAAGGAGTAAGTTAAGGCTTGGTATGTTAAGAGCCTGAGTGGCATCCTGATGTCAAAGTTTAATAGGAAGAACATGTTTAGAGCAATTAACACGTATGCAATACCACAGCATAAGGTATGCTTTTGGCATGAGAAAATAGATAGCAACAGATTTAGAGATGCATTCAAACAAAGACCTCTATGATGTTAATGAAACACAAGACTCATCACTCCCCAGGCAACTAGATGAACACATGAGGGAAGAAAGATGAACACATCCTGTCATAAAAGAATGAAAAGAATTTGATAGTCATGCTCATATCACATAATAAATTGGTTAAACTTTACCAAAACATTTAAGAGCAAATGATCATCACTTCACAAAGCCATAGTAAAGGTTGGCAAGAAGTATAAACCACAAGATTTGTTAACCATAAGTTCTTTATCTCCATATGGAGCCCATACAACTGCTAAAATGCAAGAATAGAATTTTTAAAAAATGTTTCCCTCAAGGGGTTCACATGAACTCAACTAACAATATATCAATCAACTAATGTTTAACAAATGTCGGAGTCATGTGAATATGTTTATTAAAACCAAAAATTTTATGAAAGCCATTCATGATCAGATCCTTGACTCTAGATATTGCCAAAATTTTATTCATGGGAAGCTTAGACTTATTGATTCATCCTGATTATGCAACGGAATAGTAGGAACTGTGCAAATATAGATTATAGAATTTAACATTTGTTAAATATTTATCTCTGTAAAGGAGGAGAAGATGGGGAGAAGAAGGGATAAGGGGTAAGAGAGAATGAAAGGATTGTTTCTCTCCTCCCCTACTTATGGGGGGAGATAAACCAGGTCCTCTCCCTTTGAATAAGAATGCTCCACAGGGGTATTATCTGAGAGATAGAGGACAGAGGACTAGAGTGGGATTGCCTCAATAAGATGGCCAGATGCCTCCCTCAGAGGAACCCAGGGCTGCTGAGATCAAATCTGTCTTTGAGAGGCAAGATGATTTCTTATACTTCTGCTTCCCAAAGGGACATTAGCTATAAGCCTTTTCAGGGGGTTAGAAATGGACAAGGAAAAGATGTCAGTTTCCTTGGTCAGACAGTCTTGAGTCACTGGAGTCTGGAAGAAGTGTGACACCCCCAAGCTTTTGAGAGGTCACAGGAGAGGATCTCAATGATTTCAACTCTTAATCCCCTTTATGTTGCTTAAAGACAGGCCCAAACCCAAAGTCCTACATTTCAAATGATTTATTGAGATTGAAGTAGGAAGAGTGATGACTGGGGTATGAGAGAGGAAAAAGGGAAGTGGGTAAAAAAGGAAGCCCTAAAGATTTTCCCCTCTTGCAGATTGGCCTTTCAGAGTCTGGAGGCCAAAGGCTTCTCAGCCCTGACCTCTCCTTTTTGCCAACTGTTTTCTTGCCCCTGCTCTTAAACTAATTAGACCTTCAGCATAAAAAAAAAGCATAAAAAAAGCATAAGTCAAAAGACAAGTAAGGGAGAGAAAGAGAAGAGTATCCCAGGGAAGGATCTGGATGGCTCTGGTCAAAAGTCCAAATCCACAATCGCTCTTGAGGATTTTAGTTAGCTGTAGTTGAGAATCCTAGTGAAGATATTTCAGGGTCTCCGAAGGGAAAGCAAGTCTCAAATGAATGGGCTTCTCAGCTTTCAGGAGATCCACCTTTCTTTCTCCTCCAGCTCCCCGGCTGGAAGCAATCCTGTCAGTTGGCTCCAAGGTTCTGATTCCTCCTCAGAACTCTGAGCTTCCTCTTCACCCCTCCTCCACTCTCTATTCAGCTGGTATCTTCAAGAGACTGGTTTCTCTCCTAAAAGCAAAATCTCTTTCCCCTTATTTTACATTTCTTTATTTTTTTAAAATAACCCTTACCTTCTGTCTTAGAATTTACTCTAAGTATTGGTCCCAAGGCAGAAAGGGTGGTAAGGGCTATGCAGTTGGTGTTAAATGACACAGGTAGGAAGTATGTGAGGTCAAATTTGAATCCAGGTCCTTCCATCTCAAGACTTGGCTTTCTCTCTACTGAGCCATCTAGTGGACCCACATCTATTGAATATTTAGAAAATCATGATCAAAATTATTCACTTATAAAAAATAATGAAAAACTCTAATACAAATGCAAAATATCCTTGAGAATTTAATAAATGAACTACTAGAACCAGAGCCTTATTGCCCATTATGCCCATACCTAACATGGATTCACAAAAAATAAGGATGTGTTATTTTTTAATAATATTTTATTTTTCCCCAATAACATGAAAAAAAATTTTAACATTAATTTTTTAAAATTTGGGTTCCATATTTTTTCCGTCCAACCCACCCTCTCTCCTTCACACCCCTTCAATCCCTCTCCCATTCCTGAGATGATATGCAATCTGATATGGATTTTACATGTGCAATCAAGGAAAAACATTTTCCCATATGTCATTCTGTGGAAGAGATCTCAAAGAAATAAAAAGGAGAAAGGAGGAGGAGGAGAAAAGAAGAAGAAAGAGAAGGAGGTGTAGGAAGAGATGAAGAAGGAGGAAGAAAGAAAAGAAGAAGAAGAAGAAGAAATAGAAGAAGAAGAAAGAGGAGGAGGAGAAAAGAAGAAGAAAGAGAAGGAGGTGTAGGAAGAGATGAAGAAGGAGGAAGAAAGAAAAGAAGAAGAAGAAGAAGAAATAGAAGAAGAAGAAAGAGGAGGAGGAGGAGGAAGAAGAAAGGGAGAGAGGGACAGTGGAAGGAAGAATGGAAAGAAGGAAGGTAAAAGAAATAGAGTATGTTTTGGCCTGAATTCAGACTCCATCAGGAAGAAGAATATTATTAATAAATGTCACCATACTGAATATTCATACTCTATAAAGTACATAGAATTATGAAAAGCTTTCAAAATTCCAATCCCCAATACTGAAAATCAAAACAATGTGGAAAAGCATGAGGTATACATTATCTCCTTCATCCTGCCTTCAACCTTTGTTGTCCCAAAAATCTTTTTGGAAAGTCTGCAAAAGAAGAGCTTACATCCCATATACTCTTATTCAATTAAAAATATTTTCCCATCTGTACAAAAGTTCTCAGAATATTAACTATAGAAAAATAAGATGATTTCTTCCTAGCATTTCCATTGAGAAAGATGAGAAAAGTCATTTTGTAGAATTATAATTGACATTATGTAGCACTTTAATATTGTCAAAGTTCTTTACACATATATTAGGAGGTAGATATTATTATATCCATTTCACTGATAAGAAAACTAAGTGTCAGAGTGAGATTTGAAGCTAGGAGGGCCTGACTCCCAGACTAGCACTCAATCTACTCTGTCATAGCAACCAAGCAAACTAGAGATCTTAGCACAAGTAAATATAAAGTCACTGATATCAGGGAGGCTTGGCAGAATGTTGCTAGTGACTGAATTACAGTAATGGGAAACCTTGTTGGAAGAGATTAGATAAAGGCAATAGTGAGCTAGCAATATATAGCAACACAATATGCAGTAGTGTGTAAATCAATGAAAATGGGGAGGAGGGGTTAGGGAAATGTTGATGAAATTCTATATCAGGTAAGGATCAAAGAAGAGAGAAGTATTTGTCTATAGCATAAGTAGGGAAAACAATGGAGTTGGAGGACCAGTGTTCCAATCCTACCTCTAATATTTATTAACTCTGTAATCTTTTTGGCTCAATCGGTAGTGTCCTGAATTTAGAGTCAGGAAGGCCTAAGTTCAAATCCCCTCTCAGACATTTACTAGCTGTGTGACTCTGGGAAAATCACTTAATCTCTGTTTGTTTTAATCCACTAGAGGAAGAAATGATAAAAAAAATTCCAGTGTCTTTGCCAAAAAAACCTCATAGACAGAACTGGTGTGAAATGGTCCATAGGATCATGAAGAGTCTGACATGATTGAGCAATGATAAAACTTGTGTAAGTCATTTAACTTCCCCAAATTTCAGTTTTCTTCAACCATAAAACAAAAATTTAGGACTAAATGACCTCTGAGGTCTGTTCTAATTCTATATCTATGATCCTACAATATTATAGTGGAAGAATATTAAGAACCATCTATCTAGAAGGAGGCAATGGTGAGTTCTTAGTTCAATCACAGAGCTGAATTAAAAACAGAATATAATTATGATCAATCAATCAGGAACTATTTATTAAGCACTTACCGGGTCCCAGTCACTGGTCTAGGAGTTATGGGTACAAATAAAAAGAATGGAGCAATCCATTTTACAATTAGTTTGTATCCTATTGGGGGAAATGGTAAATGTTTATATTAGTACACCCTTATGCATGTATATGTGCACACATGTATATAATATGTAAACTTAGATATTAAAGTATATAGTAAATTAATATGTAAGTATAAATATATACAAGTATAAATATGGACAAATATATTGATACATATACATACATATATAAATATTCTCATAGGTATATGTATTGATGTTTATAGAATAAATACAGAAGAGTTAAAATGAAGAGAATAAATGCAAATAAATATAAAGTAGCTTAGGAGGGAGAGCACTAGCAGTTGAGGGAAAGTATCACTCAAGGTTTCAAGTAAAAGACTTCATCATGTTTAAATATTACTGAAACATCTGCTAGAAGTTGGCAGATAGTTACTGCTCTCTAATAACAGAGCATCTAGTGAATTCTTTCCTTTTTTACTGCTAATATATTTCTCAGAAGGTAGAAGATGAATAAAGAGGGCTGCCATCTAATTTAGGCTCTCATTCTGACCAAAGTGGAAGAGAAAAACCCCATGGAAGGAAGCACTTGGATTATCTTAAGAGTCTGTGATTGAAAAGAAGAAAAAGTTCAAGCTTAGTCTGTGGTGAAACTGGATGTAGAAATAGAACATTTGAAAGAGGAAGGATCTGTGAAAGAAAATTTTGTATGGTATGCTGGCTCAAGAGAAGTAGAAGAATAATATTCAGAAAGTAGGAACACGAATGAATCATGAGGAAAAAAAAACTGAGGCTGGAGGAGAGGCATATCAAAAGACTGATTTTGTTACATAATGAACTCATTACGCAATGATGAAGACATACCAAGACATATATAGAAAAGAAGAGCAAGAACACATAACTGAGAGAGAGGAATCATTGTAGAGTGCCATGGTATTGTCAAAACTGTGTCAGGAAAAGATAAGAAACTTGCAAACATGCTGAAGATGAAAATGGCTGTCTAAGCTATGTTGAGGGGCAAGAGAAGAAAAGAAAGAAAGAAAGAAAGAAAGAAAGAAAGAAAGAAAGAAAGAAAGAAAGAAAGAAAGAAAGAAAGAGAGAGAGAGAGAAAGAAAGAGAGAAAGAGAGGGAGAAAGAAAGAAAGAGATAGAGAAAGAGAAAGAAAGAAAGAAAGAGAGAGAGAGAAAGAAAGGAAGAGAGGACAGAAAGAGAGAAAGAGAGAAAGAAAGAGAGAAAGAAAGAAAGAAAGAAAGAAAGAAAGAAAGAGAGAGAGAGAGAGAGAGAGAGAAAGAAAGAGAGAAAGAGAGGGAGAAAGAGAGAAAAAGAAAGAAAGAAAGAAAGAGAGAGAAAGAAAGAAAGAGAGAGAGAGAAAGAAAGGAAGAGAGGACAGAAAGAGAGAAAGAAAGAGAGAAAGAAAGAAAGAAAGAGAGAGAGAGAGAGAGAGAGAGAAAGAAAGAGAGAAAGAGAGGGAGAAAGAGAGAAAAAGAAAGAAAGAAAGAAAGAGAGAGAAAGAAAGAAAGAGAGAGAGAAAGAAAGAAAGAAAGAAAGAAAGAAAGAAAGAAAGAAAGAAAGAAAGAAAGAAAGAAAGAAAGAAAGAAAGAAAGAAAGAAAGAAAGAAAGAAAGAAAGAAAGAAAGAAAGAAAGAAAGAAAGAAAGAAAGAAAGAAAGAAAGAAAGAAAGAAAGAAAGAAAGAAAGAAAGAAAGAAAGCCACTATTTGGGATTGATTATTATTGTTCACTTGTTCACCAGGCTTTGATATTGCTATCTCTTGCAATCTATCAGACTCATGTACATTGCTTTCATGACACTGTTTTCCCATTGTATCCTTTTCTGTCTCTTTTCCTTTTGGTCTTTAATCTTTCCCAATCTCAGGGTCTTTTTCCATGAATCCTGTCTTCTCATTATGTGGCCAAAATATTTAAGATTGATCTTCAGTATTTGGCCTTCCAGTAAATAGTCTGACATTTTTTTAAAAACACTGACTTAGGGGAACAACTGGGTAGCTCAGTGGGTTGAGAGCCAAGCCTAGAGATGGAAGGTCCTAGGTTCATATCTGGCCTCAAACACTTCCAAGCTGTGTGACCCTGCAAGTCACTTAACCCCCATTGCCTAGGCCTTACTGCTCTTCTGCCTTGGAACCAATACAACAAACAAACCAAATAAGCAAATAGATAAGTAAAACATTGACTGAGGGGACTCTCAAAAGTCTTCCCCCATATCATAATTCAAAAATTTCAGTTCTTCTACTCTCAGCTTTCTTTATATTCCACCTTTCATAGTCATATGGGAAAAACCATAGCTATGACTATATGAACCTTTGTCAGCAAAATGATGACTCTGCTTCTTAGTATGCTGTCCAAATTTTCTATAGCTCTCCTTCCAAGGAACATCCTTTAATTTCATGGCTGCAGTTGCTGTTTGCTGTGACTGTTGAGCCCAAGAAGAAAAATTTGACACTATTTCCATCTCTTCTCCCTCTATTTTTCATGGAAGTGAGAGGAGCAGTTGATAAGATATTAGGGGTTTAAAAAAAATGTTAAGCTTCAAGCTATCTTTTATAGTCTTCTTTTTTACTCTCATCAAGAGGTTTCTTAATTCTTCATTTTCTGCCACCATCAGAGTTGTATCATCTGTATATGTGAGGTTGTTGATATTTCTCCTGGTTATCTTACCTTTAGCTTTTGATTCATCCAGCCTGGCTTTTTACATTATGTTTGTTCTCTGCATATGAGCTAAATAAATAAAGTGACCAACTTGATTTTATTCTTTAGGATGTCTGGCTCTAGATCAATAACCACACCATCATAGTTGTTGGTGATAACATCCTTCTTGAAACATTTTTCTATGTATTCTTGTCTCCTTTCCTTAATCTCTTCTATTTCCATTAAGTCCCCACTATTTTTGCCTTTTTTCCATGAAACATTCCTTGATATCTCTGATTTTCTTGAAGGTATCTCTTGCCTTTCCAATTCTATTGTTTTCTTCTATTTCCTTGAGTTGCTCATTTAAGAAAACTGTTTCTCTCCATGCTATAATAATAATAATAATAATAATAATAATAATAATAATAATACTTAACAATAGAACTATTTGGTTTCTATATTGCTTTTGCATTCCCTACCAAGGTGAATGGGAAAAGTAGAATAAAAATGCTTAATAAGAAATCAAAATCCATAATAATTTTTTTATTTTTTTTTAGTTTTTAAAACATTATTTTATTTGGTCATTTTCATACATTGTCCATTGGAAACAGATAATTTTCTTTTCCTCCCCCCTCCCACCGACCCCTTTCCTAGCCAATGTGTGATTTGTCTGGGTATCACATGTGTCCTTGCTCTAAACCCATTTCCTTGTTGTTGGTATTTGCATTAGGGCGCTCATTTAGCTTCTCTCCTCGATCATGTCCCCTAAAATCCATTATAATTGAGGAGGAAATCTGAGCCACTGTTGGTGATCTCTTTTGAGATCACCATGACTTCTTCAGCCACCATTGGTAATCTCTGAAAGAGCATAGAAAACTGGGAAAGGAGCTAAAGAAGTCACAAACAATTTAGTATTAGGTACAGCAGATGTTGGAAGCCAACGTGTTCACCTCTGGGGATGCTTGACTTGAAAGGCTGCTAGGTGAGGAATAGAAAAGGAGTTCACAACTTTTCATAAAGATTTATTTGTAAATTTATCTTATTTTTATGGATGCCTATTATTTTTTTTATATCACATTAATTTCCAAACACAATCTTCCTCTCCTAGACGGTCATCTCTTATAACACTAATGGGAAAATAGGAGGATACAAGTAATTCACAAAGAGTAACATAACATCTTCTGGCCACATATGGAACATTCCACACCCACAATTCTCTAGCTCTGCAATGAAGGGAAGGAGGTGCATTTTTTCACCTGCTCCCTAGAGTCAAGCTTCATCATCATAATGACTTAGTGTTTACATTCATTTTATCATCTTCTCTGGTTACATTCTGGTCATCATTGTGTTTAGATTGTTTTCCTCATCCACACTTCTGTCTGCACTGGTTAATATAAGTCAACCCATATTTCTCTGAATTCTTCATATTCAGTAAGGTTTATAATGGAAGCAACATACCATTGGTTTCATGTGTTACAATTTGTTTAGCCATTCCCTATTTGAGGGGCACCTGCTTTATTTCTAGTTCTTTGCTACCATACACAATATGTATATGGATGTATAGATAGGTAGATAGATAGATAGATAGATAGATAGATAGATAGATAGATAGACAGACAGACAGACAGACAGACAGAGAGACAGACAGATAGATAGATAGATAGATAGATAGATAGATAGATAGATAGATAGATAGATAGATAGATAGATAGAGATGGATAGAGAAAGATATGGATAGATATATAGATAGATAGATGGATAGATATGAATAGATGGATAGATGAATAGTATATATTGTATATGTAATATATATAATGATCTTCTATTACATATAAAATTGTTTATATATATATATATAATTTTTAGTCTTTGCTACCACACACAATCATTAAATAGTCTGGTATATATTTATATATCTCATTGCTAAGCATGTACTGTAAGAAGGTGAAATATAGACAGATAGATGGATGGATAGACAGATAAAATTCTTAGTCTTTGCTACCACATACACAATCACTAAATAATTTTTGGGGATATGTATGTGTCTCTGTGTGTGTGTGTGTAATCCAAATTAGATAGTTTGGATTATATTTATATGTTTAGATTATATTTCTATATATATGTTTGGATTATATGTATGTATAATAATCCAAACTACTTATGACGGTTGTGTGTATGGTAGCAAAGACTAAACATTTTATCTATCCATATATCCATCTTTCTAGCTATCTACCTATTTATCTATCTGTCTATATGTGTATTCGACCTCCTTGCAGTACATGATTATCACTGTGATCTCTGAGTTAAAATCTGTGGGCATTTTAGTTGCTTTTTTTGCATAATTTAAAATTGTTTTCTAGAATGGTTCTGCCAAAACAATATTAGTGGGTCTGTCTTCTCTCAGCCCTTCTGATAATTACGTTTTTTGTCATCTTTCTAATTTGTTGAGTGTGAGAAAACTCCCCACCCCATATCTTCATTATTAGCCATTTGGAAGAACCCTTCACTCTTAAAAAATAGTTATAGGGAAGGGGAGGAAAGAGACAAATATTGTTTAGTTTAGGATGAGCGTGATTGTGGTTAACACCAGTGAGCTAACCAGGCTCTGGGACCAAGCAAGGTGTTGCTGATTGAGTATCCAGTGACTGGATGTTGTTCAGAAAGAAGAAAGTAAGATCCTGGAATCCAAAGGCAAAGGTCTCCTGGATATTCTTTAGAGAGGAGCGGGAATCACCAGAAAACTAGGTCACATCATTAAGGACAAAGGCCCAGGGCTGTGTTTTCACAGGGTGCCACTGGGACTTAAAACCAAGTCATAGCATAGTCAGTTGAAAGTCTTAGGGATATTTAATATGGAGAAAAGAATTCAGCAGCTTTTTTTTCTCCCAAGTTTTTTAGGGGAAAAAAACTGTCATGTAGAAAAAGACTCTGGTATCCTTCCTGACTCTTTAGATTCATAAGATTTCTAAGCAGAAGTTGCATAATGCTTCTTGCTATTCCAAATTGCTATGCCATCTTAGGTAGTTAGTTCTCCTTCACTGGAGGTTGGGTGACTGAGCAGGGTGTTAGAGAGAGTATTCTTTACCAACTATTTGTCCAGATTTTCTAAATCTAAGTTCTTAGAAAAAGAGGCATCATGGTATAGTGGTTAGGGTTGTCCTGGAAACCAGGAGGACCTGAGCTTCAACTCTTGTCTCTAATACCTACTGGGTAATCCTGAGTAAGTCATTTAAACTCTCAATCTAAAATGAACTGGAAAAGGAAATAGCAAATCACTCCAGTATCTTTGCTGAGAAACTGGGGTCATGAAGAGGCTCAATAACTACAATAGGCATAGAGAGTTTCAGAGAACATTGAGAATTTAGATGACTTACTTAGGGTCACACAGCAAATATGTATCAGGGATAGGATTTGAACCCAGGTCATACTGGTTTCCAGAATAACCCTAGGCACCATACTAGGATGCCTCTCTTTCTAAGAACTTATATTTGGAAAATCTTTACCAATACCACTATGATGTTTTGTTTTATTATCAACATAAAGATTGTATCTTATGACATTGCTTTAAAAAAAAAAAAAACAACACCCAACACCCAACAACCTGAGTAATGATACCATTGCTGATGACTCCCCTCCAGGAGAATGTGAAGTCCTTATTTCCCTTTTTTTTTTTATCTTTGAATCCCAAGTGCCTAGTACAGTGTCTGGCCCAAAGCTGGAATGTAATGTTTGTTAGAGGGGACTGAAGTAAGCTGGGGTTGTCATCCCTATGTTTGTGGACTCAGTGCTCAGTTTTTCCTTTGAGGATGATTTATTTATTTATTTTTTTAAAAAAAATTATGTGCTAGATTAAATCAGCCATCCTTAGAAGTGCTTGAGTGATCTTTCCTTGCTGTACACAAGGCTGCCTTGGAGTGACACCAAGCATTACCTGAACCCTAATGCCCAATCTCCAGTTTGCAATAGACCTTGTTCCATCTGTGTGCCATGTCAGAAATAATAAAATCAGGCAGGCGAACAGAGCTTTCTCTTCCCTCTTTGCACATTTTTAATAAAACTCTTTGAACAACAGAACTGGATTTCTCCAAAGGCTGAAATTAAAGAGATAAGATAGAAGATTACTCACTTGTCAGTCTGCACCAAACTATGCATCACCAATAGACATCCAAGTGGGTTTTCCTAAATTGGCCAGAAATGTGAGAGCCTCCATCTGGAGCTGAAAAAAGGAGGAAAAAAAGAAAAAGAACACATACTTAACAGGATAGCAACAAGGAGGAGAAAACAGACATTATTCTCAGTCACAAGTAAAATGTGAACAGAATTGGTTTCCACTTGCAATAATCTTTGAGGAGGGAACAGGGCTGGAGTGATGTGTGTGTGTGTGTGTGTGTGTGTGTGTGTGTGTGTGTTGCATGTGTTTGAATCAATCTCTTTAATTTAGATTGTCTCCAGATAAGGGTAGCTGCAATTGTTTAATCACCCCTACCCATCTATAGCTCTTCTAGAGAAATCCATGTTGCAGTACAATAACTAGGATTTTAATCATTCACTTGTTCATTCATTCATTCATTCATTCATTCATTCATTCATTCATTCATTTGTTTCTTTGTGTACTGAGAGCCTTGAAAACACCACACACACTATACCTTAAGGATAAGCCTACTTGGTGTAAGGTGGTATAGAGTTGGGGGGGGGGTCCTGTAGGGGAGGACCAGTTTGATGCTCACTTGGGGTAGGTGGCTCTGCTAGATGGAAGAAGCAACACCTCTTAGCTTCTTTAAGAAATTATTTTCACAAATGATGTGCTAAATTCTGGTGAATACCCTCTAATTTCAGCACCCCAGAGACAAAACCCTCATGGCACTACCCTAGTTGTAACTCTATCCCAAACCTGTTTGCATTTGCATGGGTACCTTAGTCTTGAAATAAAAGAAGTTGGTCAAAATCTCTGGGTTGTAAATATGTATCCAGGTAGGTTAGTTCTTTGTTATGATACCTTCTTCTGATAATGTCATTCCGTTTACTTAAAAGGATGACCTTTTACTTAATGCTGAAATCTAGACAAAATGGACTTGAATTTGGGAGGAAAATATAGATTGTATGTTGAAGGTGGGGAGTGTAAAGCTTTTCTTCAGTTACCAGTGAATCTCTGGAGTGTAGTTCTATCATTCAAACCTGTTTGAGGCAGGGTGGAGAGGCATATTGATTTCAATCATAAGCTGCTTGTGTTTTGGTCACTCTTTACGGGGTCCCTCTCTGCCTGGTGCTTTTCTCCTAAATACTGAGAGGATTCTCACCAGTGAAAGCTGTTGGGGAACTGCCATAGAACATACAGAGCTGATGGTGTACTTTAAGGGGTCCCCAAATCTGATTGAATGTTGGGGCTTCCTAAGTAGATTATAAATTCCTTAAAGGAAGGCAGATTTGTCTTGTGCTTGGTTCTGCTCATTTTGGAGTCTAGCACAGTGCTTTCAAGCATAAAGTTAACAAAGCAATAAGTAATAACCAAATGAATTTTGATTTTTTTGCATATTTCAACATTCAGTACTTAATATGAATTTTGTTGACTTTACAAACTGGAGGGAAACAATCATAAAGGCTTGAAATATGAGATCATCATGAAGCTAGCATTAAAAGGAACCTTAAAGGTCTCATCTTCTTATTTTACAAATGAGGAGATTGAGGCGCCAACTGACTTGTCCAAGGTCATATCATATAGCTAGTGGGGCAGCTAGGTAGCACCCTGGATAGAGTACCAGACAGTAGTCAGGAAGACCTGAATTCAAATCTTGCCTCAGATACTTACTAACAATGTGATCCTGGGCAAGTTACTCATCTCTAAAATGAGTTGGAGAAGGAAATGGCGAATCACTCTTATATCCTTGGCAAGAAAACCTCAGAGTCACGAACAGTTAGACACGACCGAAACAACTGAACATATTGCTAGTAAATGTCTGAAGCAAGCTTCAAACCCAGTTCTTCTTGACTCCAAGACCAGCACTGTAACTATTGTTGATTCACATTTCCTCATTTTACAGATGAGAAAATGAAGATCTGGGGAAGATAAAATTTGTCTGTTGCCACACAGATAGATCAAGAAAGAACATATCTGAATCCAGACAATCTGAATTTCATTCTTGGACTCTTTCCATTGCAGCTTGCTGATGTTTTCCTTAGTTAATCAAATCCAGTTCAGCTCAGCTCATTTTACTAAACATTTATTAGGGACCTACTATGAACATGGTGGGACAGAAATGAAATATAGTAGTTAGAAAGCATGTTTCTGGGCTGAAGCCCATTTCTGATACATAACAGCTTGGGATGCTGGGAAAATCACTTGCTCTATTCTCAGGGCACTAGGCAAGTCTCTAAGATTTTAAGTTTTAGAGAAGGTAGTGATTTGCACTGGTAGAAGATGTTTACTTACAAAAGAATAACTTATGCCAATGAAATCACAAGGCCTGTCTCCCTCCTATGTATAAGCCACCATGCTACATGCAAGAGGTAGAAAAAAGGAATAAAAATATATTTTTAAAAATTTTTAAATGTAATTTAATTTTAAAACTTAAATAAAAAATTATATATATGTATATATATATATATATATATTTCCTACCCTCAAGGAACTTATACTTTACTTGGGAATATAATGTGTCTCCATGCAACTTTTACATAAGATAATTAGAGGATGGGAAGAACTCAAGCAACTAGAGGGACTGAGGAAGAGCTTCTACAGGAGGTTAAAGGAAGCAAAAAAATCTGACCTCACCCACTTCCTGAGATATGTGACCTTGGGCACACTTAGCCCTAATTGCTGAGCCCTTACTGCTCTTCTGCCTTGAAATCAATAGTTAGCATTGATTCTAAGACTGAAGATAAGAGGTCGTTTTGTTTGTTTTAAAGATTGACAATTGACAGAGGCAAAGGTTTCTAAGCTGCAGAGCTGAGGAGGGAATAGATCCTCCTATTGGCATCCCCACTGAACATGGCTAAAGAGAAAGATGGCTTGTCACCAATTTGCATTGGGCAGTGGTTCCAGATCACCACCCTCCATCAAGAGTCACTAAATCTAAATGAAAGGCTAACACTCTACTGCAATGACAGTAATAAATTGGCTCTGGCATTAGCTGCTGTTGCCTTTGAGAGCAATTTTCATGATGAGGCATTAACACTCACCTGCTGATGAGCAGCTCTAAACTCTGTCTATTGTCTGGCTTGTCTGGCTTGACCATTAAGACAATCAGTTCACTTTCCCCCCTTCAGCATTAACCATTATTCACAGAGCAGAGTGGTTCTGCTGTTAAGTGATGGGTTCCAACCAGTCATTAAGATAAATGGATTGAGTGAAGCCCTTCTGATTTAATTGATATCCACCCCACAACCTATGAACAATGTTTTTTGATCAGACACATACTTAGACATGGCACCACCCTTTTCCATCTTCTTGTTACCATTGTTCAATTGAGTCCAGAAAAGTTCTAGTGTGTGCTTTTTACCAAAAGAAATGTCATAAATACAAATATTAGAAACATTATGTTTTTAGTTGTTGTTCAGTCATTGGACTCCTTGTTACCCCATCTGTGGTCTTCTCGCAAAGATAACAGAGTACATACTGGTGCTTGTTAGTGTGAAGAAGTTAGCAGAATGGATATGGTCATGCCCATGGCCATATAGTCAGTATCTGAGCCAAGCTTCAAAACCAGGTCTCTTGATTTCAGTGCTCTGTCCAAACTACTACATGCTGCCCCCTTTTGCCAAGAAGTGAAAGGGAGGAGAGAGATGGAATAATAGCTGGATGTGGCAGGAAGGTCAAAGTTTTTTGTTTGTTTGTTTGTTTTTAAGAATTGACATATGGGGCAATCAGTGGATATGCCTTTTCCAAAGGCAGGGATATCATTAATTTGATTACAGTACCCAGAAAAATAGATGGAAAAGCAAGATTGGAGGAGGACCAAGGAATGAACTCATGGAGGAGTTGATACCAAACTGGGGACTTGACTATATATATATATTTATATATATCTATATATATACATGGATATATAGTTATAGTAAATATGTTTATTTAATATAATAATATAATATAATAATGTAACACATTTTATAAATATATAATAAATTACAATAAAAATGTTTACCCAAGAGAAACATATTATCACATTAGCTATGTCCAAAAAATCTACATCTCATTCTTTTTTCCCCTTCCCTACCACTTCTCCCTTCCCAAGAAGGCCAGTAAATATGATACAGGTTGTACATATATTATCATATAACACATATATCCATTCATCATGCCATGAAACAAGTCACATATTGCTTCCATTTGTACACATTAGGAAATAAATGGGAAGAGGTCAGTGTCAACAGAGAAATGGGAGCAAGTGGATGATCACTGAAACAAGACTCTAGAGAGACAAGATGAAATATCCTCAAGAGTCCTAGAGTCTATAGTTCTCCTATAACAAGGGCAGAGAGAGCAATTGATGGTCTTATTAGGAGATTTTCTAGACCAAAATAGCAGAATTTTCATACATTGCCCTTTCTGTTATATTCTATCAGTCTACTAGTACACTGACAACCAGGTTCCATACCAAGGAAGAAGGAGAAGAAGAAGGAGGAAAAGAAAGAGAGAGAATATGGAACCATGTGCATTCTCTCTGAAAACTGGAATCCAGAAGAACAGATCTATCTTCACCCAAACCCTCACCAGCTTCACCCCTCACATAGTCCCAGAACACTGAGTCATCAGTCTCTACCAATGAATTGAGTCTAAGGCAACTGATCAACAAGACAACCCTGGTTAGACGAGTACAGTGGCCACCATTCTACAATCGTTTAGCTGTTCCTATCAACAACAAAAATAGCAAACATTTAGAGAGTACTTACTCTGTGTAAGGTACTATGTTAAGCCCAGTGTAGCAGAACCATCATATTGGGAGGCATACTGAAAACATTTTATTCACTTTAAGCATCCATGCTTTTTTGTGTGCTAAAATTCCCCCCTGTGCCTATTGGAAGTTTATTAGAGATGATCATGTCCTGCACCCTCATTTTACAAAGAAGAAATTGAGGCCCATAAAGTGACTTACCCAGGGTCATACAGCTTATAAGTATCTGAAGAGGGGCTCAAAACTAGATCTTTCTTATTCAAAGTCTAACATTGTACCATGCCTCCCTTTGGCTTACCTAAAGACATAAAGAAATCTGTGATCATAGAGAGGGAGGAAGGAACAATAAGAGGAGATAACAGGATATTAAGAATTCTCACCACTGGGTAGAAATTGATATCTTCCAAAACAGGACAAGAATAAGGAAGAGACACAGTCAGGGATGGCACCAGAGATTCAAGACTGGTGGTCGTTACACTATGACAGAAATAGGAGGAAGCATACTTTGGGATCAAAGAGATCCCTGGACTTGGTAGTTAGTCATTCAGGCAGTCAGTTAGGAAATAAGCATCTATTAAATGCTTGCTATAAGCTGGTCACTGTGCTAAGAACTGGGGATTAAAGACAAAAGATAGTCGCTGCCCTTGAGGAGCTCACAGTCTAATAGGGAGGAAACAGGTAAGCAAATATGTACAAATAAACTATATACAGGTGAGGCACTAGAATTAAGAGGGATTGAGAGAGGCTTCTTGTAGAATGTGGGATTTTAGCTGGAACTTGAAGGAAGCTAGGGAAAATAGGAGGTAGAGATGAGGAGAGCATTCTAGGTGTGGAGAATAGCCTGAGAAAATGTCCAAAGTGGTGAGACGGAGTATCTTGGTCAAGGAACAAAAAGGAGACCAGTGTCACTGGATTGATGAGTTCACTAGGAAGTAAAAGGTTCAAGAAGATTAGAAGGGTGGGTCAAGTTATGAAGGGCTTTACAAGCCAAATAGAAGATTTTGTATTTGATGCTAGAGATGATAGGGAGCCACTGGAGTTTACTGAGTAAGGGAGTAACATGGTTAAATCTTTGTTTTAGGAAAATCACTGGCAGATAAAATGGAGGATGGACAGTAATAGGCAGAGATTTGTGGCAGCAGGTTGGATGTAAGGGATGAGAGATAGTGACAATTCAAGGATGGCACTTAAGTAGTGAGTCTGAGGAGCTAGGATGATGGTGGTATCCTTGACAGTACAACTAGGAAAATTTAGGAGGGGTGGGAGATAAATTCAGTTTTGGACATGATGAGGGTTTTTTTTTTGACATGATGGGTTTAAGATGTCCACTGGACATCCAATCTGAGAAGACTGAGAGGCAGTTGGAGAGGTTAGGATTGGATAAGTTGATTTGAGAGTCATCAGCATAAAGAGGTTAATTAAATCCAACATTGTCGCCATGCCACTTGGTTTTGCTTAATTGTTTTTCTTTGTCACAAATGAGACCTCTACTGGAAGAGAGTAAATAGACAAAAGGCAGAGTAAAGAAGAAGAGCCATCAATTCCAACAGTTCCTTTGCCTTTTCCTAAGGGCTGGGGAGGTGGTGGAGAAATGCATATTTCTCTTTTAAACCCGGACCTTCCATCTTAGAATCAATACTGTGTGTTGGTTCCAAGGCAGAAGAGTAGTAAGGGCTAGGCAATGGGGATTAAGTGACTTGCCCAGGGTCATACAGCTAGGAAGTGTCTGCAGTCAGATTTGAAGCCAGGACCCATCTCTAGGTTTGGCTCTGAATCCACTAAGCCACCCAACTGCCCCCCACATATTTCTTTTCTACTGTGCTATGAAAGTTCTTTCCCACAAACCCAGCTTCATAAATCTTTCACTGACTATGTTTCAAGATTTACCTGCTGTTAATGAGCTACTTGAAGCAGAATGCTTTTGTCTTTCTTTGTATCTTTAGTCATTAGCATAGTTCCTGCCACATAGTAGGTACTTAATGAATACGTACTAATTAATTGATTTAAAAGATGACTGTCTACACCGTCTCCTACTCTCATCCCCCTGATAGAGAAATCTTTTCTTTTCTTGGGCTTCACTGTGAAAAATGAGAAAAATGCACTTTATAGGAGTGGTGTCCTGTTCAAAGTTTTCAATTCAGCTTATCTTAAAACTGAATAATGGTGGAAGGGGTGGGGAGGAGCAGCTAAGTGGTTCAGTGGATAGAGAGCCAAGTCTGGAATTGGGAGAACCTGAGTTCAAATCTAGCTTCAGACACCTCCTAGTTGTGTGATCCTGGGCAAGTTCCTTACCCCCCATTGTCTAGCTCTTAATACTCTTCTGCCTTGGAACCAATACTTAGTTTTGCTATTAAGAGAGAAGTTGAGGATTTAAAAAAGAAGAAAAAGAGAAAATTCATGGGCAAAAAAAGTTTTATCATTTACAAACTGTTTGACATATTGTATCTCATTTGAATCCTTGCAACAGTGCTATGAAATATCTGTTATTATTATTACTACTTTACCGGTAATGAATCTGAGGTCGAGAGATACTAAATGATGTGCTCGGGGTCACATAGCGAGGCAAGTGTGGGAGGTAGGATTAGGACTCGGTTCTTCCAGGCTCCAAGACCAATATTTCATCCTTGGCATTGCTAAGCTGCCCCATGTGCTTTGTGCCTGAAAGTAACTCCATCAGTATTAAGTGCTGGCTTTATTGTGACACTTAAGGCTTACATAATAGCTCTGGAATTGCCCCCTCTGCCACTCTTACAAGCATTCTTGCCAACCCTGTAGATAAACTTGACTATATCTCTCAGCCCACAAAATTTCAGCTGGCCCATTGCCAACTGACCCAAGCTCCAGGAAATGCCATCTCTGCCCTGGTCTTTGGGTTCTCTTTGAGCTCCGGAGCCTGGGAACCCAGATGGATCCAAGAGAATAAGGACTCTTCCCATGTTGTTTTTATTTCTGCCTTTTCCACAACTCAGTCAGCATCCTGATAGGATAAAATAGTGACAGGAGCTTGAGAAAAACAATCAGATCAGTGACCAAAAATAGGAGGAAATCAGTTCCCAAAGCACTGGCTGCTGAAAACATTTCTTTGTATTATGTGTGTGTATTTGTGTGTGTGCCCACTCATGCAATATTTTATTAGCTGTCACTCAAGCTGCAATCCAGAAGCTCAAATTATTACTTGGTCGGGCACTTTTCATGAAAATAGAGTATTTGGAATGAATTAAGAAAGGACTTATTGCTTATACTCCATACTCATCCCATTTTAATGGATTGATCCCTGAGTAGACTGGGGCAGCTAGGTGGTGCAGTGGAGAGAGCTCTGGGTCTAGAGTCAGGAGGATTATGTTCAAACGAGGTTTCAGATACTTACAAGTCATGTGACCTCAGGTAAGTCACTTAACCCCGTTTGCCTCAGTTTCCTCACCTCTACCATGAGCTGGAGAAGGAAATGCCAAACCATTGTTTGCCAAGAAAATCCCTAATGGGGTCATGAAGAGATCAACATGACTATCATGGCTGAACAACAACTGAGCATACAGGAGGGGGTTTGTTTCCCTTGGAATAACCAAAAGTGAGTATTCTTGCTGATTCTTAACTCAAAAGAGAGTAGATCCATGTGGATCCTCAGTACCCCTTTGTTTGGGTAATTTTCTGAAGTGATTCTCTCCCACAAGGATGCAGAGAGCCTTACCTAACGAGGGTCTCTTCATGCTTCTTTCCCTTTTCTGATGAATGCAGTTATTTGTAGAATAATATTTAAAACTTTTAAGTTTGTTAACTTACATATGAATATGTATTTAATATAAGGATAAAAATAAGGACATAGTGAATGAACTTAGAATGAAGAAGTGAATGAATTAATAAGATGGCTCTCCAGATGATGTATGACTCTGAGATGGAGATCATCGTATAGAACATGTATATGAGTCAATTCCCTACTGAAGTCCTCCTCTCTTATCTCAGAGTGGCATGAAGATGACTCTGAGATCTTGGGGATTAGAGTATGGATTCTAAGCACCATCCATTCCTATCAAAGCAGGAAAGCTTCCTGATATTGACCTATATGTTTAAGTAGTAGTTTCACTAAATTAAGAGAGGATAACCACAATTTGGTTAGAGGGTGATGAATTATTTAGCTTTATGAACTTGCAAAAACTCTGATAATTGATACAGAAGAAAGATCACCTAATTTGTAGAAAGAGGATTTGGGTATAATTCTGACTACTGTTATCTGGCTGAGCTTGGAAAAAAAAAAAAACAAGTTACATTCTCTGGGCCTCAATTTCCCTATCCAGTTTGATGATCATAAAGGTCACTGCTTTATACCAGCTCTTCTGGTGGTAGCAAAGAATTGGAAATTGAGGGATTGTCTTTCAGTTGGGGAATGGCTGATAAAATTGTGGCATATGATGGAGATGGAATACTATTATGCTATAAGAAATATTGAGCAGGATGATTTCACAAAGAGCAGGAAAGATCTACATGAACTTATGCAGAGTGAAATAAGCAGAACTGGGAGAACTATGCATAGTAACTGCAATATTGTATGATGATCAACTGTGAAAGCCAGCTATTCTCAGTAATACAGTGATCTGGGATAGTTCTGAAGGACTTTGACAAAGAATAAGCTAATCACCTCCAGAGAAAGAACTGTTGGAGTGGGAATTCAGATCAAAGTGTACTATTTTGCCACTTTAGTTTGAGTTTTATTTTGGGGATTGAGGTTTATTTTGTGAATATTTTCTTAAAAGAAACAAATATTTATGGATGTTTTCATTATAATACATGTAGAACAAAGATCCAATTGTTTATCATCTTCAGAAGGGGAGAGGGAAAGGAAGGAGGGAGACAATTTGGATTTTATAATTTTTGTTAAAAATTATTATTATACAGTATGTGTTTTAAACCATCAGCAAGTATCATCTGCAATGGGGATAAGTTAGAAACCTTCACAATAAGATCAGAAGTGAAGCAAGGATGCCCATTTTCACCTTGATTATTTAATATTGTTCTAGAAATATTAGTGATATCAATTAGAGGAAAAAAGAAATTGAAGGGATTAAAGTAGGCAATGAGGAAAGTAAACTATTACTCTTTGCAAATGATATCATGATATACTTAAAGAACCCCAGAAAATCAACTAAAAGACTAGTGGAAATAATTAACAACTTTAGCAAAGTTGCAGGGTACAAGATAAACCCACATAAATCATCAGCATTTCTACATATTTCCAACAAAACTCAGCAGTAGGAGATAGAAAGAGAAACTGCATTTAAAATCACTAGACAATATATAATACTTAGGAATCTATCTGACAGAACAGGAATTATAGGAATACAACTACAAAATACTTTCCACACAATTCAAACTAGATCTAAATAATTGGGAAAACATTCATTGGTCCTGTGTAGGACAAGCTAATATAATAAAAATGACAATTCTTCCCAAATTAATCTACTTATTCAGTGCCATATCTATCAAACTTCCAAAAATATTTTGTAGAATTAGGAAAAATTATAATGAAGTTCATTTGGAAGAACAAAAGATCAAGACTATCAAGGGGAATAATGAATTAAAAAAATGAATGATGGGGGCATAGCAGTACCAGATCTTAAACTGTACTATAAAGCAATGGTTATCAAAACAATAAGGCTAAGAGACAGAAGGGTGGATCAGTGGAATACACTAAGAGTAAATGACCTCAGTAAGCTAGTGTTTGATAAACCCAAAGACCCCAATTTTGGGAACAAGAACTCACTATTTGTGAAAAACCGTTGGGAAAATTGGAAAACGGCATGAGAAAAATTAGGTTAAGATCAACATCTTACACCTTATATCAAGATAAATTCAAAATGGGTATATGACCTAAATATAAAGAGTAAAATCATAAATAAACTGTCAGATCTGAAGGAAAGGAAGTTAAGACCAAGCAAGAGATAAAGAACTTTGCAAAATGTAAAATGAATGACTTTGATTATATCAAATTAAAATGCTTTTGTACAAACAAAACTAATACAACCAAAATTAGAAGGAAAGCAACAAACTGGGAAAACATTCTTATAATAAAACTCTCTGACAAAGGTTTAATTTCCCAAATATATAAGGAACTAAGTTAAATCTAAAAAAAATTGAGCCAGTCCCCAATTGACAAATGGTCAAGGGACATGAAATAGGCAGTTTTCACATGAAGAAATCAAAACTATCAATAACTACATGAAGAAATGTTCTAAATTCCTCCTGATTAGAGAAATGCACCACCTCACATCTATCAGACTGGCCAATATGGCAGCAAAGGAAAGTGATAAATATTTTAGGGGACTGTGACAAAATTGGGACACTAATACACTGGTAGTAGAGTTGTGAACTGGTCCAGCCATTCAGGAAGGCAATTTGGAACTATGCCCAAAGGGCTTTAAAAGACTGGCTGCCCTTTAATCCAGTCATACCACTGCTGGGTTTATACCCCAAAGAGATAATAAGAAAAAGTGAATGACTTTGATTATATCAAATTAAAACGCTTTTGTACAAACAAAACTAATGCAACCAAAATTAGAAGGGAAGCAACATTGTACAAAAATATTTATAGCCACACTCTTTCTGGTGACAAAACAAGTGGAAAATGAAGGGGTGGCCATCGATTGGGGAATGGCTGAACAAATTATGGTATCTGTTGGTGATGGAATATTATTGTACTGTAAGGAGTAAAGAACTGGAAGAATTCCATGTGAACTAGAATGACCTCCAGGAATTGATGCAGAATAAAAGGAGCAGAACCAGGAGAACCTTATAAACAGAGACTGATACACTATGGTACAATCGAATGTAATGGACTTCTCTACTAGCAGCAATGCAATGATCAAGAACAATTTGGAGGAACTTATGAGAAGGGATGCTATCCATAGCCACAGAGAGAACTGTGGAAACAGAAATGCCGATGAAAAACATATGATCGATCACATAGTTCGATATGGATATGATTGGCATTTTAGCGTTAAAAGATCACTCTACTGCAAATATGAATAACATGGAGATATGTTTTGAACAACGATACATGTATATAACCCAGCGAAATTGCTTGTCAGCTCCAGGAGGGGGGAGGAAAGAGCAGGGATGGGGTGGGGGTAGGGGAGGAAATCATGAATCATGTAATTGGGAAAATATTCTAAATTTTAAAAAAGGGAAAAAAGAAATTTGTTATTATATGTAATTGGGAAAATAAGATATATTAAAAAGGTCACTGCCAATTCCAAATCTATGATCTTATGATTAAAAGTCAAAGAGAGGTTATGAGGCAAATCAGTATTGTGGTAAAAGGATTTTGTTATATAAATTCTGGGTTCAAATCCTCTTCTTCCTTCTTTCTATGTTAGCTTGTATAAGTTTTGTTTTGTTTTTTAACCTATACCTTCTATCTTAGAATCAATAGTGGGTACTGGTTCCAAGACAGAAGATTGGTAAAGACTATGCAATGGGAAGGGGTTGGAGGGTGGTTGGGTTAATGACTTGTTCAGAGTCACACAACTAGGAAGTGTCTGAGGTCAGATTTGAACCCAGAACCTCTAATCTCTAGTCCTGGCTCTCAATCCATAAACACACTGAGTAGCCCGAAAGTAAGTTGTTTTTTTTTTTTTTTGTTTTTAAACCCTTACATTCTTTCTTAATATCAATACTAAGTATTGTTCCAAGGCAAGAGTGCAGTAAGGGCTAGGGAAATGGGGTTAAGTGCCATACTTGCCCAGGGTAACACAGCTAGGAAGTGGCTGAGACTAGATTTGAACATATAAGACTTTAAATGAGTGCTTCTTCAATTGAACAAAAAGGAGGCTGGATTCAGTATCCTTTCTCCAAGCTCTTAAATCGATGAACTTATGGTTGAATCGTGTCCACGAATGAGCAATTGCACATCTACTACATGCTAGGCACTGTGCTAAGTACTGGGGATACAAAGCTAAAAAAAAGAAACGGATTCTGTCCTCAAGGAACTTACATTACAGCTGGTGGGGGGGGGGAGGAGATTCTTCAAGTTATCGATACAAATAATTTGCATTGTATCTAGATCAATTCATTCTTGTGTCTCTTCTTTAGTTCCTAAGAACCAAATTTTGCAAATTTTGCCAAACGGATACCTCTCATCCCTTCCAAGGAATATTTTCCCATATAGGATTATTTATATATTTGAGATCATTGGCTTAAGACAGGAATACACCAGAGCCAGCTCATACTGGCTCTTCATCTCACTATTAAATTTTCAATGTAAGCACCTACACTTTGGAAAATCTCTACAAATCAGGGATCAGGGATTTATTTATTGTTTTATTCATTTTCTAGATATAAGAAAGTGATGGAGAAAATGTTAATACTGAAGATTAAACTGAAGCAGGTCTACTGTATATTTTCCGGCTTTTGAAACATTTACCAGAATACCCCTAGAACTAACCATGATTTTGGAGTGTAGGGCCAGAAAAGAAGAAAATGTTTTGTCTTCATACATAAATTTCTGGGACTTTTAAATTATGCTTAAAACATCTAATTGATATGAGAAATAAGAAATAGATTCCTTCTCTTACTTTATACATGAATTTCTATGACTCTTATAATGTGATTAAAATATCCAGTTGACATGAGAAATAAGAAATTGGTCCTTTCTCTTCATACATGAATTTCTGTGACTTTTAAATGTGGTTAAATACCCAATGGACATAAGAAATAAGAAATAAATGTAAGTAAATACCTAAGAAATAAGATGGTTTCATTTGGCAGTAAAGAAAGGCACAGAAACACTAAAAGTTACTGCCTTCAATTTTTAATGTAATATAGACAACAATAAGTTTTCATTTATGTAGTGCTTTAAAACCGTGTAGGAAGCTTCTGGGTAAGGATTGGTGGTTTTCTGCAGTTATTACTTAAAGTGCCGGGGGTGGGGGATCTTAGAGATTAAATGACTTGTCTAGGTTCAAATAGCTAGTATGAGTCAGAGATGGTACTTGAACTCGAGTCTCCCTGTCTCTAAGACCAATCACCACATTGCCTCTATTATTTTGGGACAGTAGCTTTAGGGGGGGAAGAGTCATATGGGAAGGAAAAATACCTATGATCAATAAAAGACTAACTCTGGAATGAAAAGAACGTTATCTTGCTTCTGATTCTAATGACCTGAATGAGTTTGAAGTTGGCACTAAATTTCCGGGGGCCTCAGTTTCTTCATCTCTAAAATGAGGTAGTTGAGAGAGATGGCCCCGAGGTCCCATCAATCTCTGGAGAATGAGCTCATATATTTTTTCGCTGCTTTCTTTATTGGGTTGTTGTGAGGAGAAAATGAGACAGCACATACAGAGTGTTTTAAAGCATCATATAAATGAAAACTCTTATTGTTGTCCATATTTCATTAAAAATTGAAAGTAGTAACATTTTTACCGTCTCTGTGACTTTACTGCAAATGAAACCATCTTATTTCTTAAGTCTTTTATTTACATCAATTTCTTATTTCTTATGTCGATTGTATATTTTAACCACATTTAATTAGAAAGCATGTGAAATCTGGAAATATTTTTCCCCTGCACATTTTATTACACATAGACCCAATGATCATCATTTCTGGGTTTTCCTGCCCATTTATACTAAACACGCCAATATAGAAAACATCTAAATAATATGGCATTTAAAGTGAAAAGATTTGGAGTCAGGAAAGATGTAAGTTCAAATCCCACCACTGATATCAAGCCAACCAATTAAATAAATGACCATTTGTCAAGCACTTCCTGTGGGTCAAACCTTATGCTAAAGGCTGGAAATACAAAGACAAAAGGTGTATAGACCCTGCCCTCAAGGAATTTACATTCTAACAGGTGAGTATGTCTCTCTCTCTGTGCATGATCCCTTGGGTGCATGGGGACTTCAGGGAGGACTCACTTCTGCTGTGAGAGTTTGCTGAGCCCTTTTCCAGGCTGCTCATTCACCTTTGGAGTCCACCTCTCACTGATTTCTCACCCATGGCTCCAAGAGGCTGTAGCATGAACATCCTAATAAAACCATCTTGGCACATGGGCTAAACCAGGTTGAGGATAACCGACAAGCCTCAACCAAACTCCTTGGTGAGTTAGGGGACGTCAACTCCAGCCATGTGAAAACCTCCCCTCAGGTGGAATGAGCAGATGAGAACATTTGTTCCAATGCTCATGAAGGAGGCTGAAGCAGGTAAAGTACTTTATATTTGTTATTTCATTTAGTCCTTACAGCAATCCTCTGAGATGAGGGCTATTATTATAGTCATTTTACAGATAGGGAAACTGAGGCAAAGTGAGATTTTTTTTTTTTTAGTGACTTGCTTAGGGTCACACAGCTACCAAATCTGAACTCAGATCTCTCTTACTCCATTTCCAAATTTGACAAATTGTACTGTTATCAGAGGTCTTTCAGGTTTCCATGCCTTCTTCATATACCCCCAAATCCTATAGGCGAATGAAACAGTTAGAAGTAACAACTATAAGAGTGAGGAACACATCAATGATCCAATAATGAACAGGAACTGGACTTATGATTTCAATGATATAAAAAAATCCCTTATATGGAAGACTCTTATCAAAGCATGATGTTACATTTCTGCAGAGGCGTGGTAGTTTATTTAACAACTAGCTCTCCAAGGTAGAAAATTTATATTGGACATCTGTTTAAGTTTAATCTGTATTATTAACATTTTCTCATTTTCCTCTTAAATTTTTCCCTTAAATCTAGACTATCAATAAAGCCAAAAATCAAGGTCTAATTTGTAGTGCTGTTTTGTAAGGTGTAAATGCTTCTACTGAATATTTAACAACTGGATCTTCCTAGTTCTTGTGCTGCTTTTAATACAACCCTAATTTTTTCTAGTCTTAGAGAACTTCCTAGAGTACAAGTTAAGCACCCTGACTAAAGTCACTTGTCCAGAGAGTGTCAAAGGTCCGAACTGAAACAAAGTTTTCCTGGTTTTAAGGCCATGACTCTATCCACTTTGTACAATTCCTCTCTTAAAGTACTTGAATATTACAATACACCATCCATATGCCAAGATTTCCTAGATTGCAGGATGAGTCTTTTTAGCACATTGACATTCTTGTTGGATAGGTATTATAATAAATTGGATTAAATTAAATTAATAGATTTTGCCCCAAATCATCCAACAAGCTGTTGCCTAACTTGTAGTTAGTTTATCATGTGTTATTACCTCCTCTGTAAAATGGGCAGCTAGGTGACTCAGTGGCTAGAGCACTGGGCTTGGAGCCAAGAATACTCATCTACCTGAGTTCAAATCCAGCTTCAGATATTTACCAGCTGGATGACTATGGGCAAGTCACACTGTTTGCCTATTTCTTCATCTGTATAATGTGCTGGAGAAGGAAATATTAACCATTCCAGTATCTCTGCCAAGAACATCTCAGATGGGATCATAAAAAGTCAGAGATGATTGAAACAATTCAACAACAACTCTGAAGTATTATAAGTTTCTCTGATAATTTCCAGGATATATAAGGAATTGATACAAATTCATAAGAATAATAACCATTCCCCAGTTGATAAACTGTCAAAGGATTATTTCAAAGATCTTTCTCAATGGAAGAAATCCAAGATTATCATCACTCACTTGAAAAAATGTTTCAAATCACTAATAGTTAGAGTTATGCATATTAAAGCACTTCATATCTATCAGACCAGCAAATTGATGGGGAAAAATGATAACTATTGAAGAGTAGGAGATGGAAGGGAGAGGAATAATTTTTGTTAATTGAAAAAATTAACTTTAATTAAAAAAAAGAAAAAGAAAATATTATAGCCCTTTGGTAAAGCCCTAGGAATTCTAGATAACCTCAGATAGAGGTTAATTACTTGGGAGCCATTCAAGGGTATTTCCCTTATTTTCCTACCTGAAGAAGCCTAGGAGAGAATCCATTCCTTATCCTACAGCATTCTCAACTCTAGTTACCTCTATCATTGTTTCTCTATTAATACAAAATTTGTTGACTAGAGCCTTGAATTGACATATTAATGGAACACAAAGTGGGCTCAAGTATAACTGGGTGGCACACTGAATGGAGTGTTTGACTTGGGATCCAGAAGACTGCTGTTCAAATTCTTTCTCAAACACTCATTAACTCTGTGATCCTAGGTGAATCCCATAATTCTCTCTGTCTCTTTCTCTCTGTCTGTCTCTGTCTCTCTGTTTATCTCTTTCTCTGTCTGTCTGTCTGTCTGTCTGTCTCTCTGAAATCCTTACCTTCTGCCTTAGAATTGATAGAAAGAATCAGTTCCAAGGCAGAAGAGCACTAAGGGCTATATGCTGGGGGTTAAGTGACTTGCCCAGGGTCACATAGCTAGGAAATAACAGAATTTATATTTGAACCCAGAACTTCCCATGTCTAGACCTGACTCTCTACCCACTGAGCCAAATAGCTGCTCCTGCTCCACAATTTCTTTCAGGCTGCTTTTTAATCTACAAAATAGTATTTACTTTCCAGTATTCCAGATTCTTAAGAGAATCAAATGATATAACATATGCTTTGTTAACTTCAAAGTACTATTATTATTATGACAAATGGGTCAGCAAGCAAGAAGCTATCCTCATTTTTTGTTATCGTTCAGTACTGTCCAAACCTTTGTGAGCCCATTTAGGGTTTTCTTAACAAAGATGGTGGAGTGGTTTGCCATTTCCTTCTCTAGTTCACTTTATAGATAAGGAAACGGAGGCAAACTGGGTCAAGTGACTTGCCCAGGATCATACAGCTACTAAAGAATCTGAGGCCAAATTGGAATTTAGGAAGAGATGTTTTCCTGCCTTGAAGTCAGTGTTCAGTCCATTGTGCCACCTAGGTGCTCATCTGGTGGGGAATGGCTAAACAAATGATTATCAGTGTAATGGAATTCAAAATGACAAAATAGATGGTTTCAGAGGCTACTTGAAGGACTTCTATGAGCTGATCTTCAGTGAAATGAGCAGAAACAGGAGAATAATTTATACAGTGACAACATTACAAGAAACAATAACCTGGAAAAGCCTTAGAACTCATCATTCTGATGACAAACCATGAGTCCAGAGTCCTGAAGAGAAGAGACACCATTCACCTCTGGCAGTATGGTGAGAATTTAAAATTCAGAGACAGCCAGACATTCCCAGGCATGGTCACTGTAGGGATTTGCTCTGCTCTTTATGATGAGGATTTTGTTTTCCTTTTTTTTTTTGGTTGCTATTGTTCAAGAACATGAAGCAGATTATAAATGCATGTCCAAATAAATAAATATGTTTATTTTAAACAGCAACAACAGGCTGCCACAATCAAGCCTGTGAATAAGACTGATTTGCCCTACTTTCTTTGACCCATCCTACATTCTGTGTCTTGGCTCCTTGTCAAGAGAAAGTGGCTCTTCTCACTTTCTCTTCTACTTAGGCAAGGGCAGAAGGACATTACCTCTTTCACACACGGAGTCAATGCCCTTCACCCTCTCCTGTCACCCTCTCTGCTGCTGCTCTTCCTGAGAATCTGACTTTTCCCCATTAGGAAAGAGCCATCTCATCATTCTCCTATTCCAAAACTCAGTAAAGCATGGATTTGACTAGTGGATTCTGCCCTGTTTTGCTTTGCGTTTTTTGGACTAGATTCCCAGATGCCAACGTCTCTGCCCTTCTTCCAAAGGAAGTGATTTAGATCCTGGAACTCGGGGAACTCAGACTTTGGCTGTTACTGTGACAGAAAGGCTTCCAATATGCCAGCATGCCAAACTGAAAGGCTTTCAGCATCTCTCATCCCTTCGCATTCTGTTCCCTCCCCCAAAGGGTTAATCATTTTTAATGGCTCTCTGTAGCTGCAGCACAACCAGGTTTCCTAGCTGGAATCATCTGCGGCTTCATTGGTTGCTGTGCTTACCATATAAGGCCTGTGAGAAGGGAAGATTCAGAGTCTGGTATCCACAGCAGGAATTCTCCTGTCAGTCTGAAGTGTACTGGCTATGTTTAGTAACAGTCACATGGGAACAGCAGCTTAAATATGGGAGGGGGTTCCTTGAATGCAGATGTGAAGTGAAGCTACCCACCTCCTCCTGAAACCGCTAGATTGCTATGAAGCTGGATTCCAGCAGGAATCATCTGGATATCATTTTGTTTTTGCAAACAAAAGGGGGGAAATCAAACCTTTTAAGATCTGTTGTTCTTTAATGGGGGAATCGTGATTGCTTCAAAGCAGAACTCTCAAAATGTGTTTTCTCCATGTTTCAGTCCCCCCCCCCCATCAGTTGAATTAATCAACCATTTCCCCAGTGGATTTATCATTAACTTTTCTTATCATACATCTTCGATGATGTAGCAGAAAACGAACCAACTCTAGTTAAATACATTAAGAACTCAACCTTTGTTGGACCCATTGATTTCTCTCATCCAGGAATGGGCATAACGAGCCTATTCCCCTTTGTTTTGAAAGGAAACATTTCTTTGGGAAAAGAAAGATCTGATTACAGGTCATAGAAGTTCTGTGCCATGGAACCTATCTTTATTTTTTGGAGATTAAGTTCCCAAATATAGTTCCAATCACATAAGAATCGATTTCTCATGAGCACATGTAAAATGCCACAAAATAATATTATTGTATAATAAAAAATTATGAGCCCACTGAAAATGGCATTATGAAGGCATTAACTTGTTTGATCATGTTGAACTAAATTTCCTCTTTAATAGACTTAGGGTTGTCTGTTTTTACAGCTAATTTATTTATCCAGGAAAACTCCGTGCCAATAGCAGCATCTGGTTTTCATCATGATCTGCTTTTTACCTAAACTGCCTGCTCAATTGACTTAGACATAAGGTTGACTCACTTGACCAGAGAAATACTGGACTCTGAGCTCTGGGGGGAATTTAGAAGGCTTGATGGTCCCAGGTTTTTGTTCATTTATACCTGCTCTGAAGCCATTTATTCCCTTGTCATTGGAATTCTTAGATGGTATTTAGTTGTAGAGTTCTTGTCCAAGTCATTGAGAAGATGGAGTCATTATCTTAAGCTTTACATGAGTGAGGTATCAGCCTGTCAATGTCATCTTCCTTCAAGAAGAAATGCCAAAATATTCATCCACACTATCATCGATTTAGAGCTAGAGGTCATCTAGTCTATTTCCTCCTTTTCAGATGAGAACTCTATGAAGTAGAGAGAGGCTAAGTGACTCATCTAGTAGAAGAGAAGTTTTGTGAGTACAGGGACTCACTTTCATAGATGTATTTGCAGCTTGGAGCTCAGTGCCTGGCACCTACTAAGCCCTTAAAAGCTTATTGATTGACTAATAATACACATAGAATAAAGAGCAGAACTAAAATTTGAACCCAGGTCCTCTGACAACAACCCAGTGCCTTTTCTGCTCTACCATGTATCTCTCCATCATTCCTTCATTATTAATTATTCAACTGTTATAATCATTCATTAAACACTTATTATATGCAATGAGCTGTCCTATACACTAGGTGAGAAACAAAAATGGATAAGATAAGGGTCCCCCCACCTTGGGGGGGATAAAGGGAGAGGAAGACAATGACAGAGACAGCAAGAGAGACAGAGAAACAGAGGGAGACGGACACAAAGAGACAAAGACAGAGAGAGATCTATTGATTAGAGGATCAAGGAAGACTTCAGTGAAGGAAGTGATATTTGATCTGAGCTATGAAGGATGGTTAGGATTTCAACAAGTGGAGATGGGCAGAAGAAAGGGAAAACATTGAAGGCACAGGCAATCAAGTGCGTGGATCCAGGATTGCAAGACATGTTCAAGCTCTAGGAAACAGTTTAGTTTGGCAGAAATATAGAATGCCTAAGAAGGAAATTTGGGAGATCAAGCTGGAAAAATAGCCTGGAGTCTCAGAGTAAAGGGCCCAGAATGTCAGACTAATGAATTCAGCTTTAGCTGGATAGTGTCAGTCATTCTAAGACTTTGGGTGATATCTTTATTGAAAGTAACAAGTACAATTCTTAGGGTTTTTTTTTTATTTTAAGAATAATGTATATGCAAATTGGTTAGAACTGGCAATGATTTTTATTATTATTTAGTCATTTCAGTCTTGTCAGGCTTTTTGTGACCCCATTTGGTCTTTTATTGGCAAAGATACTAGAGTTGTTTTCCATTTTCTTCTCCAGCTTATTATACAGATGAGAACTGTAGGCATGCAGTGTGATTTACCCAAGGTCACACAGCTAGTAAGTGTCTGAGGCAGATTTTCTTTATCCCAGGGCTTGGAGTTCTTTATATATAAATTTTATTTATTTATTTATTTAGAATATTTTTCCATAGTTACATGATTCATTATTCCCTACTCCCTTCTCTCCCCTCTCCCGTAGCTGACAGACAATTCCACTGGAGTTTACATGTGTCATTGATCGAGACCTATTTCTATATTATTACAATTTGCACTAGTATGATCATTTAAAGTCAACATCCACAATCATATCCCCATCAAACCATGTGATCAAGCAAATGTTTTTCTTCTGCATTTCTGCTCCCACGGTTCTTTCTTTGGATGTGGATACATTCTTTCTCATAAGTCCCTCGGGATTGTCCTAGATCATTGCATTGACACTAATGGAGAAGTCCATTACCTTCGATTGTACCACAGTGTATCCATCTCTGTGTACAATGTTCTCCTGGTTCTGCTCCTTTCGCTCTGCATCACTTCCTGGAGGTTGTTCCAGTCTCCATGGAATTCCTCCACTTTATTATTCCTTTTAGCACAATAGTATTCCATCACCAACATATACCACAATTTGTTCATCCATTCCCCAATTGATGGGCATCCCCTCAATTTCCAATTTTTTGCTACCACAAAGAGCGCTGCTATGCACCTTTTTCCTTATTTTCTCTTTGAAGTACAAACCTAGTAGTGGTATGGTGGGATCAAAGGGCAGACAGTCTTTTAGCGCCCTTTGCCTATAATTCCAAATTGCTCTCCAAAATGATTGGATCAATTCACAACTCCACTAGCAGTGTATTAGTGCCCCAATTTCGCCACATCCAGGGCTTGGAGTTCTCTCCATTGTGCTACTTAGCTGTCCCAATGACCTTTGTAAATATATAAAAATCTAAATAGTACAGAGGCCTATTTAGGCATCCTTCCTTCGCTTCAGGGTAGGAATTCTTATGCATAATTTCTTTCAGTCCTCTCTTTTCAACCTTCCCTATCTACTTTCTGATTAAAGCAAAGAAATTTTCTTGTACATTATCAGTTATCAATGGTAGGCATTATGTATGTATAACATGTAGGTACCTCACAACATTTGAAGTGTAATAGTAGCAGCAGCAACCTACCACTGACTTGAGTACTGAGTTCTATAAACCTAAAAAGCAGGAATTAATCACTTAATGAATGAATTATCCATATAATTTGGTCATGAGGTGATATAACACTTAAGTCCCCAGTCAAGTGATATTACCAGACTGTATCCAAGTGTGTCTTCTTTGACTTCCCCAAAGTCTAGAGTACTCAGCCTACCTTTTTTAGACTATTTCCTTTTCCCACCATCCTCAGATTGTGGCAGTGAGCAGTAACTGGCCTCAACTCAGGTATATAAAAAAAATGAAATATTGCAATAAAATAATTAAAATTATGAATATCTTGATATAACTACCCCTACTTCACTTCTGTGAAATTTCCTCTAATCTGATTGATGATTTCTTTTTTATTACACAAGCAATCCCAACTATAGCCAGAAGATTTATTTCATTTATATATTTTAAATTGCTTACTTTATGTCTTAGAATTAATATTGTGTAGAATATTGGCAAAAGAATAAGACAAAAGAGTAATAAGGGGTAGGCAATTGGGAGTTAAGTGACTTGTCTAGGATGACACAGCTAGGAAGTGTCCACCTAGCTGTTGCCTAAACATGATTTATTTTAAAAAGCAAATTAAAATTGCCAAGTAACTGTTAAGTGATCCTCTCTCACAGAATGCTTTATCCAGTCATCTTCTCAAATGTCCTCCTAGCCTATAGATTCAAGGATCTGCTTTGCACACAACAGTGAGATAAAGGGCAAGTGCCAGACATTGAGGTGGGTCTCTACCACTTCCTTGATCATATCTCCATCCTAGGATTTCTGCTTCTACTGTCTCCATTCTTCAAAATCTGTTTTTGCTGCTTCTAGCTTGGACTGTTGTGTCTTCCCAAGCAAGTAATTGTCAACTGTCTCTCACCCCCTGTTCTCCAGTTCCACCCTACCCCAACAGTTTTCTGTCTTTGCTTCTCTGTTGCTGGCCACCAATAATAATAATAATAATAATAATAATAATAATAATAATAATAATAATAATAATAATAATTGCCAATTCAAAATCTCTTTCAAGAACAAGAAAGAGATAAAGGGATAAGGGGATAAAAGGAACTTTGAAGGAAAAGCTAGGTAGTATAGTGAATGGAGCCAGGGTTGTAGTCAGAAGGATCTGGTTTAAATCTGGCCTCATTTCCTAGCTGTGTGACCCTGGACAAGTCACTATCCCTTACCCCTCTTCTTTCTTAGAAATTGAGAATAGGACAGAAGGTAAAGGTTTTTTGAAAAAGTAACCTTGAGATCTGTCATGTGCCACATATCATTCTCTCTCTACTCCCAAATATATCACTGAAATCTATTTCCCCTTATGAGGATTTACTGGAATTCCTGCTACTCTAAGGCAGGTTGAAATTTTGGTATAGGGAAAGCTTATTATAGCAGCAAATTGATCCAGATAAATCTGGAAAAATCAAATGAACTGAGTTTATTAAGGCATGTGTGACAATACCACAATAATATTTATCCTTTGGAGGAAAGACATTATACAAAACAAAGAAATAAGTAACCCCTATCTCCCCTCTGATCCCCCTTTACTCTATCCCTCTCCTGTCTTCCTCTTGGGAGTGTTAAGTAAACAAAAGTTATGTAAGGCAGAGTCTCTCTTCATCTTCAGAAGACCATGAGGCTCTTTCCCTTCCAAAAGAACTCTCCCCTCTTGACATTCTGGCTCTCTTGTCAGGTAGTTGATAGAATCAAAAAAATATTTTCTCATATTCCAATCTTTCTTACACCAACATTGCTGCCATATTTCCCTTTGTGTAGCCAATACTGAGTCCCTCCTTCTCCCTTGAAAAAGGGTTTTTTTTTTAGGGAACATTCAAAGGTTTCAAGAAAAGTTACATTCTCATCTCCATCCCTGTTTGTACATCTCCCCAAATTACTTGAGGGATTCTTTAAAACTTAAATGAAATACTTAGAGAAGAAATAGGTTTGCTCTTGATCAAGTTAAGAGTACTCCCCACAGACAGGGGACATCACAATGAAAAAAAAGATTTGCTGTGATACAAGAAATAATCAATATGAGGAATACAGAAAATTATGGAAAGAATTGCCTGAACTGAGGCAAAACTGAAGTAAGCAGACTCAAGAAGACAATACACAAAATTACCACAACATAAATGGAAAGATCAACCACAAGACAGCTGAAAATAAATGGTGCAAAATCACAAAAACAAAGATGAACACTCTTGGCTCCAAGTAAAAGACATAAGAAGACATTTCCTTTCCCCCTTCTTCTTGGCAGGTGATCTGTGGTGTGGGAAACTGCATAGAATTTAAGATTTAAAAAAATGATTAATTTTGCTGATTTTCTCCTTATTAAAAGAGATGGATCTCTTTGAGGAGAAGAACTCTCTATATAAAAAAGGTACCAAATAAAATTCATTTTAAAAATTGTTTTTTGTATTGTTACCCAGAATTGATCATATATGGAAATACATTTTCCATAAGTTGGAAAATGCCAGAATTCTCTTCCCTAGGAACTTTAGTAGATCCAGAGATGAGCAGGAATAGCAGCAAATGGAGAAGTTCCCTATGTTGATTTTGGATTAGTAGATTTATGATCAAGGGAGAGCTAGTTGCCAAACCAGACAGACAGAAAATCATGGAAGTTTTCCCCACTGTGGGAGTGAAGATTGTCCCAAACAGTAGAGGAGTTGTAGACTTGGCAGAGGGTTTTGGCCCTGACCTAGGAACAATGCCTGATGTGAAATATATTAAGTACAGAAGGGGTTATGAAGTGAGAGGTACCCAAGGACAGCTAACAAGTGTGGCAAGGAATGAATTATAGGAAGAGTCCAAGAGAAACTTTAAGAGAAGCAAGTTATGTTCGGTGTAAAGAAATAACTCTCTGCTACTGGTCTCATGGGAAGTGGGATCCTCACTTTCTCCCTCTACAGGATCCTTCTAATTCTGGATCCACAAACATAGGAAACTAGGTTCCAACCTGGAGGAACCTTACTCCATAGAAGAGAGTCAAGTTTCTTTCATTATGCTTTTTGTATCTTTATTCACCGGTCCAGGAGCCCTGAACAAAATCATGAAGAGCTTGGGTTTGGCTAAAGTTTAGGGTCTACCCAAGAAGGGAGCAGGGAAATGGAGCTCAAGGTGCAATATATTCCAGGAATGGGAGAGCTGAGGGCAGGTAGATAGCACAATGGATAGAGTTCCAGGCCTGGAGTCAGGAAGACTTGAGTTCAAATTCGGCTTCAGACACTTAGCTAGGTGACCCTGGGCAACTCACTTAATTCTATTGCCTCAGTTTCCTCATATATAAAATGAGCTAGAAAAAGAAACTGCAAACCACTTCAGTATCTTTGTCAAGAAAATCCCAGATGGGATCACAAAGGTATTTTATAAAGCATTTTGCAATCTTCAAATGCTCTATAAATGCTAGCTAATAGTGCAGGTTTGTTCATTTTCATTTATTACAAGGTAAGGAAGCTATTTCTGGAATTTTTGTTTAGGGATCCAGAATATAAACCTTAACACTCCCTACTGTTTTGGGTTTCTTTATTCTATAAGCATAGAGAGACTGACTATTCAGAAATACTCTCTTACAAATGGAGATTACCACACACTATTGATTCATTGCATTCATTGGATTCCCTGGATGAATTGATGTGCCAATATATAGTAAAGAAGCAAACCCAAATCTAGTTGGGGGTGACCCATTGACTCATACTTTGATCACTGAGGTTTGGGAAAAGAGAATTTCCTTTCCCCAAAAAAATTATTGATCAATTGTTCCACCCTGAATATAATGATCTAATAAAGTGCAGGTATCTCTTCCACATCTCAGAAGTTAGGAGTATGGTGCCTCTACCGTCTGGAAAATTCCAATAACCTTATTATAAAATTTGAGATAAGTATTTGGTTATATCTTTTATGTAAGTCAATGGTAAGGAAAAATGAGTGTCTAAACTTTTTCCATGCCATCTGCTGGCCTTTGCGAGTTATCTGAGGCTTTTGCAAATTCAATGTAATTCAAAAAATTCCCATGTAATTTCTTTTTTTTAAACCCTTACCTTCCGTCTTGGAGTCAATACTGTGTATTGGCTCCAAGGCAGAAGAGTGGTAAGGGCTAGGCAATGGGGGTCAAGTGACTTGCCCAGGGTCACACAGCTAGGAAGTGGCTGAGGCCAGATTTGAACCTAGGACCTCCCGTCTCTAGGACTGGCTCTTAATCCACTGAGCTACCCAGCTGCCCCCTTCCTATGTAATTTCTTTTGCCAACTGGAGATATAGTGAAACCATGATGGGGGAAGTTGTGATGTGTACTTCTTAACCTTTGAAGTGCCATGGACTTCTTTGTTAGTGTAGTAAAGCCAATATACCTGTTTTCAGAATAATTTTTTTCATAGTCATACAAGAAGAAAATGGTCATTTCAGTTAAAACAGTAAAAATAAATGCATTCTCCCCATCCAAGTTTATGTAGCCCCTGAAATCAGTCCATGGAGTAAGGATCTACAGATGTCAGGTTAAGAGTCCTTAAGCTAATGAGAAAAGGAGCAGACATTGGTCCTTTATAGAGATTTGATCCATCCCCAAACAAGGATGCTCTTGAGTCCTTTGATAAATATTTAAATCTCCTCTTCCACTTTGCAGCAAAAATAAATAAACAAACCCAAACAAGTGATCTATTTTAAGTTTCCCTAGTTCTCAAAAGAGAAGACAAGAGGAAGTCCTAGTCTTCTACTCTCCTCCACAGTCTACCCCCAGCAAAACTGTAAGGGAAGTCCTCTCTATAGCTCCTAACCTCCTAACCTCCTACGTTTCTTTCTTTCACACCTGGGTAAAACCTATTCTTCCTCCACTTCCTCTTCCTTTATTGCCTTGTGCTCATGGTCTATTCCAGTGATGGAAAACCTTTTAGAGATAGAGTGCCAGACCCCGCCTCCACCTCACCTCCTAGACTGAGTGCCATGCCCAGCCCCACACCTCACCCATAGGTCTCCCCCCCACCCTAGACAGGGGAAGGAGGAAGCACTCCTATTGGATTGCTGAGCAGAGGGGTGAGTGAAGTGAAGAATGTCCATAGACACATGGAGAGAGGAAGGGGAGCAGCTTTTCCTTGAGTCCCTCTGACTTTCTAGTAATGAACTCTGGTGGATGACTGCAGGTGTGCCAGCAGAGAGAGCCCTGAGTGCCCTTTTTGTCTGTGTGCCATAAACTGGCCATCACTGGTCTATACCCTCCCACTCACCTGACAAACTTGCTTCTTGGCATACTCACTAAACAATAAATTCACCAGACAAATCTCACTAGTGAGAATCAATGTATTTGTATTCCCTCTCTGGGAAAGTTGCAATCTGGCAGGGATTAAACCTTTGTTAGATCTAAATCAAAGGAATTATGGTAAAACTGAAATTTACAGCATTCGTAATCCCAATAGGGGAGATTTGGCGAGGGGCAGAGGTGTCTTCCCATTGCTAGGGAGGCTCTGGTTGTCTGAGAAGGATCTGCTAATTGTTAATCCAATCTCCTTTACTTATTTACTTCAAGGACTCCTCATTCCCTGCCTGAGCTCCAGAAAGGAAGAAAGGAAATGGAATGCCAGCTGAAGATAATGAGAAGGTCACACACAGAGCAGATGGAGATCAATCTGTAGAACACAGAGTGGAACACAAGTGATCAGGCAGTAATGCAGTCAGGTTCCCAAGAGTGAGTAATTTCAATTTTCCCTTTCTGAGGAGGAGGAGGAGGAGACTCAAACTGGCACAGAAGGTTCCTCTTCTTAGGGAAAAGGGTTAGCAGAACATTGTGCCTGTCAAGATTTGTTTTATTGCTTTTGGATGTCTCTGATGGCCAGCTGCTTTGAAAGATAACATGCTTCCTCCTAATCTCTAACAGGGCCAGAGATGGTTCTATCATATTTCTTCCTAAGGGGAGGAGGGGGAGCAAATTCAGAGATGCTCTCAAGGATGAATAGCTTCGTTTATGAAGTTAGGAAGTGGAGAGCAGTTGTGTCTATTAGCTATCAAGAACATTAGGAATTAACAATAGGGAAGCTGAACTGGTGAGTCGCCATGAGCTTAGGACTAGGGAGGAAAAAAAGAATGAAGACTGAAGAAAGATCTAACCAAAACCAAGAAAGATCCCAGTCACTCTGGCTTAGACCTAGAGGTCTTGGTGAGGTGATGGGGGTGAATGAATTGGCAGTTGGCAGATAGTGGGTACTCAATAAATGTTCAATCATAGGTCTTTCTTTTTTTGAAACCTCCTGTTTTAGAATCAATACTAAGTAGCAGTTTTAAGACAGAAGAGTGGTGAAGGCCACACAATTAGAGTTAAGTGACTTGCCCAGGGTCATACAGCTAGGAAGTGTCTGAGGCCAGATTTTAACCCAAGACCTCCCATCTCTAAGCCTGGTTCTCTATTCACTGAGCCATCTAGCTGCCCCTTGTAACTCCTTCTTAACCTGCATCCAATTGTTAGCATGCTACTCCCCCAAAAGCAACAGTGAAATCATTTTGCATTTTCTTCATATATTTTTTGCGCCTCATTCTCTGTCTACATGATGACTCCTCCCCCAAACCCAGTAGAACATAAGCTCCTTGAAGTCAGAGGATTCTTTTCTTTGTATGTCCTAAGCCTGACAATTGTCTAGCACAGAGTAAGTACTTATTGAGACAAATCAAATAAAAGCATATTGAATTAAATCTAGAACAACCTCATCATTGTATAGGTGTATAATTAGAACTTTGAACCCCAGAACTCTCTTTCCCCACTTCCCATGTTCCTTCTAACCTTATGTGCTAACATAGGGAGGATATAAGTTTTGTGTAGCTCCGCCCTCACACTGTTCTCCCAGAAATGGGGCTGTGGAGGTGGGGTGAGGTGAGAGGCAGAACAATTTTACTCAGGTTTTACTTTTGTTCTTTTTATTTTCTTCTAATTCAAGTGAGTATTAATAAACCTTATAAAATATAATACTTGGAGTTATTGGATATTAATTTTAATCTTATGTAGGTGAGGAAACCAAGACCTGTTTATTCATTTGCATTGAAATGAATTTAAGGGTATATATTTCCAGAGAATGATGTAGATGGTGATAAAAGAGTATAGACATATGGTGTGTGTGTATAATCTTTTATTATATATATATTAGTATATATATATTTGTATCATCACCACCTGCATCACAGGGTGATCCATGACTCCCACCTACACAATGGACTATGACTCTATGGGTTAATGGGTTTTGGTGCCTTGCTAATTTTCTCCTAATTCAATCTTATTTGTATTTCTTATTCTTCAGAGCACCGTATCTCTCCCCTTTCCTTCTTCCTTGCCAGGGTATCCTTTTCAGTGCCTGCTCCTTGCTGCTCTCCCTCATCCTGTAATGTAGTTTCTGTTGCTTCAATAACATTTTGATAATGAGACAGTTTAGACTGAACAATGCTGAACTATTGGCCTTTCCTGGGCCAAAGAATGAAGAATTATTGTCTTACATTGAATATTTCTATATAGACTCATCTCATCAAAGAAAACGTGGTATAAAGTGAGAATTACTCCTATTTCTTGCAATTTACTGAGGCACTTTATTGGAAAACCTGATAGAAGAAAATAGGATTTAATCATAAGACAGAATTAGAGAATGACATTTTTTGGAATTATGCCATATAATCAGAACTATTACCACATTATTTCATTTGAGAAGCATTGCCCTTTTTGGAGTTTTCTGGTTGTACCCTGCCAGTGCCATTCTATCAACACAAAAAGGCATTTCAGTGCAATATTTGCTTCATAAAATTTATTCTTCAGGGAGCACAGTCAATTTGACTTTTGCAACATTTTCTAGTCCCTTACTCAGAAGAATCTCCAAATGTATTACTAAACAGATAATTTGTGAGCTCTTACCAAAAAAAATAAAAAGGATTGAGAAATAGGAAGCAGCATTGGTTCACTAAGAACAAGTCATAAACGGCATCATCTTGGGTAGAGTTACTAGATGAGTTCATTAGGAGAATGCTATAGACACAACGTATTTGAACTCTACAAAAGAATTTCTAGTTCCTTTGAGAACAAGCTAGAAAAATGTGAGTTGGGTCCATAGGTAGATATATTTGTGGCTAGTTGAATAAATGTTCCTAAAGTTGTAACAAATAGTACCCAATGTAACTTTGGACGATGGACCAGTATGGAATCTAAAGAACATTCTCTGGTGACATATTGTTGGACTCTAATCTTAACCTTGTGTTCACCATTGTTAACAAGAAGTTGAACGAAGACATAAAACAAATTTGATTAGCAAATCATAGCTTTGGTTGGAGCAAAGCTCTAAAAGATGAGCAAATATGAAGGGCTGGGATCCAAGATATCTCAGTTAGTTAAAAAGATGGATGAACCAGAAAAGATGAAATCTCATAGGGAAAGATACACATTCTGCATTTAGGTTAAGAAAGTCAATAGGATGAAAGACTCTTTTTGACAATAGCTTATGTGAAGGGCGGAAAAATCTCTGGAGCTTATATAGGACTTGGAAAGCAATGATGAAATAAAGCTGGGAAAGTAGAATGGTGCCATTTTGTGGAAGGTCTTGAATACCAGGTAAAAGCTTTATAAAACATTTAAACAGGAAATATGTGGGGACCCATTATTGTTTTTAGATTTGTGGAACAGAGGATTTGGGGACAAAGGAATGGGATTTTTTTTCTCCATCCTTCTCAACATCTTTGTAGTCTGTGACATTTGGCCACCTTTGCCTCCCTAATACTCTCTTCTCTAGGTTTTTGGAATGCTACTTTCTCTTGGTTCTCCTATCATTTTGATCACTTCTTTTCAGTGTCCTCTGTTGAATCTTCATCCTGATTATGCCCTCTAAAGGTAGGTATTTCTCAGACCCTCTCCTCTTCTCTTCTCCCTCCGTACTACTTGATCTCACTAGCTCCCTTGGATTTCATTTTCATATCTATGATGATGACTCTCAAATCTATCTATCCTGCCCTAACCTCTCTGCTCATCTCCAATATCACATCTCTAGGTGACTTTTAGGTATCTGGAACTGGATGTACATCAGATCAATCAAATTAGTTTTATGTCTTCACCCAACTTTTCATTAAGAATGGTGAGCACAACAAAGTTAAGGTAGAATCCATTGCTAGAAAATATTTATTGTTTTGAATTTCTTCTCTAGTGGCTAATAGTTTACAATTCCTTTGATAACTACATGTTCATATCCTTTAGCTATTTATGAATGGAATAAATGGCTCCAACTTATCTAGATATAGATATGTATATTTATGTATGTGCATATCTATATACACATATTTATCTATCTAGTTCCATTACCTATTGTCTTAGAACTGATATTAAATATTAAATTAAATATTAAATATCTAAGACAGGAGTGGTGAGAGTTAAGCAAATTGGCCTAGGGTTATATAGCTAGACAACATCTAAGGTCAGATTTGAGCCCAGAACTTCCTGTTTGCAGACTTGGCTCTATTCACTCAGCCACCTAGCTGCCTCTCTTATTTGGTCCCTTACTCCCTCCTTAGACATAGATTTAAAAGGGACCTTATTTGATTTTCTAGTATTTTAAAAATAGTACAAACTTTTAATCTTCACATCACTATCCATTTTAAACTTATTGTGGTATATGGTTAAAGAAATTCATTTAAACCTATTTTTTATTCCAGGAGAGTATTCCAATTTTTCCAGCAATTTTATGAAGTAATAATTTATTATCTTAACATATTAATGGAAAAGGAGATACTGCTTAAAACTACATTGTCTCATTTTTTATAATTAATAACAATACCCTCCATCTTAGAATTAATACTAGGTATTGGTTCCAAGGCAGAAGAGTGGTAAGTGCTAGGCAATGGGGGTCAAGTGACTTGCCCAGGGTCACACAGCTAGGAAATGTTTGAGTATAGATTTGAACCCAGGACCTCCCATCTCCAGGCCTGACTCTCAATCCATCGAGTCACCCAGATGCCCCTCTTGCTATGTTTTTTTGTACTGAAGTCATAGTCTTACAATCTTACAATACAATCTTATAGAATCTCCCTTCTTCTTCCTTCTCTACAGCATATATTGATTAACTCTACTTATCCCCATGGAAATCTATGTGCTTATGCATATTCTGTGAACAGTAATATCAGATAACCCATGAAATGATTCTGCTTCCCGTCTTTAGTTGCTTGATAACATTAAACTTTGTCAATTTATTTTTTTGGTCTAGCAGAACACAGCCAATCCTTCCCATTAGTTTCAATGCTTTTATGTTTTATGGATTTTTTTTAATTTTGTAGGGTAACCTGTATGTAGTTCAGCCCTACAATTATCATATCAGCTCATTGGATGACCATATCATGATTTTTAAAAAGTGCCAAGAATAAAATTAATATTTGTAGATGATCTAAAGATAGTAGGTTTTCTCCCCTTCTTTCCTCTATTCAACATAACACTATGGAACAAGGAAGCTATATAAGATAGAGGTCTATTTTATACTTGTTATCTGTTTCATGGAGCTCCATGGCCAAAGATGTTGTCACTTAGTTGCCACCAAGTTGGCATGAAGCTTCTTCAGAGTGAGCTGGGCTGGGTCTCAGTAGGCATTTGTATCTTGTACCATGCTGGAAGCCTTTCCAACTTGGTTGATCTTGCCAGATAGGGTTTGTGTTCTTTTGGCATTGCCTTCAAGAAGCCCAGAGTCATTAAACTATTATAGTAAACTGGCAGTGGAGGGCTTTTATGGAAATCTGACCCAAGAGTGAGAAAAGAATTATGACAAAGACCCAGTATGGAAAGTACCAGAGAGTAGTTTATTGTCTTGGATGCCATCCTCAGATAACCATCAGAATGTTTTCAAATAAGAATTATTTGATTAAATATAACTTTTGAATGCTCAGAATAGATTTTTAGGCAAGCCTGCCTGTCTTTGAGCCATGAGCTGAAACAGATTCCAATGTTATCACCCTAAGAAAAGCATTCAAAAAATTCCACAGAGGCTATAAATGAACCAGAGTAATATATGAGTTGAGAGAGAGTGAGAAAGACAGTAAATAGATTTCTCCAAACTTCATTCATTATTATAATATTACTAAATAGCACTATGATGAATCGTTACATTTTCCCTCATTTCTTTCATTAAAAAAAAACACAACCTTTCCAACGTAGTAGATCAGCATTTCTCTGCTGAGAATGCTAATTTGCCAAGCTGGAAGATTGATTGTCCTTTCTATTTCATTCTTGGCATCATATTACAATCCTTTGTTGAAAATTCTACTAATCTTAAAATCCACATTTAATCTGCTAATTATGCAACATCTTTAATTAACTTCTGATCTTTTTTCTGATGTCTTTTCTTCTCCTCTTAAATGCCTTGATGTTTTAGTCACTTTGGTTTGGCATCGAGCCATGTTACATGTCCATTCTTGTTCTGATAATATTTTCCAATGACTCCTAAGTCATTGGCTCACAAAAAGGGTAGTTGGATGGAACAGAATTTTCCTAGAATATAGGAATTCCTGTGTGTGTGTTTGCGCGTTTGTGTTTTGAGGAATTTCCTTTCTTGTAATGGAGTTCATGAACTGAGTGCTACCTTAAAGAATAGATGTTGAAAATACAGAAAGGAATTCTTTACTAATATTTTAATTATTTCATTTGTGTCTTCCCAATTCTGAGGCTTTTGCTCACTCACATAGACATCATACAGTCTTTCTTTTTCAATAAAGGAATATTTTCCTGTGTCCTCTACTCAAAATGTTTCCTCTCTTTATTTCTGTACATGGCGAGCCAGACAATTACCACCTTCCTCTCCTTGGTGATGGTTTCCTTTGCAAATGTGTTCATTTGGTTTGGAGGGGGGTGCATTTCAGGTGAGACTAAAATACAATGATTACAAGGATATATTTAATTTGCTTTTCCCATACAAGCAACTGCCCATAATTAGTATTCATTTTTCTTATATCACAATGCCCACTGGATAACTCTGGGTAATATGATTACTGAAACATACTTCCACACAATGGTGTTTCCAACTATGTTTTCTTTCTAATTTAATGGGTTCATTTATAGCACTTCTTCTCATGTTCCCTTAGCAACAAATGGGAAGGTACTTGGCATCATTCTCCTCCTGTCCCTTGGATACAGTGTTGTTTTGCTCCAAGGCCCTAAATTCCATTCAGATTTTCATCCACTTACATGTTGGGGCTCGACCAAGGGAATGGGGGAAATTTACATTCCACAGAGTAATGGCTAAATTGAGAATAGGGACCAAGTCCCAGTGTTCCTCTAGCCTTTGCCCTGAAATACCAGTCAGGGCTGAAAGGGGCATCAGTAGATAGCAGGAATGATTTACTTTTGACTACATCTACTCTAGAGAGAACATTAATGGACTCTCAGCCTCTGTTCCTTATTTGGTTTGAAAAATTAAATCGTGGTTCCTGAGTAGTAAATAACACAGTTTTAGAACATAGTCTTCTAAGGAGAGCAGGAATTACATCTGTTTAATATACTTTGAGTGGAAGGTTACATTTTGCCAAGTGCATACTATTTTAATCAAGAGATTAGATTAGATTCGTACTTCTCTTTCTGCAACTCTTGGAGAATGAAACCACATACAATTCAAGAGCAGCTCTTTTGATTATTTGGTTATTACTAATCTTCCACGATGCTCTTACAAAAAACTTCCATATCCCTGAACCTCTATTCTCATTGCCTACCAAAAAATGTTAAGCATATTTCAATCTTTCTCGCCCTATTACTCTACCTAGAAAATCTTTCCCCTTAATCGTTCTTTTTTAAAACCCTTACCTCTGTCTTAGAATTTGTACTAAGTACAAACTCTAAGGTAGAAGAGCAGTAAGGGCTAAACAATTGGAGTTAAGTGATTTGCCCAGGGTCACACAGAGAGGAAATGTCTGAGGTCATATTTGAACCCAGGTCCTCCCAACACCAGGTCTAGTGTGTGATTCATTGTGCCACCTAGCTACCCTTTCCCCTTACTATTTCCTTATTTATATCCTTCTTTAAAGATGTATAATCATTTCAAGAATCAACTCCTCTAACTGGTTGTGTGTATCTCCCTCTTGTGAATTTTTATATCACTCATTTAACATAAATAAAAAATCATCAATATGAAAGTGACAAAAAATCAAACACTAATTATCTTTCAGACATTGAACTTAGTGCTGGGAATAAGAAAAAGAAAAGAAGAAAAATCCAGATAGTTCCTGCCCTCAGAGAGTTTACATTCTAATAGGAGAATGTATGTAGGAGTGTTGGGCAAGGAGGGGGATGTTTTAGTCAGAAACGTCAGAAAAACAATGGTGGAGTCATAGAATATTGAGTGACACATTGTTTCCAGAAATAGTCGATTGGTATGATTATTGCTCTGAAAGCTAGAGGTGAAAGGAGTGACCAAGGAATTGCCCTTCAGTGACCTTTTAGGAAGATGGCCCAGGAATGGCAGAATGGGGATCTGGGTAGGGTTAGAACTCTTCCCTCTCAAATTTCTCCAAGACTGCTATCTCCACTACTCCTTCACTTATCGTACTCTCTTTGGCATCATCAGTATTTTTGTATGTATCTTTCCTCCTATTAAATTATAAGCTACATGAGAGCAGAGTCTGCTGGAATCCATCTTTGTGTCTCCAGTTTTTATCACTGTGTCTTCATCATAATACCATAGGAGCTAAATAAGTATTTGTTGAATTGAAACCAATAGAACATTGTATAGATGTTGTTGTATAGGGGGACAGAGAAAATGGTGGTATTTATCACATTCTTAGCCATAGTGAGGTTTAAGCAGCTGCCACCTCACTTCACCATGATTGGTTCATGAAATTCTTTTTTTCCCAGTTGAAAATTTAAATATTTTATTTCAAATTACAAGCAAAAATAATTTTTTACATTAATTTTTAAAAATGTGGGTTCCAAACTTTCTCCCTCCCCTCTTCCTCTCCCCCCACCCCTGAGAAGGCAAGCAATTAGATATCAATTATACATGTGCAGCATGTAAAATGTATTTCCACATTGGCCAGTTCCTAGTGTTCTGCATGCTGGTATAGCACCCGTCAAGCGACATCCCTATAGCATCAGGAGCAGCTTTTCAGATGTTGACAACTGCTCCTTAGACCTGCTCTTATATTATTTAATTTCAGATGGCATTGGCTTTGTTTTGTTTCTCAAGCAGAGTAGAGATTCCTCAAAAACAAGGGCTGCCTTTCATGCTTCAATGTGTCCCTCATGGCAATAAGGACAGTGTAGATGTGGAAATGGCTCTCAATCAATAACCACTGAAAAAATTACAAACTTCTAAAGCACACCTAACCTCACAGACCTGCAATTTGTCTTGATATACTTTTTTTCCTGATTACTCTATTGCCCTTTGGGTCCTTCACAATTTTGATTTGAGAAGTTGAAGATTTCGTTTCTTGGAGTCAGTCTGGGAAAGTCATTTACCCTCTGCGATCCTCAGTTTCCTCACCCATAAAGGCACCTAGACGACATCATGAATAGAATGCTGTCCTTAAAAGACCTGAGTTGAAAACTTGCCTCAGATACATACTAGCCATATGGACATGGGCAAGTCTCTTAGCCCCAGTTTTCTCATTTATAAAATGTGAATAAATAAAAGTACCTATTTCTTAGGGTTGTTGTAAGGATCAAATGTGATAATATCATGAACAGTCTTTGTAAACCTTAAAATTCTATATAAATACTAGCTATTATTAGTTATTATTATTAATAGCATCTACCTCGGAGTTCTTTTCTGAGATGCAAATGAGATCATGCCTATAAAGAATGAATTAAATTAATTTTGAAAAAAATCATTTTTAAACCCTTATCTTCCATCATAGAACCAACACTGTATATTGGGTCCAAAGCAGAAGAGCAAGTGGTAAAGGCTGGGCAAAGGTTGTTAAGTGACTTGCCCAAGGTCACAAAGCTAGGAAGTATCTGAGGCCAAATTTGAATCCAGCATCTCCTGTCCTTAGGCCTGGGTATCAATCCACTGAGTGATGTAGTTGACTCATGAAAAAAAAAATCATTTATTAAACATTTAATATGGGCTAAGCACTGGAGATAAAAAGAAAAAAAAAACAGGGAGTCTTTACTCTGGAAGAGCTCACATTCTAATTGGTATAGATAATACATAAAAGAAAGTTCAACTTGAGGGGAAATGGCAAGGTCCAGGGGTCCTTAGATTGCATCAATAGGCCACATGAAAGTGACAGGGTCTAGAGAGCAAAGAGGGATTGCAAATAGAAAGGCATGGAGGACCTTCGGAAACAGTATCAGAGCAGATGATAAAGCTTGACACTCTTCCATCCCACTTGTGAATCATAAAACTGTTCAGACTCTACTTCAGAAGATTTGATTAAGCTCTTCACCATTTTTAACAATGGAGGTACTTTATGTATTGAGAAACTTTTAAAATTACTCCACCCTACTCAGACAGTGCCTTAGGGGAAGATAAAGTTGAAAATTCCTGATTGAACAATGAAAAGTCCCCAACTCATACTTATAGTGAAGCAAAAACCCTAAGCTAGATCTATTTTTAGATCTAATACAAAAGGGTGCTAAGTACCTATAAAGGTTAAATTAATCACTAAAAGGTCAAGCAACTTACAAAAGGCAAGCTTAACAAAAGAGGTGTGAAGTACTCAGTAGATTTAATCTAACCAGAGAAGGTGAGAACAAAAGAAGATGAGAACTAAGAATGGGCAGTCCTGGGAAAAAGCATCTACTGTGATTGGTAGACATGAAAAATTTAGAGGAGGTAACATAAGAGAAAATTTCTTTAAAAGGAAGGGACTTATTGAGTTGGAATTTTTTTTTTTGGATTGGAAGTTAGTTGGAGTTGGAGTTCAGAATTGAAGTGAGGACATTTTGAATTGAGTTCGCAATTGAATTCAGTTTGGAGAGGATTTCAGTTCAGAGGGAAAGAACCCTTGCTTGAAGATGATCTTGTGGTGAGTGATAAAGACTGACTCACTCTCCCTTAGGCTCAGACCTAGGCCATTTGACCTAGGCCCTTTCTACTACTTTCTCTTTTTTTTCTCTCTCTCCTTCCCTTAATTCCTTCATTTATATTAATTAAAATCTCCATAAAACCCAGCTGACTTGGGCATTTTCATATTTGGGAATTTTCCCATGGTGACCACTTAATTATAGATTTAAAATCAAGTCACTAAAAATTATCTTTACAGTTTGGCCAAAACCTTTATAGTTTTTGCAATTCACAGTCTTGGCAAACCACATTTTCATGGGTACACACTGCAAGGGATATATTTGGTGACTTCCATTTCATCCAAGGGAGCAAGCTGCCCAATGTATTCCAGTTGAGCCAAGCCTTTTTTTTTTTAAACCCTTACCTTCTATCTTGGAGCCAATACTCTGTATTGGCTAGAACCCCAATACTCTGTATTGGCTCCAAAGCAGAAGAATGGTAACGGCTAGGCAATGGGGGTCAAGTGACTTTCCCAATGTCACACAGCTGGGAAGTGTCTGAGGCAAGATTTGAACCTAGGACCTCCCATCTCTAGGCCTGGCTCTCAATCCACTGAGCCACCCAGCTGCCCCTAAGCCAAGCCTTTTGGCTCTGAGAATAGTGTTCATATTTTTGGCAGGTAATATTCGGATTTAGCAGAGGATGGAACTGGGAAACTGATAAGTTAATTAACTTAGCTAAATTGCCACAGACAGGGGGGAAGAAGTTTTCCAGTCCTCCCCTCCCCCAATCCTTTGCTTTTTCCACTAGATCATGTTGGTCATTACTAATGGCAGATGCTAGTTCCAAATTCTGAGTTCCTAGTTTGATCAATATGAGTGTGTATAGTCCAGGAAGGAGGGCAGAAGAGAAGTGAGGAATAAGGGTGGTGAGTGCGAAGGATAGAACTACATACCTAGAGTGAAATAGAGGATTCTACTACCAATAAATTTAGAAAATCCCAATTGTCTAAATGGACAATTCAATCAATTTTTAAATTGCCAGTAGTGTAATTTTTTTTAGAACCTTGAGTGGTATTTGATCTCCATCACAATCTACTCCCAAAACATTTTCATAGGCTGATAACCACTGCTTCCCTTCATATGCAAATTTGAGTCAAATTTGTCTTGTAGGACCCCACATATAACATTCCATCTTCTATCTCCATGCCTTTGTGGAGGTCATTTTCTTTCTTTTTTTAAGCCCTCATCTTCTGTCTTAGTATCAATGCTGTGTATTGGTTCTAAGGCAGAAGAGTGGTAAAGACTAGGCAATGGGGGTTAAGTGACTTGCTCAGAGTCACACAGCTGGGAAGTGTCTGAGGCCAAATTTGAATCTAGGGTCTTCTGTCTCCAGTTGTAGCTCTTAATCCACTGAACCACCTAGGTACCCCTGATAATACATCTTTAGTGCATTTAGCAAACCATTCATTGGATGATACAAGACTGTGTAAGCCAATAGAGTCGTAGAAGAAAGAGAAGAGGACTCAGAGAAGGGGTTGTGGAGGACACAAGCTAGAGGCAGGTTGAGAAGAATTGAAGTGAATTTTGGCCTACTGGAGCGAGGCACTGAGAGGAAAAAAGGTTCTTTCAATACACACTACTTGTGGATTTTGCAGCCTTCTTCTTTATCTTGGTTGAGTGAACACTGTCAACACGACTGACCAGTTCAAGAACAACCATGACAATAACACCACCAGTAGTGCCATCCCTAAGTCTAGATCATCCAACTCTGTTGATGAAACAAACAGATGGACTGGAATTTTCACTTTTCAGCTGACAAAGAGTCGTTTGGAAAATCCTGTTCAAATAAACCAAATCTGACTGCTACCGTCTGTGACTTGATGGCAGAATTCACATGGTTGGTCTGACACTAGAAAGACCTTCCATGGGAAACTAGGCAGGATTTTGACTCCGATTTGGTTCAAACCAGCTGCCCAAAATAGATTATTTCTGACAGATGAACGTCTCTGAATGAAAGTAGCCAGCTATTGGCTGCCTCATGCAACTGAACTCTGAGGTTCTGCCAGGAGTAACAGCTGTCACTGGACAAATCTGTGGAGAAGCTGAGAACTTCTTTCCTCATTTCTAAAAGCCAAATTCTCTTTAGCCCTAAATGCTTGTCCTCTCTTTTGTTTTGTCTGCTGAATCCTATGTCTAGAAAATGTCTTTTGGATTCATACAACACAGAGAATTTTATCTTGGAAGCTACAAAGTCTCTTCTCTCTTGGAAGTTCTCACCATCAATGGAGTAAATGACTCGACTGCTAGGCAAAGATTTCTGTTACAAAAATCTTGCTAGATCTTGCTTCTAATATTCAGAGAATGGATTTGATTTTGTATGATAGACACAATAATGATATTAACACAAGGCTTGAAAGTTTGCAGGGTGCCTTACATAGATTATTTCATCTGAATCTCACAGCAATTCTGCAAAATAGGTTAGACTACCCATATTATTGCAACTTCTTTTTACAAATGCTCAGGGAGGTAGTGTTCATTATCACATAACTCCTAAGAAGCAGAATTTGAACTCAGGTCTGCTGATCTTTAGTTCTCTATCCTATAACAATGTATATAAAATGTGTGTGTGTGTGTGTGTGTGTGTGTCTGTCTGTCTGTCTGTCTGTCTGTGTATAGGCTCTTAATGTGTATAAAGGCAAGAAGGATCCTAGAACCATTTTAAGCAAAACGTTTGGCCAAGATATTAACTAAGGTACCTTTGTCTGCTAGATTATGCAATGAAGTAGAAGGATTGAGCTGACTCTTTTCATTGAAAGCTATGATGATAAATGTCAATGCCATTCTGTCATGGCATAGAGAGAGAGGGACTCATGCTGTGGATCCAGTTACCTTCATCGCAAGATAAATGGCAATTCAAATACTTTAAGGTTATTTGGAATTACACTGTACTCTCATTCTAACATTCTTCACTAAAGATTCAAATTCAGTATGAAGTAGATTCACAGTGTATTCCGTTTGGAAGGACTTTGTTCAAGGAGGACCCAAAGGAGACATCACTGAGAGGAAGCATGGTGAAATGGGAAGAGAACAAGAAAATCTGCTTTCAAATCTTGCCTCAAATGCTATGTAATATGGAACACATAATCTCTTTGGGCCTCAGTTTCCTTATCTATAAAACGAAGAGATAGACTCAATGGCTTTTGAGATCCTTCCTAGATCTAAATCTATGATCATATAATTATTATAAGCTGTTATATACATACAATAGGGACTCTGTTCAACATGTAGGTATGATGCAGCAGGCTTAAGTACACTAGTTCTGGTTTCAGAGGACCTAGCTTCAAATCCTACTTGTGATGCTTAGTACTTCCATGATCTTGGGGAAATAATCCAACCTCCCTAGTTTTCTATGAAATGACATAGTTAAATGGCCTCTGAGATCCCTTAAAGTCTATATCTGTGTACATTATTTAGAGCTGGAAGGGACTATAAATTCAGTGCCATTATCCCTCTGCTTCTCCCCTCCTATTCTACAGGTGAGAAAACTAAGGCTAATAGATATGATGTGACTCATGCAATGAAATAAAGTAATTTAGTGTTGGAGCTGGAATGAAAATACAGGTGTCTAGAACCCCAAAGTAGAAGGATTTTTCTACTATGTTACCATTTGTTATAATGTCAAAAAAAAAAGTAACTAAAGGCATCAACAATTACTTTAATGGTTTCTTTTGTTATCTCATTAATAATAATAATAGCTATTTAAGTTGTGATTACTGTGTGCCAGGCACTGTGCTAAACACTTTACAGTATTTAACTCATTTGATCCTTACAATAAACCTGGGAGGTAGGTGCTATTATTACCCCTCCCTCATTTTACAGATGAGGAAACTGAAGCGAACAGAGATCAAGTGGTTTGCCCAGGGTCATACAACCAGTAAGAGTCTAGTAAAGTTTGATCACTATTATTATCTCAATCCTAGTCTATCTTGGCTTTGCCTTTAGTTATGAATGAACATATTCTGAACATTTATTTTGCATACCATCTCACATTTCCCCATCTGTAAAATGGAGATAATAAGTAGCAGTCACCTCCCAGGGATATTGTGAGAATCAAATCAGGTATTATTTATAAAGTGAATTGCAAAACTTCAACCACAATATAAATACTTGTAGTTGTTGCTAGTTCATAGAATCATGGTATCTGAAATGGTAAGGGACTTATGAGATCACTGAGTCCAAATCTGCCCATTCTATAGATGAAGAAAATGAGCTCTAGAGAGTTTAAATGGTGTCCTAGTGGCCTTGGAAAGACAGTGGATTTGGAATGGGAGAGACGTGGGCTTCATTCCTGGTTCTGATTATGTGACATTCATTAATTGTGTTTTTGATATAATAACTTTTAAAAGCACATTCACCAATAATTTAGCTTTTCTGAAACTCAGTTTCCTCATCTGTTAAATAAGCCTAAAAAGTGCTTAGAAACCTCAAAATTTCTCCCTCCTTGACTTTGCACAAGTGGCTAGCTGGGGTTAGTAAATGCTACTCCCTCAACTCTCTGCCCCCTACAGTCTCTAGGTTCCTTCACAGCCCCTACCAGAGATCTTTTCTAATTCTCTTGGGACCTCAACTTCCCCTGTCCCAACAATAACAAACAGTCTTTCCCTATTGGAAATTATTTCTATTTTGTACCTATTTTAAATATAAGTCAAAAAGGTAGCCTGGAGAAACAGAGAACACAATGGACTCAGAATCAGAGAGACTTGAATTTCCATCTTGGTTCTGATACATTTTTGCTCTATTACCTCTTTCAGGTCAAGTCACTTTCCCCTTTCAGGACCCAGGCAACTTCCTAAGACTCTATGTTGCAGGGCAGGTGCTGAACTGCATTGAAAGTTTGTTTCCTTGGAAACTTCTCCATCCCCCAGAAATAGTAGATCCTTGCTATTTACTTACTTATGTATATATGTATCTTCTTCCCTATCCCTCCTCTCCAGTAGAAGGTTATAAAATATATTTTTAAAAAAACCAACTCATTCCTTTTATTTTATTTTTTTCAATGACATGTAGAAACAATTTTTAACAATTGTTTTCTGATCTTTTGTAATCCAACTTCTGTGTGTTCTTCCCCACTCCCCAGTCATTAAACAATCTGATATAGGTTATTCCAGTATTGTCATGTAATACAAATTTCCCAATTTCTTATGTTGTGAAAGAAGACTCATATCACACATACAAGAAAAAAAAACTCATGAAGGAAATAAGGCAAGAAATGGCATAGTTCCATATGCATTCATACTCGTGTGGATAGCTTTTTTTTATCAATAGAGATTCTTACCTTTGTGACCCTATAGCCTAGCATAGTCTTGCCATAGTAGGTATCTAATAAATAATTATTAAATGAAACTGAATTATGATGATCTCCAAGGTTACAAGTATAGCAAACAAATTATTTGAGGAATTTCTAATAGTAGAATTCTAGGAATTTGATTTTGGGAATCGTTTTGAAAAACAATAACATTTAAAAACCTATATCTAACCCTAACTTATTTATTTGTTTTCAGACTTAGCAAAATAGTTTCTTATAACAACTTCTCTCTTTCAGCTAAAATTGCCTTTATAATACTCTACATATAACTGTTAGATATATTTCTTAAAGTGATCAAGGAAAAAGGATAAAAAGGAAACTACAGGTTCTAAAATATTTACAACTTTTTGTGTTGGTAAAGAACTGGAAAGTGAAGAGATGTCCATTGTTTGGGGAACAGAGGACAAGTTGTGGTATATGGTCATAATAATACTATCATGCCATAAGAAATGACAAACGAGATGATCACAAAAAAAACTACAAAGACTTATATGAAGTGATGCAAAGTGAAATGAGCAGAACCAGAAAAATATTGTACACAGTACCAAGAATGTATGATCAACTTTGAATGAAAACTATTATTAACAATTCCAATGGAGTCATGGAAAAAAAAAGGATATCTACCACCATAGAAGAAACAGAATCTGAGTACAAATTAAAATATATTATTCTTTACTTTATTTCCTCCATGAATTTTTCTCTAATGTAAGCAATATATATATTGTTTCACAATATGATGAACATACGTGTTATATGATAATATATGTACAACCTATATCATATTACTTGCCTTCTTAGAGTGGGATGGAGAGTGAGATATAGATTTTTGGACATAGCTAATGTGAGAATTTGTTTCTCTTAGATAATAAGCATATTTATTATAATTTGTTACATACTTATAACTAATCGTATATATCATGCTGTTTTGTTATATATTCTGTCACGTTTTATACTTGTAAAATAATGAATTTTAAAAATTTAATCGAATTTTCTGTTACCGGCATACTTTGCTCATGAACAGCCATGAAAATTCTCCTTAGCTTTGAGTAACTGTTTGAGGAAGGATTTACAACCCTGAACTGATCCACGAGTTATCTAATTCGTAGAGAAGTTCTCATGATATTATAATTTGGCGCAGAAACAATAAATGGTCTGTCTTAAGGAAATGTCTGCTCTTAAGAATGTCTTAGCCAGGGTGCACATGATCTAAGGCCGTGCTTCTCAAGTCAGAGATTGGCAGGTTTGGTCATTTCCAAGGGTTTATAGGGACCAGAGTCCATGGTCTATAATAAAGACACAATCTGTATACATATATATATGTAGTCCCACCCTCCTCTCTACCTAGGCCCAGCCCACATATACTGTAGCTTGTTCTTTTATTAAGAACTCTTCCTCTTTCTTTATCTGGTAAAAACTTATTCTCTTCCTGGTCTTCCCTGATTATTGCCGCTTCTTGCTACTTTATCACTAGGTCTCCTGAATTTTCTGGGTTTCCAGTTTCTCAAAATAAAAACAATAACAATGTTAACATCTGATATTTATATTACACTTTAAGTGTTTCAAAGGACTTTCTACTTTGGGCATGGATTCCCCACGGCCTTAGAATCTCTCACCACCCCAGGTTCAGTGAGGGTGACTTGGGACCAATCATAGTTGTGACTCCTTCTCTCATCTGTTCTTATCCTAGACCAGGACTGGATTAGGCTGATCTGAAGGCTCAAGTCTGGACCTGGAACAAAATGAGACACTGGTAGAGCGTTAATGGTTAACAAAAGGATATTTGCTTAGCCATGACACGAAAATGCCATTCATGGGGAAAGAGGCACATTGTTGGTGGAGCTGTGAATGAATACAGCCACTCTGGATGGCCGTGACCCAAGAGGTACTAAACTGTCCATACCTTGGACCTCGTGCTATCACTACTAGAATAAACAAGAGAAGAAGCTTCTATACGTCCAGCACTAATTATAGCAGTTCTTTTAGAGGTAATAAAGAACTGGGAATTAAGCAGAAGCCCACCAAATTGGGAATGGCTGAACAAGTTAAGCTACAGGCATGTAAAGTAGTCTTATTATGTTATAAGAGATACTGAAAGGGGCAGTCTCAGAAAAACCTTGCAAGACCTTCATGAATAAATGCAAAGTGAGGAAGTAGAGCCAGTAGAACATTTTATACTGTTGCAACTTTGTGAAACCAAGCAATTTTGAAAGACTGAAGAACTCTGATCAGTGCATAATTCCAGAATGCTGCTCACTTCCTAAAAGAGAGGTGATGGATTAAATACACAAAATGAAACACATTTTTTATTTTTATTTATTTTTTTAAACCCTTACCTTCCACCTTGGAACCAATACTGTGTATTGGTTCCAAGGCAGAAGAGTGGTAAAGGCTAGGCAATGGGGGTCAAGTGACTTGCCCAGGGTCACACAGCTAGGATGTGGCTGAGGTCAGATTTGAACCTAGGACCTCCCATCTCTAGGCCTGGTTCTCAATCCACTCAGCTGTACCCACACATTTTTTTCTTAGACATAGATTTTGATTGACAGCTCTTTTTTACCTCAACATGGAATTAAGTTTGCCAGGAGAAATATCAACAATCTCAGATATGTAGAAGATAACTCTCTCATGGAAAGTGAAGAATAATTAAAAAGCCTCATGATGAAGGTGAAAGAGGAAAGTGAAAAGCTGACTTAAAGATTAACACACACCCACTGCCCCCCCCCCCAAAAAAAAAACCCAACTTAGATCTTGGCAACTAGTCCATCATTTCCTGGCAAATAAAGGGAGAAGAAATAGAAGGAGTGCCAGATTTTTTTTTTTCTTGGGCTCAAAGATCACTGCAGACAGTAACTGCAACCACGAAATTAAAAGATATGTGCTCCTTATTAGGAAAACTATAGTAAATCTGGAGAGTGCCCTAAAAAGCAGAGCCATCAGTGTGTTGCTGACAAAGCTCCTGAAAGCCAAAGTTATAGTTTTTCCAGTAGCAATATATAGTTCCAAGAATCGGACTATAAGGAAATTTGAGCTATGGAATCCAAATGTAGTGCTGGAAAAGCCTTTTGAGAGTCCCTTGAGAGCAAGAAGAACAAGGCAGTCCATACTTTAAGACATTATTTCAGACTATTTACTGGAAGGTCAAGTACTGAAGTTGAAACTTAAATTGGTCATATAATGAACAGACAGGACTCAATGGAAAAGATTCTGATGTTGGGAAAGATTAAAGGCAAAAGGAGAAGGGGATGGCAGAGGATGAGATGGAGAGAGTGTCATGGAAACCAAGGAACATGAACTTGGATACACTTTAGGACATAGTGGAAAATGGAAGGGCCTGGCATGCTGTGGTCCACAGGGTCACGAAGAGTTGGACACGACTGAATGACTGACCAATAAAACAAGTAAGTCCAAGGAAGAGGACGCAGAAAACAGTCTTGGATTCAGATCACAAATGGAGAGCTCTAAGCTGCTTTTGAAGCAATTTAATGTTAAATACCCAAATTGTGTTTGTTTGCTTTTTTAAAACTCTAACTTCTATACTATCAATGCTGTGTATTGTTTCCAAGGAAGAAAAACAGTGAAGATTAGGTAACTGAATCAAGTGACTTGCCCAGGGTCACACAGTTAGGAAGTGTCTGAGGCCATTTGAATGCAGGATGCCTATAGGTCTGGCTCTATATACACTGAGACATCTAGCTTCTCCTTGTTTCCTTAAATGCCTGCAGTTTGTGGGGTGTGTACATCTGGAGGATCTTTAGACAAAGAGAATATGTAAACCTGAGATTTTGAAATATTTGTCTTTGGATTTTTTTGCTTTGGCTTGGCTTAAAAATAGATTTGGAGAGAAAGGAGATGCCTGAGATGTTGGTGATTTTTTCTCTTTTTAATATGCTTTTATAAATTCTTTTACTTTTTTTTTTAACCCTTATGTTCTGTCTAGGAGCCAATATTGTATATTGGTTCCAAGGCAGAAGAGTGGTAAGGGCTAGGCAATGGGGGTCAAGTGACTTGCCCAGGGTCACACAGCTAGGAAGTGGCTGAGGCCAGATTTGAACCTAGGACCTCCCGTCTCTAGTCCTAACTTTCAATCCACTGAGCTACCCAGCTGCCCCTATTCTTTTACCTTTTGTAAAAACAAAAAACCATATACATTTATATGACGAACATAGATTTTAGTAGTAAATGGCAGAGTTTTCTAGTAAATGAAGACTGAGCCAGAGTCTAATTGGATATAGTCAATCAAACTCCTTAGACTTAGGAGATAACTATTGTCATGCACAAAAGGGTTAGAACAAACAAAATGAGGTAGCCACCTCTCTGAGAGCCCTAGAGGTCTTAGTATTACCCTAGATCACCCCCTGATATTAGACTGCATGAATAACTGCTGAAAAAGCATGTGATTAGGCTTTCCAAGGATGAAGTCTGCCTTGCCTACCACTGATTAAGAGTACACTCACAGAATGTGACCCCATGACTTGGAAGTGATCTTGGGTTCTCATAAGCTATGCCATTTTAGTGCAACCTCGGTGGTTTCCATTAAACTTGAAGGACTTTATATTCAGGCTTGACACATATCTATCAAATGTATTTCTATTGTTCTAGAACCAGTCTGGCACATTACCAACTAGTTAACTGGGTGGTCTTTTTGTTTAATTAGATTTTTAAAATCAATTAGCTCTTCAAATTATAGAAGACCTTCAGTCTATATAACTCCAGGAAATATTTTCACCAATGTGGGATGCTAAAGGATATATTATAGCTGATAAATTAAAGGTTGGTATAAATAGGAAAAGCACAAGATTTTGAAATCAGAGTTTTATAATCTTGACTGTTGCTTATTAATGTAGCAATGGAACCTTGGAAAAACCATTTAAATATCCTTAAGTCTTCATTTTCTCATCTAAAAAGGGAGGAGGATGGACTAGATCAAAGGTGTCAAAAACCTATAGGAGAAAACTCTGGAGTGTGAGTAGAACAGATTAAAATATAATCAGGAAATGTTCAATAAATTAAATAAAAATTCAAAAAGTTAGGTAATATTAGTTTGTGGTTTTCTAAGACAACAGGTGACATTAGAGTTCTGATTCTATTTCTGGTTGACACCAATGAGCCATCTAGGTGGCCTCTAAAGCTTTTTTGCGCTAGTAAATCAATGCTCCCACAGCCCCTTGCTTTCATAAAAGCCTAAATTTTAGCATAGAGTATGTCTATTATTGGGGGGGAGGCATTGAGGGTAGCTTCTCAGGAAAACAAATTTTAGTTTCAAAAGCGGATTGGAGATATATTATCAGAACAAAGGAAATGGGCTGTTCCAAAAGGATATTTCTAGCAACGCCTGGTAATCTGATTAATTGCCTTTCTTTACTTAACAGATATTTCTGTCTAAGGAATTAGGAACTGGGATTCATCATCCAGAATTAGAGTTCATTCTCTCTCAGGCGAGACTGAAGAAACACTGACATATTCCTGTTTTCCATTTCTTTTCTAGAGTCTGTAGGAGAGTTTTCTTCCTTCTCTTTGTAATGTTCTCTTCACCCCTCTTTATTGCAAGATGCTAATCATATCTAGTCACATTTCCCAAGTTTATAGTTGCTTTTTTTAAAGTGGTTCCAATTGTTTGCTTTCTGATGCCATTTAAAGAAAACCTCATCAGAGAGCTCCCTCTCAGTCTTATTAAAAGATGGGGAGCTTCTGCCAAGTTTTCTTTATAGGTAGCTAATCCCACTATATGGATCCAATAATTGAAGGCAGCCTTCCCTAACCAAAGTATTTAATTTCATTTCTTTTTAAAAAAATAATAAAAGGTCTTTAATCACAGCCAGAAAGATTGCAATTGGTCCCCCCCCACCCCCCAGCACCATGTACCATGGAACTTGGACTCCCCTATGAGATACAGAGAAGAAGCATTAAATAGCCTTTGGGAAGGGGGGGATGGGTGGAAGAATAACTGCAATGTTGCTAAATTTCACAAATATTTGGGGAAAGTGCAATAGCTAGAAAGTAATGTAGGTAGGGGCCTTGATTCTTTATGTTTAATTTTAAATTCAGTCTGTGGGATAGGTAAGACCAATTCAATTCATAGGTAATTCAGTCATTATCTGTCTTTTGAGTTCTTCCAGTTGAGTTTCTCCAGTTCCTTTCTGGGAAAACAAATGGAAGTGTTTCATCTTTTACTTTACCTTGCTTCTGGATCTCAAGGTTCATCTTATTTGGGGTTTTCTTGTTCTCCGCACATGGTGCACAATGCATTATTTCTTTAGTACTTACCTATCAAAATGAAAGAATCTGATTTTTCCATTGCTTATTTGGGTTTATATCTTGAGGTTTTGGTTTTATAAGATTACCCAATTACAAAAATGTACAATATGGAAACCCGTTTTGCATAATACATGTATAACCCAGATTGAAATCAACTGTCAGCACCTGTAGGGAGATGGGGAAGAAGGGAGGAAGATAAGTTCAATCATATAACTTAGGAAAACTTGTATGGAAATTTTTATTACATATAATTGGTAGACAAATAAATAAATGGTACTTGGCTATCAGAGTGACCTCCCCTAAGGACTTCCCCAATCCTTCACTTGAGCAACTTCAGTAGTTCCCTATTATCTCCAAGATCAAATAGAAAGTCTCTCTTTAGCATTTAAAGCCTTTCAGAATCTTAAACTTTTCTACATTTCCAGTCTTCTTAAACTATTCTCCCCCAAACTCCTTTCAGTCAACTACAATGACCTTCTTTCTGCTGTTCCTTACACATGGTACTCCATTTCCACTGGCTGCTCAACATTCCTAGAATGCTCTGACCCTTCAAGTGCTCTGAGTTTCTCAATCCTCCAGCATCGTCCCAAATGCTAATGACTTCCCTCCAAGATTACCTCTGAAGTGTCTTCTGTATATATCTTGCATGGTCATAGTCATTGACATGTTGCACTTCCATCAGGAGAGCCTCTGGAGGACAAGAAGAGTGTCTTTTTGCCTTTCTTTGCATCTCCAGCACTTGGCACAGTGACTGGAAGATGCAAAGAGAAAACCAAACAATATTAGCCTCAATAAATTGATTCTACTGGGTGTAGGGGATGACTAGAATGATGGATCAATTCCTGATTAATGACAAAGAATAAAGCTAGGCCCTGAGAAGTGAGTAATGAATCCCTTGATGTGGTCATCTGTATTCAATTCTGTACTATTCAATGTTAAAATTATGTAAAATGTGGTATTTTGAAAATATGCCCTGCAAATTCAAATAAGGCAGTCACTTCAGGAGATTCATTTCCCATACTAATTGGAACCCAGTTGTACTTGGTTTGGATGTATAATCACCAAGGATAGTCTTGGGACAAGTTACTTAGCCCCTCTCAGGTTCAGATTCTTCATTTGTGAAACGGGAAAAATAACAGTATCTACCTCCCAGGGCTTCTTTGAAAACCAAATGAAATCAATAAATCCATAAGTGAAAATTTTATTAAGGATTCACTATATGCTAGACACTTTGCTAAGTGCTAGTATAACCAAATGTAGAGAATTTTAAAAACCTAGCTATCTTCATCATCTGGGCAGCTAGGTGGCACAGTGAATAGGGCATTGACCTTGAAATCAGGAAGACTCATCTTCATAAGTTCAAATCCAGCTTCAGATATTTATTGTGTAACCCTGGACAAGTAACTTAATTTTTGCCTAATTTTCATTATCTGTAAAATCAGCTGGAGAAGGAAATAACAAAGTACTCCAGTATCTTTACCAAGAAAATTCCAAAGGGGATCACAAAGAGTCACACATACGTGAAAAATGACTAAATGACAAATTATCATCATTAAATATCATTATTATAATTGTTGATAAAAATCTGGATGTGAGTCAATCATTAGCTATACCAAGAATGTTTACCATTGACATGGCATCAGGAAATAAGTACTGCCTGGAAAAATCAAATGGCAACAATGTTTTTTGTTTGTTTACTTGTTCTCTGTAGGGGAAACCATGTTTTTTACTCTTTGCATTTCTTCAAAGGCACATTTACTATCTTTGATTTAGCAGAAAAGAACTCAGTTCAAACTTGGTACATTGCATGACATATTGGTCTAATGGAACCCTCTTTGGAGACAGTAGCCTTGCATAATTGCCTGGAAATTCAGTGAAAGCCTAGAATTCTCTGGAATTTCCCTGGCTACCTGGCATACTGAGTTCCAAGAAATGAGAATGTATGGCAGTTGCCTGATGTATTTTGCCATATGCCCACATCTTTTATTTTAACCTATTTCAAAATAATTTTTTGGAGGTCAAACTTCTGGGTTAATATGGCTGCTGTATAGAAGCAGGACTTTTCCTCTCCTCACCACCAACCGAAATAGACTACCTCTTAAGGACAAAAAAAAAAACAACAAGTTCAGATGAACAAAGGGACCCCACAGTAGGGCGCAGCATTGAAGGTATGTGTAATTTGGGCATTTCCACACTATAAGGGAGTGAAATACCTCCCACCAAAATGCAAGTTGATCAACCCTCCCCTATCCCACCTACAGTGCCAGAATCAGAGCCAACGTGCCAGAATCAGAGTGAGCAAGGGCAACTCTAGCTCCTTGGGAGCTGACTAAGACCACCAGGGACTTACCCCTGAGAACAAATAGACTTGGGACTCCAAGAGGCTGAAGAGTGTGAACCGTGGGTGCTGAGATAGAACAGTGAGGGACAGCACACAGTAGAAGCTGTGGAGACTCAAAAAGTAGCCTCAGGCAAAAACTGTGCTCTATAGCTTGCCCTCTTCACTCAGACATCTGGCTGTGAAGCAATGGAAAAACCAGCACAGCAATGGCAAGCAATGCCCAAGAAATACAATCTTAATTCAACAAAAAGAACAAGAGAAAGTCATTGACCCTGGATAATTTTTATGGAGAAAAAAAAATCCAGACTACAGAGGAGACTGCAGAGGAAGACAAACAGGAAAACATATCCAAACTTTCTAAAAAAAATGGAAATTGGTCATGAGCTCTCCAAGAAATCAGGCTGGAATTTCAGAACCATGTTAAAAAGATAGGAGAGACTTGGCAAGAAAAGTGGGAAATAGTTCAAAAAGAAAAATAAGAGTTTAAGAGATAGAATCTCCCACTTGGAAAAGACGTCCAGAATCAAATGAAATGATAAGCAAATTGAAGACCAGAAATGACCTGCTGGAAACCAAGAAAAGCTGGATAGACCAAGCCAAAAAGGAAATCAAGAGATAATAATGGAAAACCAGTCTTTAAAGACTAGAATTGGGCAAGTAGAAGCTAATGATGTCACAAGACAGCAAGAATTAATAAAGCAAAATCAAAAGACTGACAAAATAGAAGGAAACACTGACAAAATGACTGACCACGAAAACCAGTCTAGAAAATACAGTTTGAGAATCATTGGTCTACCTGAAAACCTGGAAATAAACAGAAAACTGGGCATCATAATACAAGAAATTATCCAAGAAAACTGCCCTGATGTTCTTGAACAAGCATATGTTTGCTTTCACCTGGGAAGGCTCTCAGTTGATACGGGTTCATTTGACTCAAGGGTATGTGGAAAGTCCTGGTCTTTTTACATACATTTTGAGCCAAGACACAGATAATATAAAAATTAAGAACAGTAATTTAATTAAATATGTAGATGATCTAGTCTTGGCTTCAACAAAAGCTGAAGTGTGCCAAGAGGATAGCAAGCACCTCCTCCCCAAAGTAGAATATTTGGGGTTCATTTTAACTGCTGGTGCCCATTCTATTTCTCCTAAGCACATTGAAAATATCCAAAAATTAAGTGCTCCTACCACTAAAAAGCAATTGGGGGCGTTCTTGGAGCAACAGGATTTTGTTGGCAGTGGATCTCTTGCTATGGGGAAATGATTAAGTCCCTGGTATCACTCACAAAAACTCAATCCCTGAACCACTTAAATTAGAAAGAGAACGACTTCTGGGCAAACATGGCTGCAATCTAGATGCAACTCACTTCCCCTCCCCAGCACCGAACGAAATAGACTACCTCAAAAGAGCATAAAAATCACCTTTGGAAGAACAGAGGGACTCTCCAGTACTCCACAGAAACGAAGGTACGTGGGGTTTGAGCTTTTCCATACTATAAGGAGGAGGAAAAGCTTGCACAAAAACTTGAACTGAGCCGCCCCTTCTCCCCACCCACCCACCAAACCAGAGTAAGCTATCAGAGTGCTCACTGGGAGAGCTAGTGAGTGAGGAGTTTCTCTGTCTGGGTGGGAGGGGCACACCAGGGTCCTTGGGATCTAAAGACTGCAAGGAAACGACCTCTCAGGGTGGTTTCATGGGAGAATCCCGCGCTGAGCACCGGGGGCTATGGAGCTGAACTCCAGGGCGGTTGAGCTGAGCACCTGGGTGGAGCTGAACACCTGGGTGGGCTGCGCTGAAAGCCTGGGCGGTTGGGCTGAACATAGGTGCCTGCGCTCTAAGAAACCTCGGAGGTTGGAAAGAACTAGTCTGAGGCAACCTAAATTCACAGAAAACCCGCCCATATCACCCAGACCCCAGACCAAAAAAGAAAGTGGAATAAAACCACCAAAGGGATGGCTCACACAGCCCAAAATCAAGCCTCCAAGAAGAAAGGGGGGGGGGTGACTATAGAAAACTTTTATGGAGGGAGTAGCCAAGGAAAAGAAGAGAATGAGGATGAAATCCAAACAAAATCAGAACATGCCTCCCAAAATGGAAACTATCCACAAGCTCTGGAAGATCTCAAACTGGAGCTTACCCAAAAGATGGAAACCTTTTGGGAAAAAAAAATGGGAGAAAGAGATCAGCAGTCTGATAGACAAGACTTCACAATTGGAGAAGGAGCTGGAAGCATCTAATAGAAGGGCAGACAAAGCTGAAAAGCAAAATTGGTCCCTAAAGACCAGAATTAAGCAAATGGAAGACAGTGAGATTACAAAACAGCAAGAATCAATAAAGCAAAGCCAAAAAATTAATGAATTAGAAAAAAAACATAAAATATCTCACTGAAAAGGTCACAGACTTGGAAAACAGAGGAAGATGAGACAACCTCAGAATTATTGGTCTCCCCAAAAAACCAGAGATAAACAAAAACCTTGATGCTATTCTACAGGAGATTATAGAAGAAAATTGCCCACATGTTCTGGAGCAAGGGGGCAAAATAGAAATAGAAAGGGTTCATAGAACACCCTCTATACTAAATCCCCAAAAGACAACCCCCAGGAATGTAATCGCCAAATTCAAGAGCTTCCAAGAAAAGGAGAAAATCCTACAAGAAGCCAAGAAGAGGAGCTTCAGATATAGGGGGGTTCCCATAAGGATCATACAGGACTTAGCAGCTAACACACTAGGAGACCGCAAAGCATGGAACACAATATTTAGAAAGGCAAGAGAGCTGGGTCTCCAACCAAGAATCAACTACCCAGCAAAACTGACTATATACTTCCAGGGGAAAGTATGGGCATTCAACAAAATAGAAGATTTACAAGCATTTGCTAAGAAAAGACCAGAACTTAGTGGAAAATTTGATATCCAATCACAGAAAGCAAGAGAAACATGAAAATGTAAATATGAAAGAAAGAGAAAAGGAGATAAATCTTATCTTTTTCTTTAAGTCAAACTCTCTTCCATAAGGACTACATTTATATCAAATTATATATATTAATATGTGGGGAAAATGTATTGTGTAACTCTCAAAAATTGTATGCATCATAAGAGTAGTAAGAAGAATCATGCATAGGGAAAGATTGGGCCATCAAGAAGATTTGGTGAAAGGGGGGGCAAAGAAAGAAAAAGGGAGGGAGGAATCATCGATAATACTAACATTTACTTCAAGAAATGGGGAGGAGGGCTAAATAGAATAATCTTTCTCATACAAAGATATACATGGGAAGGGGAGAGAAAGAACTCTCATATGAGAAAGAGAGGAAGAGAGCATGAAGTGGAATTACTTAAACCTTACTCTCAGTGTAATCAAATCTGAGAGGGAAGAACATCTAGATCCAGTGGGATCCTGAATTCTATCTTATCCAACAGGGTAAGAAAGAAAGGAAAATCAAGAAGGGGGAGGGGGGTATAAAAAGGGAGGGGATAGAAAGGAAAGCATATCAAGGGAGGGGACTAGGGGGACTGACCTAAAGTAAATCACTGGTTCAAAAGGATATAGCTAAAGAAGAAAGGTCAGAACTAGGGGAAGATATCAAAATGCCAGGGAATCCACAAGTGACAATCATAACTTTGAACGTGAATGGGATGAGCTCACCCATAAAATGTAGACAAATAGCAGATTGGATTAGAAACCAAAACCCTACCATTTGTTGTCTTTAAGAAACACATATGAGGCAGGTTGATACTCACAAGGTTAGAATTAAAGGGTGAAGTAAGACCTTTTGGGCCTCAACTGATAGAAAGAAGGCAGGAGTTGCAATCATGATATCTGACAAAGCCAAAGAAAAAAATAGACCTGATCAAAGGGGATAGGGAAGGTAAATATATTCTGTTAAAAGGGGGTATAGACAATGAGGAAATATCACTAATCAACATGTATGCACCCAATGGTATAACATCCAAATTTTTAATGGAGAAACTAGGAGAATTGAAGGAAGAAATAGACAGTAAAACCATATTAGTGAGAGATTTGAACCAACCACTATCAAATTTAGATAAATCAAACCAAAAAATAAATAAGAAAGGAGTAAAAGAGGTGAATGAAATCTTAGAAAAATTAGAGTTAATAGACATATGGAGAAAAATAAATAGGGACAAAAAGGAATATACCTTCTTCTCAGCACCACATGGCACATTCACAAAAATAGATCATACACTAGGTCACAGAAACATGGCACTCAAATGCAGAAAAGCAGAAATAATTAATGCAACCTTTTCAGATCATAAAGCAATAAAAATATTGATCAGAAAGGGTACATGGAGAGCCAAATAAAAAATTAATTGGAAATTAAATAATATGATACTCCAAAATCGGTTAGTTAGAGAAGAAATCATAGAAACAATTAATAATTTCATTGAGGAAAATGACAATAGTGAGACATCCTTTCAAACCTTATGGGATGCAGCCAAAGCAGTACTTAGAGTAAAATTCATATCCATGAGTGCATATAACTAATTAACATTAGTTATATTATATATATATATATATATACACTAATTGACATAAATAACATTAACAAATCAGGGAGGGCAGAGATCAATGAATTGGAAATGCAAATCAAAAAACTTGAGAACGAACAAATTAAAACCCCCCAGAAGAAAACCAAACTAAAGATCCTAAAAATTAAGGGAGAAATTAATAAAATTGAAAGTGATAGAACTATTGAGCTAATAAACAAGACTAGAAGCTGGTACTTTAAAAAACAGACAAAATAGACAAAGTACTGGTCAATCTAATTAAAAAAAGGAAAGGAGAAAGGCAAATTAACAGCATCAAGGATGAAAAGGGGGACCTCACCTCCAGAGAAGAGGAAATTAAGGCAATTATTAAAAACTACTTTGCCCAACTTTATGGCAATAAATATACCAACCTAGGTGATATGGATGAATATTTACAAAAATATAAATTGCCTAGACTAACAGAAGAAGAAATAGATTTCTTAAATAATCACATATCAGAAAAAGAAATCCAACAGGCCATCAAAGAATTTCCAAAAAAAAAAAATCCCCAGGGCCTAATGGATTCACCAGTGAATTCTATCAAACATTCAAAGAACAGTTAACCCCAATACTATACAAACTATTTGACATAATAAGCAAAGAGGGAGTTCTACCAAACTCCTTTTATGACACAAACATGGTACTAATTCCAAAGCCAGGCAGGCCAAAAACAGAGAAAGAAAATTATAGACCAATCTCCCTAATGAATATAGATGCAAAAATCTTAAATAGGATACTTGCAAAAAGACTCCAGCAAGTGATCAGAAGGGTCATTCACCATGATCAAGTAGGATTTATATCAGGGATACAGGGCTGGTTCAATATTAGGAAAACCATCCACATAATTGACCACATCAACAAGCAAACCAACAAAAATCACATGATTATTTCAATAGACGCAGAAAAAGCCTTTGATAAAATACAACACCCATTCCTATTAAAAACACTAGAAAGCATAGGAATAGAAGGGTCGTTCCTAAAAATAATGAACAGTATATATCTAAAACCATCAACTAATATCATCTGCAATGGGGATAAACTAGATGCATTCCCATTAAGATCAGGAGTGAAACAAGGATGCCCATTATCACCTCTACTATTTGACATTGTACTAGAAACACTAGCAGTAGCAATTAGAGAAGAAAAAGAAATTGAAGGCATTAAAATTGGCAATAAGGAGACCAAGTTATCACTCTTTGCAGATGACATGATGGTCTACTTAAAGAATCCTAGAGATTCAACCAAAAAGCTAATCGAAATAATCAACAACTTTAGCAAAGTTGCAGGATACAAAATAAACCCACATAAGTCATCAGCATTTCTATATATTTCCAACACAGCTCAGCAGCAAGAACTAGAAAGAGAAATCCCATTCAAAATCACCTTAGACAAAATAAAATACCTAGGAATCTACCTCCCGAGACAAACACAGGAACTTTATGAGCACAACGACAAAACACTCTCCACACAACTAAAACTAGACTTGAACAATTGGAAAAACATTAACTGCTCATGAGTAGGATGAGCCAATATAATAAAAATGACCATCCTACCCAAACTCATCTATCTATTTAGTGCCATACCCATGGAACTTCCAAAAATTTTTTTTACTGATCTAGAAAAAACCATAACAAAGTTCATTTGGAAGGACAAAGTATCAAGTACATCCAGGGAAATAATGAAAAAAAAAATACAGTCCCAGATCTCAGACTATATTATAAAGCAGTGGTCATCAAAACAATTTGGTACTGGCTAAGAGACAGAAAGGAGAATCAGTGGAATAGACTCAGGGTAAGTGACCTCAGCAAGACAGTATATGACAAACCCAAAGATCCCAGCTTTTGGGACAAAAATCCACTATTTCATAAAAACTGCTTGGAAAATTGGAGGACAGTGTGGGAAAGATTAGGTTTATATCAACACCTCACACCCTACACCAAGATAAATTCAAAATGGGTGAATGACTTGAATATAAAGAAGGAAACTATAAGAAAATTAGGTGAACACAGAATAGTATACATGTCAGACCTTTGGGAAGGGAGAGGCTTTAAAACCAAGCAAGACTTAGAAAGAGTCACAAAATGCAAAATAAATAATCTGGAATAAATCAAATTAAAAAGTTTTTGCACAAACAAAACCAATGTAACTAAAATCAGAAGGGAAGCAACAAATTGGGAAACAATCTTCATAAAAACCTCTGACAAAGGTTTAATTACCCTAATTTACAAAGAGCTAAATCAATTGTACAAAAAATCAAGCCATTGTCCAATTGATAAATGGGCAAGGGACATGAACAGTCAGTTCTCAGCCAAAGAAATCAAAACTATTAATAAGTACATGAAAAAGTGTTCTACATCTCTTATAATCAGAGAGATGAAAATCAAAACAACCCTGAGATATCACCTCACACCTAGCAGATTGGCTAACATGATAGCAAAGGAAAGTAATGAATGCTGGAGGGGATGTGGCAAAGTAGGGACATTAATTCATTGCTGGTGGAGTTGTGAATTGATCCAACCATTCTGGAGGGCAATTTGGAACTATGCCCAAAGGGCGATAAAAGAATGTCTTCCCTTTGATCCAGCCATAGCACTGCTGGGTTTGTACCCCAAAGAGATAATAAGGAAAAAGACTTGTACAAGAATATTCATAGCTGTGCTCTTTGTGGTGGCCAAAAATTGGAAAATGAGGGGATGCCCTTCAATTGGGGAATGGCTGAACAAATTGTGGCATATGTTGGTGATGGAATACTATTTTGCTAAAAGGAATAATAAAGTAGAGGAATTCCATGGGGACTGGAACAGCCTCCAAGAAGTGATGCAGAGCAAAAGGAGCAGAACCAGGAAAACATTATACACAGAGACTGATACACTGTGGTACAATCGAAGGTAATGGACTTCTCCATTAGTGTCAAAGCAATGTCCCTGAACAATCTGCAGGGATCTAAAAAACACTATCCACAAGCAGAGGATAAACTGTGGGAGTAAAAACACCAAGGAAAAGCAACTGCTTGACTACAGGGGGGAAAGGGGATTCAACAGAGGAGAGACTCTAAACGAACACTCTAATGCAAATACCAACAACATGGAAATGGGTTCAAACCAAGAACACATGTGATACCCAGTGGAATCGTGCATCGGCTATGGGAGAGGTGGTGGGAAGGGGTGGGGGGAAGGAAAAGAAAATGATCTTTGTTTCCAATGAATAATGTTTGGAAATGACCAAATAAAATAATGTTTAAAGTGAAAAAAAAAATAGAAAGAGAACACCTAACAGCTCTTCCAAATTTAAAACAGGCTATACTGACTGCCCCTGTTCTAGGCATTCTGAATTATGATAAACCATTTACCCTATATGTACATGAACAGAAAGGGGTAGCTTCACGTGTTCTAACTCAAATTTTAGGACCTGCTCAATGCCGAGCAGCCTATTTTGGTCCAGCTGGACCCAGTAGCTGCCAGAGCACCACCATACCTTAGAGAAGTAGCCACCATGGCTTAATTAGTAACCAAATCAGCCAATCTGGTATTAGGATGCCCTCTGACCATACTCTGCCTACATGAGGTCAAGGCATTGTTATTAAGACATACGACAAAGGCATTTACTGACCAAAGGATTACTATGTATGAGATAACCCTACTAAACAATGAACATATCACACTAAAATGCTGTGGAGCCTTTAATCCTACAACCTTGCTCCCTGATTTACCAACTTCCAGAGAACATTTACTCAATTGTACATCTTTAGTGTCCATTGCTGATAAAACTCATAATGATTTACTGGACACCCCATTGGATAATTTGGATTTAATATTATTTACAGATGGTTCTTCATTTATGAGAGATGGCATGCGTTATACAGGAGATATAGTAGTTACCGAATCTGATACTCTCTGGTAAACTTCCTTACCCTCAAATGTAAGTGCACAAAGTGCAGAACTCACAGAATTGAAGCATTCCTGTATCACTGCAAAGGATAAAAGAGTCACAATTTACACAGACTCCCACTATACCTTTGGCATATGTCATGCTGTCGTCATGTTATATCTCCAAAGGTGATTCTTAATATCATCTGGAAAATGTATTGCCATTGTAAACTTTATTAATGAACTTCTTTCTGCCATCCAGCTCCATGAAACCATAGCTGTTGTTCACTGCTCTGCACACACAGGTGTCACTGACCCTGTCTCTTCAGAGGAAATAACTAAGCAGATATTGTAGCCAAACTATCAGCCTTAGAAAGACCTGACTTAATTTTGCCACTAACAATTACAGATGACTTGGATCTATCCCTTTCCTATAATGACAAGGAAGTGGGAAAATGTAAGCAAATATTTAAAGCAAAACATATTAATGGAGTTGTGAATTTTATATTTACTCTACCCTGCTTAGTCTAACAAAAGAGGAATGTCTACACCCCTACTTCAGGTTTAAGTATTGAGAAGGATGGCCTATGACAGACATGTGCTAACAAATGTTAGATTTAAAATGATTGAGGTCTTACACTGTAGTTATTAAAATAGTGGAAGATATAAATTGTTATAGATATAAGAGAGGGTGAGTAAATTTGACCACAGAAATATGTTTCACTACAGTGTCTTGGTTTTTAAATCAAATATAAGGTGGTCACCAGGGAAATATTCCCAATTATTCAAATACCCAAGTCAAATGGGTTTATAGAGATTTTAATTAATACAAACATGGAATTAAAGAAAAGAGAGAAAGAGAGAAAAAGGAAATAAGTATGAAGGGCCTTAAGCCAACATGGCCTAGACCTGAGTCTTAAGAGAGAGAGTTCAGTCAGTCAAGCTTTTAACACTCACCACAAGGTCTATGTAAGCAAGGATTCTAGTGACACCAGGCCAACTCCATCTCAGCTGACTTGACCAGAGAGAGTTCCAGCCAGAGTCCTCCTTAAAGAGCCTTCCAGCCAGAGACTGTTCCAAAGGGCCTCTCTCCAGAGCCTCCAGAGGGACAGAGTCCCCTCAGAGGAGCTCCAGTGAGATCTCCTTAGAGATTGTCCTCCAAGAGCTTCCCTTCTCCAGAGCCTCTCTCAAGAGATTCTTCCCAAGTGATCCTCATCAGAGATCCTCCGAAAAAAAAAAAAAGGATTTTTCTCAAGAGATTATGCTTTTTCTTATATAGGGGTTTTTCTCCTATGTCACCTCCCCTAAGTCCTTACATCTACCAATCACTGTAGACGTTTTCCAAAGGACAGCCCATCTGAATTCCTGCTAAGTCGACAAATCTTCTCAGTAAGTCTGAACAAGAAAAAATGCTGCTATGTCGACTAATCTCCTCAGTAAGTCTGAACCAGTGAAAATACAGCTGAGTCAACTAATCTCATTAAGACAAAACTTGCCCGACCCTTTTAGGTACCTAGCATCTCATTGTATCAATTCTAAAAAACAGGAATGGCTCAAAAAACTCCTTGCCTTATTATAAGCATGGGTCCAAGTACTTTCTTTGTTTAGCAAGGAGTTTTCTCCCCTAAAGCAGTCTTAAGTATGGGTGGAGTAGAGGTCCTCCCATAGCAAGGATTTTTCTCCCCTAAAGCAGTCTTAAATATGGGTGGAGTAGAGGTCCTTCCCATAGCAAGGAGTTTTCTCATCAAAATGGGGAATATTCCCAGTCCAATGGGGAAATTTTTAACATTCACAAGTCTGAGAAATTTCAAGGTTTACACAAATGACAAATCAGAAACAACTGACAGACCCCTAGGCTGTCCTAAGTCAAGCTTAATCTACCATTGGTACAAGTGAGACTCAGGAAAGTGATGTAAAACAGCCTATATATTTCACATCACTTACTCTCTCGGCCCCTTTTTGCAGAGAGGTAGCTCTGGCAGCAGCACGCTGAGCATCTTGGCATCTTGGTGTGGCAGCAGCTATTGTCTGGGTTTGACAGTGAGAGTACTTGATACACTACTGGGGGAAGCTTAGTAACCTAGTTCAGGTGAGGCATCTTCTCTGAGCTCTCTTAGAGTTTAGGCTGATTCTTTTCTCCTTTACCTTCCAAAACACTATTTTCTTAGGAAATCCTCTAATCTTCTGAAAAGACCTCATGGCAGAGGTCTTTGAACTTCCCTCTCTCTTCTCCTTAATTCCTTCCCTCTATATTAAGTAAACTACCATAAAATTTCCAAACTGACTTGAGTATTTTATTTGGGATATTCCCTGGTGACCAATAAAAATTAGATTAAGTCACAACCCTAAAATTTCCCCTTACAGAGTATGGGTGTTATCTGAAGGAAAACCCCTGCCTCCTAGAAGTTTATCAACAAATTTGCCAATCTATTCATAAAAATGGTCACATTGGCACCCAGGGCATTGTTGACTTTGTTAAAAGGGCATGGATAGCCCCTGTTATAACTACTATAGTCTCTAAAGTATGCACAGCATGCCCTACCTGCCAGACCTTTAATCAACATGCCTTTTGTGGCAAAGTCTTTGGTGGACTTCCTCTCACACAACATTTGAACATCTACAAATCTATTTTATCTCTATACCAAAAACTGGACAGTATAAATTTTGTCTGATTATAATTGATCAGCTGACCAGGTGGCCTGAAGCATTTCTTACTGCTTTGGCCACATCTGCTTTTGTTGCCAAAGTCCTTTTAAAAGAAATTATTCCCCATTTTGGCCTGCCAGCACGTATTGACTCAGATAGAGTAACTCATTTTATTGATTCAGTCTTATCACAAACATATTCATACACCATATCATCCCCAGAAGTCTGGCCAAGTTGAATGAATAAATAAAGAACTTAAAACTATGATTGGCAAATTGTGCATGGAGACTCATTTAAAGTGACCTGAAATTCTACCTCTGGCCCTATTTTATCTCAGAAGCAGATCCAGAGGTGATTTACACATCTCACCATTTGAGATACTATTTAGACATCGACCTATTCAGGTAAACCATTAACCCTGCCTATACCTCATTGTTAGGAGGGGATCAATATATCAGACAATTACAAACAAAATGCAAAAACTCCACAACTCTGGAGCTGCTGTTCAAACAGACCCCATAGACTTCTCGCTTCATAATTTAAAACCAGGTAATAATGTATACATAAAGAATTTCAAATGTACTGGGTTGACTGAACCTGCTTATGATGGACCATTCCAAGTCCTATTAACTATACTGACAGCTATTAAAATTGGGGAGAGGGACTCATGGATTCATTGTGCCATGTTAAATGAGTACTCTGTTGATAATGAATAATTACTTGTACTGATTGTATTTGCTCATTAATTATGATAAGACTTCCCTATTGATGGATCTGTACAATTTTGTTACACCTTATTTGTGCCATAAAGTATTTGATTTTTTCCCTTTTTTTTGCATTTGAAGCACATACCACTACTGATATTTTCTTTTAACTATTTTTGATTTTTCAATAGAATAAGCTAAGCTGTCCAATGCCTAGCATATAAATGCATACCCAAAAGCTTTAGACAATGAAAACCTGCCATTTGTTGATAAATGTTATGGGACTGTGATTAATGTTTATGTCTGATTCTAGGAAATGGGATCAAAAAGGAGCACAGAGTTCATATATACACTGCCACAGGAACATGGACTTAACCTGAATAGTGCCACAAAAGAGCACACAGGTCATAAAAGAAACCAGTCCAGGTGGGATTGATGAACTTCTACACCAATACAAAAGGAATTGAACCTAGTGTGAGAATCAAGGTTGTGGCACTTGACATATGTTAAGATGCAGGACCCCTTGAATTACATTCCTTTTGAAATACTTTCTATCAAAATACCTAGCAATTGGCTGTTCTGGCTCCCCTATTCCTGAGAAATGATGACAGATCAGTCCAGGGAATGACACTTCCATTTTACACAAAAATCTAGTCCATTTTCCTCTCTTATAGTATGGCAACTTCCTGTAGTCCTGGCTTATAATGGGTAAATATAATATTACTGTATTTTTCCCCCTATAGATATGTGAGACAGAAAATTACTTTAATTGGACTCTAATACAAGGACCTGTTATGGATTTCTTCTTCTTTTATTCAGAAATTTTATATACATATATTTTTGATATTTTTATTCTGATTTTGAATTTTTATTTATCCCAAAGTTTAATTTTTCTTCTATTTATTTTTCTTTTTATCTTTTTGGTTTTTCTTCTGATAATTGACTCATACACCCCCATAACTCAACCATGTATAATGCGAGTTGATCCAGGTGTTGGTGAATACCCTCTTCAGGGGGGGGTTGTATTGTATTTTTATAAAAATCCAAGATTTAAAATTTTGTTTGAGAAAAATTTTAGGAAAAGAAGCTTGCTAACTCCTTGAATCCAGAGAACGAACTATTTGGAGAATGATACCTACAGAAACCTACACTGCATCAAGAAGATCCAGAATGAACTTTTGGGTGCAATCAATTGAACTAGGGGTTGAATATTTATTTTAAATGTATGCTTTTATGACAAAGGGAACTTCCCCCTAATTGGCTTTTTGTCAATGTGCCTAGCAAAACATTGGTTTTGCTTTTTCTCTCTTCTATTTCCCTCTCATCTCTAACTATTGTAGTTTTCCTCTTAGAAGGTAAAATATTGTATACGTCTATAGTTAGAAAAATTTTAGGGGTACAAGATGATCATGCCAAATGATCAGTAGGGAAGATTAGTCTCCCAATGATCATCTGGGGGGATTGTAAAGATTAAATTAACTCCTCTGCCCATTTTTAGATTTAATCACCAAAAGTGTAAACACATCTCACTTAATCATTGAATAGGGGAGGTCTGTGACCCATGTGTGCAATAGTGGGCAATGAATCAGAATCAAACTGATTGCCCTGTGGGCAGTCCTAAGCAAAGCTTTATTAATAATTCTTAGATGTAAAAGTGGAGGAAGGCACAGGAAGTGACACAAAAGAAAGTATCTTTAAAAGGGAGTTACACCTTCCTGTGGGGGGGATCTTCAGAGAGTTCTTCTGGAGTTCTTCGTGCTTGGGACTTCTGACTACTCTCATTCTTCAGAGTTCTGAGTTTGAGTTGGAAGCTGGTGAAGAATCTGCTGCCTGGACCTGAACTGACACGTGGTGAGTGAAAAGAGCTGACTCCTTTCCTGGATTTTCTGAAGAAACTAGCCTCAGGAGAGACCTATCCTCTTGAAAGAGGCTCCTTGCATCCCCAGGTCCTCGGCTCAAAAGCTGAGGCCTCTCCAGCTAAGGACTAAACTCCCCTGCCTGGTTTGAGGCAGGGGTCAGAGCAAAATACTTAAAGCTTAAGCTAGATATCTTACTCTATCCTCCCTCTAATTTCCTACTTCACTCTTTCTATATTTTGTAAATAAAATCTCTTTGAGATTTCATAAAATTTCTGGCAACCTTATTCTTGATTAATCCAGTCCAATCTTTTTTTTTATATAAAAAACCCTTTTCCCCCTTACAAGGGCAAAATAGACATTGAAAGAACCCATAGATCACCCTCTACACTAAATCCTCAAAAGACAAACCCTAGGAATGTAATTACTAAATTCAAGAGCTTCCAAGCTAAGGAGAAAATATTGCAAGAAGCCAGAAAGAGATAATTCAGACATCTAGGATCACCAAACAAAATTACACAGGATCTGGCAGCATCTACACTAAAGGACTACAAAGCTTAGAATATTATATTAGAAAGGCACGAGAATTGGGTCAAAACCCAGTATCACCCACCCATAAAAATTGACTATATACTTCCAGGGGAAAGTATGGGCATTCAACAAAATAGAAGATTTCCAAGTATTTGTAAAGAAAAGACCAAAACTAAGCTGAAAGTTTGACATCCAAACACAAAAATCAAGAGAAATATGAAAAGGGTCATTTTGTTGAAATTTATTGAAAATACATTATTGAAAGTCTCTGATAATAATTAGCATCACTGACATATGGATTTTGATTATTGCTATTAAACATAATGAGTGATTAAGAGGTACTTCCTTTATTAAAAAAGCAAGGAGAGAAGACAGGACAAACAGGCTTCTGAAAGGCTACATTTGTGGAACTGTATAGAAGAGATCTTTCTGAGACATTATAAAATACAAGATGACCCTTTTCACAATCCATGTAATTGCCAAGTGATTGTGTGGGTCGGCTCACATGGAAACCTTCTGAATTTGAGGATAAAATCATTTCCACATTTTAAACCTACCAGGGCTTTTACATCCTCAGATAATAAAGAGATTTTCCCATTTGTATTAACTGAATCATTGCAGATTCCCAATGACCACTCTGTCTGATCTCCAATATCTACTTCCCAAGAGTTTTTTTTTTTTTCCTGAAGTGACCATCCTCAATACAGTAATAATATAGTCACGTCTTTCTTCCTGGCCATCCAGGTCTTCTGGGACATGTCCATTCTTGACATTTTTTTAACTCTTCAGCCAAGATGAGAGAAAGATTGAATGCTTATGTTCCAGAGAAATAGCTTCATAAAAAGGTCAAGAGCATTTCTCTTAAGCCAATGATGGGGTGGCTGGTCCACTCAATGGAAACAACCTCTGGTTCTTGAATTAGCAATTCCTCATTCTTTTTCAAGGGGGCTTTCATATCCTGGAGCATTTCCAAGGGTGCCTTCTCCAAATTATCCTCTACTTCTAATATCATTCATTGCAAATGTTGGATTTGTTGGGTCAATTTAACCTCATTTTTGTTGAGACTTGTCAGGTTGACTTCTGAATCCTGCTCTAGGCTGTTGAGGTATTAATATTCTTCATCCCATAAGAATTCATGCATTCTACCATATTCACATATAATTGATTGTTTAAGAGCATAAAAATCCTCCTTTCATTGTTCCCCTTTCATTCTCACATTGTTCAATGAAATTTTAAGTTTCTCCACCTTTTCTTGTAAGATTATTCAATGTTCCCTGCAGTTTTTCCTTGCACTTGTCAGCAGCCATTAGCAAGGCAAGAACTTGGTGATCCTTGTGCTCTTGGGCTAATAAAGAGGAATCACAAATTAGTTTTTGTTCTTGTTCACAAAAGAGCTTCTCATTTTCTCCATGCTGATCACAGATGCTCAGAAGTACCATGCTCAGCAATAAATTCTGTCAGAGAACTTTGCCAGTGATGGACAGAATCTGCAGGTTCTTGTTGGGCACTATATCCCTGTATCTAATGACTTCTCTGCACTCTGAACAGGTTAATATAGCATCAGATTCCTCACTGCACTGGAGGAGACACTTTCTGCAAAAATTGGACCCACATTTGACAATTACTGAGTCACTGAAGTAGTCCAGACAGATGGAGCAAGTGAGATCAGCATAGACGTTCTCAATTAATCCTTTGCCTTCCATGTTCTCAAGCTTCTGATTATATACTCCTTTATTCCTCTCAGGATAAATATACCTTATTCTTTTCCTTGAACTCCAACACCAAAAGATATTAGAACTAAGCTATTCTAAAAACTGAGTCTTTTTATAGTTCTTTTGATTAGTCCCTCCCTTGATTCCACCCACAAAAGGTGGAGTCCTGTGTTTTGGTAGTACTTCACACCTCTGCCATAGGGATAAGTTCCCAGTTTTGTCTTTTTGCAAGAAATGAGCTACAAATCATTCTAGCCCTTCAGACCAGATTCAAAATCCAAATGCAGGCCCCTAAGACTCAAATGGAAACTTTTCTCTGATTTCTTCTTTCTTGGATATTCCTCTTGAGAGAGATAATACTAGCTCCTCCCCTGGAACTCTACCAGCAAAGATTTTAGGACTGAGTTGTTCAGAATCATTTAAAGGCTTTCCTTTAATCTCCCCGCAAAAGATAAGTACTACTGAGTTCACCGTGCTTCCTATTTCTGCCATGGGACTGAGTTCTCTCCCCTTTGTCCGTTTTCTTAAGAATAATGGTATTCATATGCCCAAAGAGCACTAAAAGACTGCCTGCCCTTTGATCCAGCCATAGCACTGCTGGGTTTGTACCCCAAAGAGATAATAAGGTAAAAGACTTGTACAAGAATATTCATAGTTGTGCTCTTTGTGGTGGCAAAAATTTGGAAAATGAGGGGATGCCCTGGGGAATGGCTGAACAAGTTGTGGTATCTGATGGTGATGGAATACTATTGTGCAAAAAGGAATAACAAAGTGGAGGAATTCCATGGAGACTGGAACAACCTTCAGGAAGTGATGCAGAGCAAAAGGAGCAGAACCAGGAGAACATTGTACACAGAGACTGACACACTGTGGCACAATTGAATGTAATGGACTTCTCCATTAGTGGCAATGCAGTGATCCAGGACAATTCTGAAGGACTTATGAGAAAGAATGCTATCTACATTCAGAGGAAGTTATGTGGGAGTAGAAACACAGAAGAAAAACAACTGCTTGATTACATGAGTTGAGGGGGATACTACTGGGTGTGTAGACTCTAAATGATCACCCTAGTGCAAACATCAACAACATGGAAATAAGTTCTGATCAAGGACACATATAAAACCCAGTGGAATTGCATGTTAGCTATAGGAAAGGGGAGGGGAGGGGAGGGAAAGAATATGGTTCTTATAACCAAGGAATAATGTTCTAAATCAACTAATTAAATACATTTTTTTAAAAAGGAATAATGATGTTCATATTAGGCATCTGAGGCCAAAGTTCTCTTGTCACCATGTTATTGGGAACTTGATGCAAAAGCTTCAAGTTTCAACATAGACATTATTTTATAACCATACAAATCTTTGTTGACCTATTTAGCATTAACTTTAATGAACGGAGAATAATTTTGCTATTGCTTTTAGTTGAATGAAAGGGAAAGTCTCCCACAATAAATATCATCATTGGCATTGCATCTACAAGTTACTCCTACAGGCAATATTGATATATTTGAGGGGTACTTTCTTAATTTGGAAGGCAAGAGAAAACCAGGAAGAAAGAGGCAACTAAAAGGTAACATTTGGGTGACTTTAAAATAAGAGTTCTTTCTGTGGCATTATGAAATATCCCATGACTTTTTTATAGTCTAGAAAAATTCCTGCCTTTTAGAGAGGCTACCTTGAATGACAGATGTGTGAGTTCCAGATATAGAAAGCCCATCCAACTTTGAAATCTACTTAAGAATGTATGTCTTCAGGTAAATTGGAGAGGTTTCTATTAAATGAGAGAGAGAGAGAGAGAGAGAGAGAGAGAGAGAGAGAGAGAGAGAGAGAGAGAGAGAGAGAGAGAGAGAGAGAGAGAGAGAGAGAGAGAGAGAGCGCCAGAGCCAGGTCACTAAGTGGTATGGATCTTCAGACTTGAGGATGAGCTTCTTTTCTGGCTTCTCTTCCTATTGGCTGTTGAGCTGTTGAGCTGTGTCTCCACTTGCTTTTTTTTCTTTTTATAAAAATGTATTTAGTCAATTTAGAACATTATTCCTTGCTTACAAGAATCATATTCTTTCCCCCCCTCCCCTCACCCCACCCCTACCCATACCTGATATGAAATTCCACTGGGGTTTTACGTGTCCTTGATCAGAACTTATTTCCATGTTGTTGATGTTTGCACTAGGGTGCAAACTAGGGTGATCCTTTAGAGTCTAACCCAGTAGTATCCCCCTCCACCCATGTAATCAAGCAGTTGTTTTTCTTCTGTGTTTCTTTTCCCCCAGTTTTCCCTCTGAATGTGGATAGTGTTCTTTCTCGTAGATCCCTCCAAGTTGTTCATCATCACTGTATTGCCACTAATGGTGAAGTCCATTACATTCGATTGATACCAATGATACCACAGTGTATCAGCCTCTCTGTTCAATGTTCAACAGGTTCTGTTCCTTTCACTCTGCATCACTTCCTGGAGGTCGTTCCAGTCTCCATGGAATTCCTCCACTTTATTATTCCTTTGAGCACCAAATTCTATCACCAACATGTACCACAATTTGTTCAGCCATTCCCCAGTTGAAGGTAATCCCTCATTTTCCAACCTTTTGCCACCACAAAGAGCGCAGCTATGAATATTCTTGTATATGTCTTTTTTCCTTATGATCTCTTTGGGGTACAAACCCAGCAGTGCTATGGCTGGATCAAAGGGCAGACAGTCTTTTATCGCCCTTTGGGCATAGTTCCAAATTGCCCTCCAGAATGGTTGGATCAGTTCACAACTCCACCAGCAATGCATTAATGTCCTGACTTTGCCGCATCCCCTCCAGCACTCATTATTTTCCTTTGCTGTCATCTTAGCCAATCTGCTAGGTGTGAGGTGATACCTCAGAGTTGTTTTGATTTGCATCTTTCTGATTATAAGAGATTTAGAGCACTTTTTCATGTGCTTATTAATAGTTTTGATTTCTTTTTCTGAAAACTGCCTATTCATGTCCCTTGCCCATTTATCAATTCTCCACTTGCTTTTTGATGCCTCTGTGATGTTACATGAGACTTAGAGAATCTAAGCAGTGAATAGGACTTTTGAGAATCAGCCTCCCTTCCCAATGCTGGGACCCCTTTGATAGCACACCTGACAGATGGCCATGTAGCCAACACTTCCAGCAATGGGAGTGATAATGATAATAGCTCACATTTACATTGTGCTTTAAGGTTTACCATTGTGATACTTTGGTTCTTCATCTGTTATTCTTTGGATTAGGAATCTTGAACTAGAGACCATTTACCTGAACACTTTTCTTTATAAATGAGGAATCTGTGACTCTTGAAGATTACATAATTTGTGCAAAATCATAGACTCTATTAAAGTTGACATTTGAACTCAGTCCTCTTTTTCTAATACCAGTGATCATTCCACTGTACCACATGACCCAGCCCACCTCCTTTTAATCATACATTTGCTTGACAATACTTTTTCATTAATAGAAAAAAATTTCTGGGTTCAAATCTGGCTCCCGACACTTCCTAGTTATGTGACCTGGGAAAGTCACTTAATCCCATTGCCTAGCCCTTACTTCTCTTCTGCCTTAGAACCAATGCTTAGTATCAATTCTAAGATAGAAGGTAAGGGTTAAAAAAAAGAAAAAATCTTTATTGTTAACTTTTGTACCTGACTTACATACACACACATTTGGTGATTTTATAGTTGGCAGTATGCTACAGCCAATTTAAATCCACCCTGAATCTCTTCATTATGTCCTTAAGTCACCTTTATGAAACAAATGGTGCACCATGATTCACCATTATATAGCACCACCGAGGAAATGTTGGAACAAAAAAAAGGTGAAGATTGGTGCCATGGAGGTGCTAGGGATTGTTGACAACCCTTGTTTTCCAATCATCATGTTCCCTGCTCTTCTTTCCCGTTAGTTTTGGAATCTATTTCATTGTCCATGTGTGAAGGTAAGGCCAGTCCAATATTTATGTGCTGATGGGCTAATTCAATTGACGACCGATTGTATACATGCCAAATTCTATAAGGAATAAATTTTTATCTGCAACTGTTGTCAAAAGAAAACAGTTCTTACCTCTTTCTTCAAAAAGAAAATAAGTAGCTCTATTCAAGCTTGAAAAAGCACCCAGGAAACCAAGTTTGATGAATCAAAATGCCTGTATTAGGAAGTAGTTAATTGCTCATTAAGTACCTACTATGTGTCAGGCACTGGGCTAAGCCTTTTACAAATATTATCTCATTTCATACTCACAATAACCCTGGGAGGCATGTGTTATTACTATCATTTCAATTTTATGATTAAGGAAGCTGAGGCAGAAGTTCAGTGATTTGCTCAAGATGAAACAATTTGTCTGGGGACAAATCTGAACTTGAATCATTTTGACTCTTTATCCAACACTTTATCCACTGTGCCACCTAAGTGCTTCTAGAACAAGAAAAGATCCAGAGTCTGCCCACTATCCTTGGTGGGACAGAAATATGCCTGGTCATCCTAAGCAAAGGAATGTTTTCCTTTCTGTAACAATCCAGGAAGGAATGAATGAACAGGAGTAATTTCGGTCTCTGTGTTACCTCCAGAAAGACAGACAGAAATGAAAACAAGAATGAGATTGAGGACTTTCTTTTTTACTTTAGAAGTGATGAATTTATTATTTTCTATTTTTAAATGAAATCATTCTTTTTGAAAATGTCCAATAGGAGGAGGAGGAGAGTTGGTCAGGGATGTTGTTGTTTGTGTCATGCTAGATAGGTCTTGGCCATAAGCTTGTCTGGTCTAATGAGAATCCATAGAACCATAGATTTAGAGCTCAAAGGGCTCTTTGCCATTGAGCCCAATTCTTTCATTTTACAGTTAAGAAAATTGAGGCAGAAAGAAGTTAAGTGAGTTGCCCAATGTCACACAGCTACTTGATGTCTTGGAGGGAATTAACCCAGGTCTTCCTGACTTTAAATTCAGTTCTATCTGCTATTCTATACTGCTTTCAAATAACAATAGCTAGGGGGCAGCTGGGTAGCTCAATGGATTGAGAGTCAGCCCTAAAGATGGGAGGTCCTGGGTTCAAATCTGACCTCAATCACTTCCTAGCTGTGTCTGAGTCACTCGACCACCATTGCCTAGCCCTTATCACTCTTCTGCCTTAGAACCAATACACAGTATTGATTATAAGATGGAAGGTAAAGGTTAAAAAATAACAATAGCTAGCCTTTATACAGTACATTAAAGTTGTAACTCACCATATATAAATTATCTCATTTGATCCTCACAAAACCCTTGAGGTAGGATTGGGACAACCCCAAGAGGCTGATGGCAAAAAAGGCTATCCACAGCCATGGAAGAAATTGATGGAGTTTGAATGGAGACTTTTCTGTAATATAAGCATTATGAGTTTTATTACACCACATGACAAACATGGAAATATATATTATGTGAGAACTTAATGCAGGTCCCTTGTCAACCTCACTCATTGCACTTAAAACTCTCTAGTTTAGGAGATACACCCGAAGAGCATCAGCTTCCCTAGTACCTGGCATTCCAGGCATGAATAGCCACACTGCCCTAGATTTGTTATCCTGCAGGATTTCAAAACCAAATAAATTCATTGCTTGTCCCCACTGTTGAGACTCCATCCTTTTTTCAGTTCTCAACTGTCTTCGTGGAACTCCATGTCCCAGAACTTTCTGAGTACAGAAAAGGCTGAAAATTAATTTTTTCCCCACCATTCACTATTGAATTGTTTTCTATTACATTTGCTGGTATTAAGCCAATTTCATAGTAATTGTCAATTTTAAAAGCAATTTTGGAAACATACATTTTAATAACCTTTAAAATCATGCCATCTGTTTGCTGAGTTTTGCATACCGTCAAACTGTATGTGATGCAAAGAAATGCAAACCTTTCCAGACCTTTTGGAAACTGATAATGTATCAGCAGCTGTAAAGCTGGTGCAATTGAAGTCACCTGATGCTCTCTGTATTGTTTATCGCAGGGTGAGAAATTTTTGCAAGGTGTTTTTAGAGAAAGGCCATAGAAGTCGGAATTCTCTGACTTCAGTCTCAGCTCAGCTCAGCTCTCACATATACATATACATAAATATCATCTACCTGTATATACATGATAAATGTATATAGTAGAACCTCTTTTTATGTGACCAATAAATTGTATAAGTTGAAAATCTCCCACTATAGTACATCCCATTATTTAATAAATATTTCTCATACCAAAAATCTTAAGGACTTTATGACTTTTCTCAGTCTTATCAGAGCTACTGAAATCACTACTTTTGTACTTTGGGGCCATTATTAATAATTACATAGCATTAATGAAACAAAGAGAAACATTGATCCGACATGGATATGATTTGTACAAATGAGGATTCCAGACAATGAATGATGCAAGAGTTAATATTTGGCACAAAACAATGTAGTAACATACTAATGCTTCTCAGAGTGAGAGTGAACATGACTGGGTGATCTGCTGTGGGACATTACTCTTCTTGGGGAAGTGGCACACATTTAGCATGGAATTAAATTTTCTCCATTTTATGTATTTTTTCTGCCTTTTTTTAATTGCAGTTGTATAGACCTGAATGTGCATGTGTTGAGTTCTTTTAAAATGAGATCCTATTGTATTACATATATATTATAAATTGTAGAGGCACACATAGAGTAATCCAAAAACTCTTAATGAAATATCACATTTTAATAACTTCACAGTATTAATGCTAAAAATATTAAAAACCCAGTATTTGAAAGGTTAATTGAAATATTTAAAATGTTGTTATTTCTTAATAAAATTGAGCATAATTGCTATTTTGTGTTATATGCTCCCCTCGTTGATTTTTAAACTTAGTAAAAACTTTCATCAGTTGCTGTTTAATGAATGTGAGGACTGTATTTGCAATCTCAGCCTTAAGATCAGCACCCCTCCCCATGAGATTTTGACTCAGACATGATAATTTTGTCATGACTTTATAAGAAAAAAATCTGATGGAGATAGACCAAGTGATCAGAGAGGCCAAGCATGAAGTCTGAGAAAGTGTCATCCTGAAATTGTTACACATACACAATGTATGATGACAGAGTGCCTCATTTTTGAAAAATAAAATAGAACATTTATTATTCAAAATTAAGAACTAACATCATTTCCTTTTTATGGGATTAATAAACTAGATGAGAATAGTGCTGTGGATATTCCTTATCTAAGCTTAAAAAAAACATTTTATTTTTCTCCAATTAAATGTAAAAACAATTTTAACATTCATTTAAAAAAAGATTTAAGTTTCAAATTCCCTGCCTCCCTCTCACCTTCCCTCCTTTGTTTCCTCCCTCTCCCCCCCATCCTTTTTTATCTGAGAAAATAAGCAATCTGATATGGATTTTACATGTCCAATCAGGTCAAACATTTTTTCATATTAGTTATTTTGTGAAACAGAGGAAACAAAGGAAAGAAGGAAGAAAGGAACAAACAAATGAACAAAGAATGTTTTGGTCTGCCTTCAGATTCCATTAGTTCTTTATGTAGAGGCTGATGACATTTTTTCATGAGTCTCTGGAATTGTCTTAGATCAATGTATTGCAGAGAATAATGAGGTCATTCAAAGTTGATCATCAAAAATATTGTTTTTACTATGTATAATCTTCTGGTTCTGCTCATTTTACTTTATATCAGTTCATGTAAGTCTTCCCGGGTTTTTCCAGTATCATCCTGCTTATCATTTCTTATAACATAATAGTATTCCATTACTATCACATACCACAACTTCTTACCAAGACTTTGATAAGGTATCTCATATCATTCTTGTCAAGAAGATGGGGAGACATGTATAATAATATAAGAAGGATGATATGGAATCAGTCAAATTGCCATACGGATGGGGCAATTGTTAATGATTCAGTCCAGGCGGGAGGTTCTGAGAATAATAGCCCAAGGATATGAAGTGGACTCAGTGCCATTCAGCATTTTTATCAGTGAGTTGAATAAAGGCTTTAAATGATCACTGGTAACTTTGGAGATAGCATTTCTAGTTTCTCCTCCAATTTGTAGGTGATAAAAAGCTAGGAGAGACAACTAACACACTCAATGAAGGTTCAAAAATTATCTTGATTGGCTAGAGCATTATGCCAACTGTAATAAAATGAAATCCAATTGGGATAAATTTGAAATCTTGCCATGGGAGAAAAAAAGTCAACTCTACAAATACTAGATATGGGAGGCATGGATAGACAACAGGTATTCCATAAGAAGTTCTCAAACTTTAGCAGACTCCAAGTTCAATCTGAATCATTCAGTATCAAGATTAATTTTGGATAGTGATATCCCTTATTGTACACTCCCTTTGTCAGACCTTATTTAAAGTATTGTATTTGGTTTGGAGCATTCCTTGGAGAAAGACATTGATAAGATAGACAGTGTCCAGAGGAAGGTAATTAGGAAGGCATCAGGTGATCAGGAAAAGCATTCAGCTCATGACAGATGAAGAGTGAGAAAAGAAAATGAACATTTTTAGCTTGAAGAAAAGAAGACAAGGGAAGACTGGAGGACATGATAACTGTTGAGGAAAATTAATGTTGAATTGTATTATTTATTAGCAATATTTCCATGTGAAATCATTCATTTTCCCAAACTCTGACTTCTGAATTCCATTCTCAAGCCAAGGTAATTTATCCCCAGTGGGTCTTTGTCTTTTTTAACTGGCAAGGTGGATGCCTCTTTTCCTTTAACTATAAACAAGAACACCTACCCTAAGATGAGTGCCCTTTTATCCTTACTAAACATATCATCTAGGAGAAAGAGCCACTAAAAACATGAATGAGATAGCTTATATTTTTCTATCCAAAGGCTTAGAAGAATCTGGGCTTCATAAGATCACTGACATTCCATTTCTTAAAATACCAGAGAAGGGTGTGTCTACCATGTTGCCCTAGTATATAGTGAAGCTATTGGGACCCATCCACCTGAAAAATAGTCCTTCTCCTGTGATTAAAGCAATAGGAGAGGAGTTGAGATCTCTAAGTCCACCTCCTCTTGATATTTTAAAAAAGCTTCACTTTAAAAAAGTAATGGAGTGAAATGGTCAGACCTACATTCTAAGTATGTCTGATGTTTTTTTTTAAACCCTTACTTTCTGAGAATCAGTATCAGTTCTGAGGCAGAAGAGTGGTAAGGGACAGGTAATTGGGGTTAAGTGACTTAAACAGGGTCACACAACTGTGAAGTATTTGTTGGCAGATTTGAAACCAATCCCTTCCTACTCCAATCCTAGCACTCTATCCAAGGTATATCTCTTTGTAAAATACAAAGAAGGGATTGGAGAAAGGAGATGCTTGAAATGGGAATACCAATAAGGAGGCTATTTAATTGTTCAGGAAAGATGTGACAAGGACCTGAATTATCGTGATATGGTCATAAAATGATAAATGGGTTAGTTATAGAAAAATAGAGGCACTAATACACTGTTGGTATACCTGTCAACTGATCCAACTATTTTGGAGAGCAATGTGGAATTATGCTCAAAAAGTTCCAAAACCCTATATATCTTTTGACCCACTGATACCACTAATAAGTTTATTTCCTAAGGTGATCAAGGAAAATGGAGAAGACACTATATGTTCTAAAATATTTATAGCAATTCTCTTTCTAGTGGCAAAGTATGGGAAACTGAAGAGATGCCCATTAATTGGGGAATAGTTAAAGAAGTTGTGGTGTATGGTTGTAAATGGAATACTACTGTGCCATAATAAATGACAAGTTAATCTTGGAAAATTATGAGCAGAAATGGGCAGAACCAAGAGAACATTATATATAGCAACAGAAATATTTTCTGAAGAATAACTTGTATATGTCCACCTCCAGAGAATGAACTGATAAACAGGAATAAGTAAGACATAGTTTTATATATATACAGGTATCTTTTTGTCAAATGATGCCTTCTCTAATAGAATGAGGGGAGGAAAGGAAGGAATTAACTAAGTATTTATATGTAACAAATACATTTTTAAAATTTGAAAAGAAATAAAAGGGGATAAATGATGTGGAAGTAGAATTATTAATAAGACAGCAATAGACTCTCTCAGAGATCAAGGAAAGTAGAGTTGTGACTGTCACTAGAAGAAGAGTGTACTAAAAAAAAAAGAGAGATCTGGAACAGGGATCAGTAGAGGTAGAGACAGAATCAGTTTTTTATGAATGTTATATTTTAAATGGCTGTGAGATACCCAGTTGAAATGTTTAATAAGTAGTAGCACTGGATGTGGGTTTGGAGCTTGGGTAGAACCAGGACTCTGAAATATAGATTAGAAATAGACAAGAGATAAAGAAAGAGGTAGAACTGAAATATGTTTGCATAGCAGTGATACTAGAACGTATGGGAAATAATGAGATGACTGAGAAAAGAGAAGAACCAAGAAAAAGAGCACTTATTGGCTTTGCTATGTATCATGACCCAACAAAGAAGAAAAGAGGATTGATTTTGGATTCACACAAATTGGGTTTAAATCTTAGATTTGGCACCTACCATAAGTGACTACAATCAAGTAACCTGGTCTTCCTGAGCTTTACTGCTCTCATTTGTATATTAGGAATCATATTTTTTTCTGCTTATATAACAGGGCTGTTATAAAGATTAAATGAAATAAGATAGGGAAATCATTTAAACTGTGCATACCAAATGTCCAAAAGTGATCTATTGATGTTTATGCCATTTTTCTTCTGTATGCTCTTAGGAGTATGTTAAAGAATAATAATAATAAAGAATCTAATTTAATAAGATGATTATAATAAATAACAACTTGAATCTTTAAAGCTTACAAAACACTTTAAATATATTATCTTTTTTGTGCTGTTCAACCACCCTGTGAGATTAGAACCATGGATGTTGGTATCTACATTTTTCAGATAAGGAAACTGAGGTTTACAAAGGTTTCCAGCATTAGATTCTCTCTACCACTCTAACTCTATTAGATCAGTACAAAGTTTAATGGAGCATTTTTAAATGTGCTGACATTGCTGTTCAGAAAATTCTTTGTACTCCGTTCAAAAGAAAATTACCTGGAAATTCTTTCTTTCCCCCAGTTTTGAGGCTTTAGTTTGGAACTCTCTTCCGAGAGGTTTTCTCATTTGCTTGTAACTAAATATGCAGAAAAAAAATCTCACTAACAGCTTCATTTGCTATTTTATTTGGGGTAAAATTCCTCCCCAGTTTCACATCTGAACTTGTGTCTGATGCAGGATACAATTTCTTTTTCATGGTCTCTGATCACTTCTGACCATTTTTCCTCATGTGAGATACTTAGCAAGTTACAATCAGCAAATCCTCTCCCATAACTTCCAGCTGTGAAAATGTGCTCCATGTGAGTCATGCTCATTTTTCTGGCTTTACTTTGGGCGGGGGTGGGGGTTCAGCTCTATGGTAGATACATTAAAATGAAAGATTTCATAATGTACAAGGAAATATTGCTTTATACAAAGGAAAAGAAACTTGGAAATTAATTACTTAAAAAGACGGCATTGACTGGAAATAAAATGAGTTGAAAGAGAATTGGGACAAATTAGTTGATGAAAGATCCATGAATGCCTACTAAGAAACAATGGAATAATCTATATTTTAAGAGTGGGGTTGGAATAACCATGACTTCCCTTTGGCATGCTAAATAGAATAATGTCTGAGCCAAAATAGAAATTCCTATGTTCCTAAGGCACTTGGGTAATTCAATTTTTGACCAAAAGTTACTGGGGCAACTAGGGGGCTCATTAAATAGAGAGCCAGGCTCAGAGATGAGAGGTCCTGGGTTCAAAAATGGCCTTAGAAATTTCCAGCCCATATGAATCGGGACAAGTCATTTTTTCCCCTTGTTTTACCATTACCCTTCTTCTGCCTGGGGGAAACTAGGGGGCTCAGTATATAGAGACTCAGGCCTACATGGGAAGTCCTAGGTTTAAAATATGACCTCAGATATTTCCTAGCTATAAGACCCTGTATACGTCCCATTACTTAGTCCTTACCCCTGTTCTGCCTTAGAATCTAAGATGGGAGGTTAAAAAATATTAAACATAAACATTTTAAATAAAATTTAAATTTTAATCTTAAAATTTAATTTGATTTTTAATTATTAGATAAAATTATTTAATTAATTTATTTTATTAGTATATTATTATTATATTAATACATTATATTACATAAATATTAAATTTAATTTAAATGTAAAAAAATAATTTTTAAATTTTAAAAAATATTACTGAGGTTAAATACAGAAAGGGTAGCCTGATATAAGTGGAAAGACTCCTAGATTATGGATACTTGCTATCTGGGTGACCCAGCAAAAAGAACCATCTCCTTCTTTATCTACATGATTTAGATCAGGAGTTCTTTCTTGACTTTTTTTGTGGGTCATGCACCCTTTTGGCAGTCTGGTACTCCTTCCTTCCTTTCTTTCTTTCTTTCTTTCTTTCTTTCTTTCTTTCTTTCTTTCTTTCTTTCTTTCTTTCTTTCTTTCTTTCTTTCTTTCTTTCTTTCTTTCTTTCTTTCTTTCTTTCTTTCTTTCTTTCTTTCTTTCTTTCTTTCTTTCTTTCTTTCTTTCTTTCTTTCTTTCTTTCTTTCTTTCTTTCTTTCTTTCTTCTATTATTTGTTCATTTATTTATTTATTCATTCATTCATTCATTTATTCATTCGTACATTTATTTATTTATTTATTTATTTGTTTGTTTGTTTGTTTATTTTTAAACCCTCACCTTCCATCTTGGAGTCAATACTGTGTATTGGCTCCAAGGCAGAAGAGTGGTAAGGGCTAGGCAATGGGGGTCAAGTGACTTGCCAAGGGTCACACAGCTGGGAAGTGTCTTCTGGTACTCCTTCTAAAGACCCTTGAGGGCACCATTTCCCCTCTAGCCTCACAACCTCCCCTCCCCTTCCCTATCTGCCACCATGGTCCAATTCCCCATCACTTCACATATGAATTATTGCTATAGCCTTCTGGTTGGTCTCCCCGCCTCCAGGCTCTCCCCTCTCTGGGTCATCCTCCAGACTGCTATCAAAGTGATTTTATAAAAACCCAAGTCTGGCCATATCACACACATCACCCCCTAATCTATATACCTGGGCATTCAATCAATTTCAGTGGTTCCCTATCATTGGCCAGGATTAGATGTCAAATTCTTTGTTGTTCAAACCAGCCCTCTCCTACCAGTCCAGGCTTCTTACACTTGACCTCTCCCCTTATATATTCCTCAGGCAGGTGATACTGGCCTCCTTGCTGTTCCTGGGACAAAACAATCTCTTTATCTCCTGATTCCAGACATTTTTAGTTGTTGTCCCCTATACCTGGCACCAGTAGGTGCTTTATACACATTGATTGATTGATTGATTGATCAAATCTGTTTAGTCACTGAAGCAAAATTCTTCAAGAGAGATTTCAGACTGACAATAAGAAAACAATGTGCTTCAGTTTTCCTTTTTCTCCTCTCATTGCCCCCACCCCATGCCACTCCTTCCCCTTCCAACTCAACCATATTCTAACAGTGGAAAGTAGTGAGATCAAAGCTAACGGGTCTTAGAACACTGAGGACATCTTCTATTTGAGACCCAAATGATTCAGTAAAAGTCCCCAAGTTTAAGAACTAGAACACACTTTTCCTTGGCAAAACATTTTCATGTGAAAATAGAATTTTTTTTTTTACTCTGCATTCAAGTAAAATTCTTTATTTCCTCATTGATAATAATAATTGACTCTCCAGGTTACAAGAGTTCTGTGGCCTCAATTCATGCCTTCTCTTCAAGAATAAAGATCTAACAAAGTTCCTGATGCAATTCATTTGTAGTTTGTTCCATCAAAGAGAATGTAGATTTGTCATTGAGCTCATTCCCCTTGTCCTTTTTCCCTGGATTATTGGTAATATAGTCACAGAGAATGATGAATAGAAACGAACATCACTGCTTCAGTCCTTTGTTGCTCATGCTCCACTCCAGAGAACAACATTAGTTCCTTGTTAATTTTAACCTCTGTCTTGAACAAGAACAATGAAGTTTGTCTTCAAAAAGAAAATCCTCAGAATTAGACGTGTTTGGGTAAGTTATAAAAATGCACATTTAAGGTGGTCATTGGTAATAAGCCAATATCATTGGGAATGTCGAGTCTGGTTGCAGATAACTGAAGATCTGGTGTGACATAGCACTGTAGAAAGAACATTATTGACTTGGAGTGATGACCTAGGTTCAAATTCAAATTCTTCCACTTATACCAGCAGGGCTTTAGGTGAAGAATTTAGCCACTCCATTCTCAAGTTTTCTAATCCCTAAAATGTTAAAATAAGTGATTTATAAAGCCCCTTCTAGCTTCTTTATTCCTTCTTCCCTCCCTCAAGCTTTCTAGCACCCCTATATGTAATATCTTCCTCCTTTAGACTATAATTTCCTTGAAGGTCAGCAGTACCTTCTTGTTTGCCTTCAATTATATCTCTAGGGCTTAGCATAGTGCCTGGATGCAGAGTGTTAACACTTATTCATCTGTATCTGCTATCCTACTCTCAGATAATAAGGTAAAAAGGTAATATAAGATAACAATAATAAGAAGATAATAAGGCAAGCAGATAGGTAGCATAGTGGGTCTGGGGTCAGGAAGCCCTGATTTTAAATCTAAATTCAAATTCTCAGACACTAGTTGTCTGACTCTGGACAGATCACTTAACCTCTTTTTGCCTCAGTTTCCTCATTAGGAAAATGGAGACAATAATAGCACCTACCTCCCAAGTTGTCTATGAAGATGAAATAAGACAATATTTATAAAGCACTTAGCAAAGAGTCTGAAACAGAGTTAAGTGCTATATGAAGTCATTGTTTTCATTATTATAACATTATTAATTAATATAGACAGTATATCTTTAGAACCTTGGGCCACATGGATCAAGGATGGTCTCTCTTATAGGGAAGGCTAAACATCCACTGTATGGTCCAAGAAGCAATATGGTGGAATGAGAGACTCACGTGGCTTGGTTTGAGAGGACCCAGGTTTGAATCCTAGTTCTGCTCCTCATTTTCAATTAGTCAGGTAAGTGGTTCAGTGGGCAGAGCACTGGCCTGGAATCAGGATGACCTGAGTTCAAATCTGTCCTTGGACACTTACTAGCTCTATGTCCCAGGGCAAGTCACATAATTCTGTTTGCCTCAATCCCTCATCTGTAAAATGAACTGGAAATGTCAAACTACTCCGCCATCTTTGCCAAGAAAACCCCAAATGGGGTCATAAAGAGTTGAATGTGACTGAAACCACTAAACCACAAGAAGAATATGCCAGACCCTGTGTTAAGAGCTGGAGATTCAAAGAGAAGCAAGAGATAGTCCCTACTGAAAGAAGCTTTGCTCTCTGATGGAGGAGACAACAAGCCAACAAATCAAGCTATATACAGGATAAATAAGAAGTAAATTAGAGAGGGAAGACAATAGAATGAAAGAGATTGGGAACTCACTGCATGTGTGACTTCTAGAAAACCATTCATCAGAACTAGACTTTGTCTGACTACTTCATGTGCTAAATGATGTCGATGGGCCAGATGATCCAGCTGGAAACTCTAGGATTATTTAAGCATTATATAAATGTGATTTATTATTATGACCTAAGGGATGCTTACAATCATAACAAGAGTAATCTATATTTTATATACAAAGCACTTAACTTGCATCTCATTGGATTTATGCATTCTTCCTTTAGTAAGAATTTAGATGCCCAACAAGGGAATACAAAGACAAGACAGTCCCTGCCTTCCAGGAGCCTCCCAACAACCCTTGCAAATATTACTAGCCCTATTTTACAGAGTCAAAAACTGAAACTAGAGAAGCAAAATTATTTGATCAAATCACACAGCTACTACCCACATTTACTAGTTCCAAATCCAGCATGCTTCCACTACAGCAGCCAATTCCTCAAACATGGTGTAGCATGGCCAGGGCCACCTAGACACCCCATTTCTCCAATTCTACAGGCAGCTCCATTTGCCTCCATTGTAAACACCAGATCCAGGAGCATGCTCAGTAGAGTTACATAATTCCATTTGCATTGTTTTTCAATGAAGCCTCTTAGGGCAAGGACCTTTACTTCATCAAACACTAGGTCATCATGCGCCATATTTAAAACCAAAATGTTCTAAGAAATATGTAAGGGATGGATCAAATACCCTGTGTTCTTCTGGGTCTCATTCTAATGCCAATAATTGTATTATTTTTAGTGAAATATGGTACAAGCTGCTTCTAAAATATTCCCAATCTGGTCTGCTGACAGTGGGGAAAGAAAGATTATATAAAGAATAAAGTAATAGAAGAAAACACAAACAAATGTAAATAATGGGAAAGAAGAAGGAAGGAAGAAGACAAGAAAAAAGAAGTAAAAGGAATAAAATCAAAGGATACTGCAAGAGGCAGAGGATAAACCGTCTGGTTTATTTTAAAAAGAAACCCAAAGAGGCCTACAATTTCTCTCAGCTTACCATTAATTCTAGATAACTATTATTCTAATTAACTAATCACCAAGGTCACTTGCAGAAGTAGCATCAATGTGTCATCCCCTCGCATTGTGAAATATTACATGCAGCTCCTTGTGTCAGAAGCCTTGATTCCTTTTGAATGCTCTTAGCTACATATTACTATATTAGGAAAAAATTAAAAACAATATCATATTGAGTTGTGGTTTGGTAATTACTTCCACTACTGGCTGTCCCTGGCACCAAGCTCATTTTGTCCACAGTTATTGGCCTTTAAAAAGAAGATTTAGAGTCTATTCAGCTCTCCAAGTTGATTTATGTTCCATTAAGTGGTCCCTTTGTGGGAGATGCTAAACCAACACTAGGTACCATCAAATTGATTATCAGAGACATTGTATACTCTGAACATTGGAGATGCTGTCCATTCTATAGTCTTGAACCCTCCAGTTGGAGGATCTTGCCTCTCATACTTCCTCCAACGCTTAAAAACTTTCTAATGCACTTATCAAATGGTAATACACAGTACAGAAGATCTCAGAACTAGACATCTTTCAATGGAAATTAGACAGCAACTTTTGCAGAAGATCCAAGCTTTAATTATGGGCTCCTCTACATTAACCTCTAAACCAAGCTCTATGAGACGATAGGATCTTGGAATTCTATGAGAGGTTAAGTTACTTTGCAGCATCTTATGCTCTTAATAGACTTCTAGTTTTAGGAGAGTTTCTTTGTGAATCCCCTAGTAATTGGCATAATTGTATGAAATTATTGTGTAAAAACAGAGCAGGGGGCTTAATAAATATGTGCCATATTTTATTGTATATTCAGTCAGTCCATGAGTACTTAACCCATCCTGTGTTAAGATACTATGCACATGGGGAGACAAAGGCAAAAGTGAAAAATCTTGTGCCTTAGAAAGTTTATGTTCAGTTAGGTAGATGACATGTAAAACATAAAAAGATACACACATATTCCAGTTGTACCAAAAATGGTTTTTATTCATGCTTATTTTCTTGAATTAGGACAGAAAAGATAGAGAACTATGTTTAGTAAGACGCTTTTCAGTCCTCATTTCTTTTTTCCATTTTGAGTATGTAGGTTTGGGAAGCAAGTCCCCTTATGAAAAAAAAGTGAACTCAAGATGTGCTTTTTATTTTTTTCCTAAGCTTCATCTGAAATCTTCAGGTATTAAGGATTGCGAATGATGTAAATTTTCTCTTTGCATTTTATACTTTCATTTTTATTGATTTCCAGCCTTTTTTTTAATTTCAAGAAGAAAATTTAAAATGTTTCATTATGTTTCACATTATGTTAATTGTTTCATAATTGTTTTGTAACAGATTTTTCAACCTATTGTTTAACAAAACTGTATAATGTAACTTTTTTCTTTGAATCACATGAAACTTTTGATTTGGAAGTTGTGATTTCTTTCCATTGTGTAGGAAAAATATTTTACATTCAGTACTTACCATAGGAAAAATCTTGAAAGTCCTCCATGAATTTGAAGGTCAATTTAGGCACTTCTTTTGTGGTTTTGAAGTCTTGCTCTGTTTAGTATCCTTTAGCATTTCTTTAGTTTCATCCTTTATCCTTCATCGTAGGGGAAGGTAGACAGCATAGTAGATAGATAAAGCAACAGGTGTGGAGTCAGGAAGATCTGAGTTCAAATGTGACCTCAGATACTAACTGTGGGATCCTGGGCAAGTCACATAACCAATATTTGCTTCAGTTTCCCATCTATCAAACTGAGATGCTGGAGAAGGAAATGGCAAACCACTCTAGTATCTTTGCCAAGAAAATCCCATGGACAGAGTGCTTGGGGTCACAGAGTCAGACACAACTGAACAATAATAACAACAAAATGTACAAAGGAGATAATTGATTTTAGTGGAGAGGACATGAGTATCTGCGGAAAAGGAGGGCTTATAAAAGGCTTCATGCAGAGAATAGGCTGAGTCTTAAGGGAAAATAACATTTTTAAGAGGTCATGGTGAGAAGAGAATACAATACATTCAGGCTTGGAGAATACTCCATGCAAAAGCAAGGGGAGGAGAAATGGAGAGCCATAGAATTATACTGATTACACATGTTTCAAATCATGGAAAATCTTGATGCTCCCACCCTTTAAAAGATAAGAGGGAAAATTAAAGATTTCAATAGCATCAGCAGTAATAAGAAACACTAGAATCTTATGACCATAAAGTACATATACTATAAAGTACTTTCAGGTCCTATTATCTAGAAATATTTATCCCATTTGTGAGCTGAGACCAATAGTAACTGGGAATATAGCTTGATCTCAATCCCTTTCATTCCCTAAATCACATTGAAATCTTCTATTTCAACTAGGAATTTAAATACTGTGTATCATACAGGCTAGGATCCTTAGGTGAAGACATGTGATTTGCATCAATTTGATGCAAATTGAATTTGATAGGCATCTAATGGAAGCCATCACTACCAATTAGATGAGAAAGCTAAAGATTTTTTTTAATAGAGGCACCTAATTTCTATTAGAAATAGAAATAGAAATAAAATATAATAGAAAATGTAACCTACAGTGGAGGGGAAACACAGCAATTTCTTAGAAAAAAAATGGATAGGAAAGAAATCACACCAATAAGAGAGCTTAGAGGGAAGCCCAGGATGTTGTTGTGGTGATCCTGACATGCCCTCTAATTGTTCATTTGGGCTCACACAGGATGCTTATGGGATTATGACACATTCATTAAAGATGGGGCTGGAGAGGAAGAACTTCTGGAGGTACCAGGTACTCAAGTTCTAGGTCCTGATCCTGCAAGCAACCAGAACTCCCTAGGTTTTGGTTTCTCACCTGTAAACATAAGGGATTGTATTTAAATATCTCTGAGACAATTTCCCCTTACTTTGAATACTTGAAGATCTATGATTTTTTTTTAATTTAAGCCTTCACATTTTGAATATGGATCAAAACTTCTCTCCTTCCTGACAGATGTTTTTCAAGAGAACAAGGGGTGAAAAGGACTTTGTCTTGGAAACAAGTGGGAGGGATGGTTTCCTTCCCTGAAACTCTTGTCCTAATTCTTCTATGGGATTCTCAAGAGATACAAATCATGGAATATCATAGGCTCTGAAGAATAAAAATGGCGGGGAATTCAAAGGACAACAGAGAGATGCAAGGTAGGCATCAGATATGTTCCCATATTTCCCAATGATGAATTGTTTTTATTTTTTTGTCACTTTTTAAAAACCCTTTACCTTCTGTCAGTATCAATTCTAAGACAAAAGAGAAACAATAATTAGGCAATTAGGGTTAAGTGACTTGCCCAAGATTTCACAGTTAGGAAATGTCTGAGGTCAGATTTGAAAACAGGTCTTCTGAGCTTCAGTCCTGGCACTCTATCCACTTTGCTCCCAATGAATTGTTTTTAAAATTTTGTTTTATTGCTATATTTTGTAATTTCCTGTCTACCCCAAGAATGAATCTTCCCTTATAATGAAAATGATTAAATACAAACTTTCCATTCAGAAATCTTATCTGAAAGTATATCTAACATTCTTTCTCAGCTGTCTCCTTCTTTTCTGCCATGAAAACTGAGGAGTGAATCTCCAACTTTTCTCTAGGATCTTCACTAGTTTCTCCCCTAATCACAGTACAATGTCCTTTGGATGATCTCTTAATTTACATTTTGCTTTCATTGTATATATTCTCTTACTTCTACTTACTTTGGCCTGCATCAATTTAAATTGAGTTTGTCAGATTTTCTCAGGATTTCACATTCATCATTTATTATTTTAAAATAATATCCCATTTCATTAATATACCTTTTTTATAATTATTCTCTATTTGGTGGATGCTCACTTTTTTTTTCTAGTTCTTTCCTATGTCAAAGAATGCTACTGTGAATATTTTGGAAAGTAATGGATCTTTATAGCTATTTTTTACCTCTTTGGGATATATGCCATGTCTGGTGAGTAGTTTACAAGAAATGTTGTAAAGACATTATACAAGAAATGTATTATAGGAAAAAGAGGTTTGCTAATCCAAGTAAGGAATTGAGGAACAAAAAAAAAATGGACAAAGCGAGTGCCACTGTACTGATAATCAATGGAAAGTTGTTTGTTTGTTTTTTAACAAAACAAAACAAAAACTTAAAGGGAACTTCTTATACACTAGGTAAATTGTTTGTGGAAGCAAAAAGTATGCAGGGTAAGAATGTATAGTGGGTAACAAATTTCTCTGATGAAGGTCTCATTTCTCAAATATAGGAAGGACTAGATCAAATTTATGTAAATACAAGTCATTCTCCAATTGAAATGGTAAAAAGATATGAATAAGCAGTTCTCAGATGAAGAAAACAAAGCTATTAATTACCATATAAAATGTTCTAAATCCCTCTGGATTAGAGAAATGCAAATTAAAACATCTATGAGGTACCACCTCACACCTAGCAGATTAGCTAATATGACAGCAAAGGAAAGTAATAATTACCCGGAGGGTGTGTGGCAAAGTTGGAACATTAATGCATTGCTGGTGGAGTTGTGAACTGATCCAACCATTCTGGAGGGCAATTTAGAACTATGCCCAAAGGGTACTAAAACAATGCATAACTTTTGATCCAGTAATACCATTAATAGGTCTGTATCCCAAAGAGATTTGTAAAATGAGAAAGGACCTACTTGTACAAAAATATTTATAGCTGCTCTTTTTGTGGTGGCAAAGAACTGGAAATTAAAGGGATACCCATCAATTGAGGTCTGCTGAACAAATTGTGGTATATGATGGTGATGGAATATGTGAAGATTGGATTTAGTTCTCCCCTGATTATAACAATGAAGATATTTATCTCTTCCTTGATTGTAAAGATTAAATCATAATCCCCTGTCTATTTTTAGATTTTAATCCCCCAAAATGTAAGCACTGTACTTAAAGTTGAGTATGGAGATCTACCCATTTTGGATTTTAACCACAAAAGGGTATGAACACCCATTTCATACATTGAGTGGGAGGTCTGTGACCCATGTGTGAAAGAGTGGGCAGTGCTTGAATGGAGTGTTGGCTGTGATTGGGAGACGTAAAAATTTAGGGGAAGTGATGCAAGAAAAAAAGGTCTTTAAAAGTGGAAACAGAGACACACTTGGAATGAAGAGAGACACTTGGAGTGGAGAGAGACACTTGGAGTAAAGACTCACACTTGGAGTGGAACCTCCTGCAAGAAGCAGTTCTACTGGAGTTGAGACTGATAAAGAATCTGCTGACTGAACTGACATGTGGTAAGTGTAAAGACTGCCTTCCTTTCCTTAGCCTTTCTGGAGGGGTCAGCCTCCGGGAAAAGACCCATCGTCTTGTGACTCCTTTCCCCTGGCTGGGGCCTTTGAATTCCTAACTGGCTCAGAGTCAGAGCTCTCTCTCTCTCTCTCTCTCTCTCTCTCTCTCTCTCTCTCTCTCTCTCTCTCTCTCTCTCTCTCTCTTTCTCTCTCCTTTTCTTCTCTTTTTTCTCTTCCTTAATATCTTTCCTCTATTGTAAAATAAACTACCATAAATTCCATTCTGACTTTAGTAATTCATTTTGTAATTTAGCAATTTAATCCCTGATGACCAATTAAAGATATTCAGTCCAACCATAAATTTAACAAATATTAGGGTGCTATAAAGAATGATGAATGGGATAATTTCTGAAAGAACTGGAAAGACCTTCATGAACTGATGACCAGGAGATCATTGTACATAGTAACAGGAATATTGTGGAATGATCAACTCTGATAAGATTAGCTACTCTCAGCAATACAATGACCCAGTACAATTCTAAGGGACTTATACCAAAGAATGCTATCCACCTTCAGAGAAAGAACTGTTGGAGTTGGGATGCATATGAAAGTATATGATTTTTCACTTGTTTATTTGGGTTATATTTTGTGGTTTTGGTTTTATAAGATTACTCACAAAATGATCAATATGGGAATGTTTTGCCTGTTAGTACAAATTGAATAACCTGCAAGCACCAGGAGGGGGAAAAGGAAGGTAGGGAGGGAGATAAGTTCAATAATATAACTTAAGAAAACTTATGTGGAAATTTGTTATTACATGTAATTGGTTAAAAAGAAATACATAAAAATATTTTTTTATTTTTTTAAATAATATTTTATTTGATCATTTCCAAGCATTATTCATTAAAGACAAAGATCATTTTCTTTTCCTCCCCCCCCCCCGACCCCCATAGCTGACGCGTGATTTCACTGGGTATCACATGTGTTCTTGATTCGAACCCATTGCCATGTTGTTAGTCTTTGCATTAGAATGTTCGTTTAGAGTCTCTCCTCTGTCATGTCCCTTCAACCGCTGTAGTCAGGCAGTTGTTTTTCCTTGGTGTTTCTACTCCCACAGTTTGTCCTCTGCTTATGGATAGTGTTATAAAAATAATTTTTAAAAAAATGAATCATTAGGTTGTTAGCTGTAGCACTGGTGGCAATGTTCATATTGAAGAAATTATTTGTAATTGTTTAAATATTTATTAATTTACTAAGAAATCTATAATATATTCATGTATTTATTATTATTTATTAATAGATTAATTATTTATGGATAATTATTTAGTACTAAATGGATTTATTAATCCATTCAATTGAGGAATTACAAATATGGGCTGCCAAGGTTATACTGAAAGATATTTCATAATAGGCTCTCTGAAATACTTCTTAATTTTAATTGACATTAACTTTCCCCCCCCCCCCTTTCTTACCTAGAGACAACTAACAAAATAATAAACCAAGCTCTGATTTTTATGACACTTGTTGGATCTGGAAGTATAGATTCTTACACTGAAAAGTTAACAATTAACTCTTTGAGCAGGCTATAACGAATTATTAAACATTACAATTTCTTGGTGAAGAAAGAAACACAATGAGTTATCTACTTTTAAAAAATTCTCAAAGCAGGATTTTTTTTCATCGAGCCCATCATTACTTACTAAAGTGTTTTGCAGTCCCGTTTCCCAACAACTTTTCTACTCCTTAGACTTTTCTTTCAGAGCAAAGTGTGGTAATAGTCTCCTACAACACAGAGTAGCCTTCCTTTCTGCTGAAAAAAAGCAAAGGGCAGCATCAGAAACATAGATTGCTGTTGTTGTTTTTGGCAAGTATGAATGTGGAGATCGCCACTTTGTTAGAAAAGATTCTGCTTCTGTGACAGTTTCTTCTTTTAAGAATATGATAATTTTTATTTTATTACAGCTGATGAACTTTCCCCAGCCATAAACAAAGTATATTTCCCCCAAAACATTAAATGTTATTTCATCATTTAATGCCTTCCAGACTATTACTGCCACATACATACCTTTCCTTTTTTAGTTAATTTTCTTTTAGATCTTAATTAACAAGCATTTTTGCTTCTGTCACTTCTATTCCCCTAACTGAGAAAAGAAAACAAAATCCTTGTACCAAAAATCCTTAGTCAAGGAAAACAGATGCTCTCATGTGGCCAAGTCCAAAAATGTCTGTCTTACTCTGCGTCTTGAATCCCTCACCTTTCTGATGGTAGGCAGGTACATATTGCTTATCAATGGTTCTCTGTTCTAATGGTTGACCATTTATTTCATCCATCAGAGTTCTTAAGTCTTTCAATGTCATTCATCTTTACGGTGTTATTAAATAAATCATTCTTGTAGTTATTCTCACTTCACCATGTATCAATTCATAGAAATCTTTTCTGCTTTCACTCTTTCCACCTCTTTTATAACTACAAGATTTACAATTGTCATATATTTAGCCAAACTATTAATTTAACACTTACACTTAGATATAAAATGTCACATAATAAACAAATTAGAGGAGCAAGTAAGAAATTACCTATCCAATATATGGATAGGAAAAGAGTTCATGACCAAGCAAGGCATGGAGGGAAAATCATAGAAGATAAAATAAATAATTTTGATTACATGAAATTTTTAAAGTTTTCTCACAAAACCAATGCAGCTAACTAGAAAAATTCCTTGCAGCAACTTTCTCTCAGATATTTAATTTATAAGATATATAAAGAATAGGAATTTGAGATTTATAAGAATGAGATAATCTTTGGTTGATAAAGGGTCAAAGAATATAAACAAATAGTTTTCAAAGAAATAAATTTGAACCTCCATTAGCCATATTAAAAATACTCAAATCACTAATTAGAGAAATTAAAATGAAAGAAATTCTGAGGTTCTACCTTACTCATCAGATTGATAAAGATTTCCAAAAAGGAAAATGACAAATACTAGAGTGGTTGTGAGGAAACAGGCACACTAATACATTTGTGGAACTTTGAACTGGAACATCCTATTGTGGAAACCAATTTGGAACTATGCTCAAAATGTTATATCCTTTTTCCTAGTGATATTACTAGTCCTATATCCCTATGATCAAAGAAATAGAAAAAAAACTTTATAGCATTTTTTTATGGCAAAGAATAGGAAACTAAGGGGTGTCCATCAGTTGGGCAATGGTTAAAAACATATACAGAATATGAATGTGATGAAATACTATTTGCCCTTAAGAAATAGTCAAGCAGGAAAGTTTCAGAAAAACTTGAAAAGATTTCTATGAATTGATACATGGTGAAGTGAGAATAACCATACTTCCTAGCAGTGTGACTCTGGGCAAGTCAGTAAACTTGCCTAGCTCTTACCACTCTTGAGCCTTGGAAGCAATATACAATATTGACTCTTAGATGGAAGGTAAGCATTTTTTAAAAGCCTAGTATTCCACGTACTGGACTAAGGACTCCCTTCTATAAATACTACTAGGAAAATGGAAAAAAAGCTGAGAGTAAATTAGATTTTGATACGCCCCTCATACTATCTACTTAAATGTAAAATTTCATATTATAAATGTTTTAGAGGAGCACAGTAGAAGATATCTTTTACAACCACAAGTAGTGGAAGAGTTCTTCACAAACAAGGGATAGAAAGACTCATGGGAGAGAAAATGGACACATGTGATGGCATAGAAAGACTCGTGGAAGAGAACATGGGAGAAAAAATGGACACATTTAATGGCACAAAATTGAAAAAGTTTTGTGCAAATAAAAGAAAAGTAGTTCAAATGAGAAAGAAAAGAGTTAATTGGGGAAGTTTTTTGTTGTAAATTTCTCTGATATCCTAAATAAATAGGGAATTGATATAAATATATAAGAACTGCAGTCATTACCCAATGGATACAGAATAGTCTTGTGTTATTTGTATTTCCCTTCTACTATATTTGGAAGTCTTTAGGAGGGTTATTTTAAGAATTTCTTATTTGTCATTAGTTAAAGTCTATGAACAAAGAGTTCTCAAAAGAAGAAAGCCACATTATTAATAACCATATGAAAAAATTCTACAAATGACTAATAATAAGAAATTTAAATGAAAACAACTCGGATGTTCCCCTTCTGCCCATCAGATTGACAAAGATGACAAAAAATAAAAACTGCAATTGAAAAAACTTAAAGAGAACAGACACATTTCTACATTGCTGATGTAGCCTATGAATTGGTCCTTCCAATATAGATAGCAATTTGAAACTTTACCCAAAAAGTCACCAAAGCACTGACTCGGCAATACCACTACTGGGAATATATCTGCAAAAAATTGTGAAAGAGCTGAAGAATCCATAGTCACCAACCATTTATAGCAACAGTTTTGGGAAGGAAGGAAATATATGCTTTTTTAGGAGGTTTATAAATATTATGCCATATGATACTTATAAGAATCCTGGGAGTCATATGCCATTATCACCCACATTTTGCAGATGAAGAAACTGGGGCAGAGAGTGATTGTGTGATTGACTCAGGGTCACACAGTTTTTAAGTGTCTAGAGGTAAATTTGAACTTGGGTCTTTCAGACTCCAAGCCAGACAGCTATCCATTGTACAACCTAGTTGTTATAAAACAGAGTATCTACAGGATGTTCAGAGAAAACTAAAATCTGTTTGAAAGTGTGCTGAGTCCTTTTCAGGGCTGCTTTCTTCCTTGGATGTCCACCTGCCACACAGCTCTCATTTATGGCTCTGAGAAGGTGTAGCATACAAAGTGGCCACATCCTGGTGAATTGTTTTGGGAGGAGGGCTAAACCAGGGTGAGAATAACTATCAGTCCTTAAACCCTTCAGTTTGTTAGGGGAATGTCTACTTCAAGAATCTGAAGACTTCCCTGACCAAGGGGACAGATGAGAACAATTTGTTCCGATGGCTATGAAAAGGGTGAAAGAGGTGCCGTGGAGTATTTTGAGCTTGGTTAGACATCAAAGAGGCCAAAGTCATTCACTGCATGCCAAGTCATCACCAGTCATCTTGACTTTTGTCTTGCCCCTGGACTTCAATGACTCTAGAAGAGAGAAGGAGGCTGATAACTATGTGCAACTCTGCCTCACTTGAATTTAATTTATACATGAGTCAAAAGACATTGTCCAATCAGGCCATTTAGGTCCTCTTCGAGTATAAGGACAACAATTAATCAATAAAAACAGGACAGGAAATAAAAGAAATGTCATTCATCTGGAGAATGACTAAACAAATTATAGTATAAATGTATTGAATATTATTACACTATGCTCTATAAAGATATCATGAAAGAAGTGTATTCAGAGAAATGTGGAAAGATGAACGAAGACAGAACAAAGGCAACAGAATCTGAATAATAATTTATGTTAAGACTATAACATAAAGGAAAACAAATATAAGAAACATTTGAAAGGAAGTAGAAATTGGACTTGAATTTAGGAAAAACCATGTTCAAATTCTATTTCAGACTTAAAGATAATAGCTAACATTTATTTATTTTTTAACAATATTTTATTGATCATTTCCAAGCATTATTCATTAGAGACAAAGATCATTTTCTTCCCCCCCCCCCACCTCTCCCATAGCCTATGCGTGATTCCACTGGGTATCACATGTGTTCTTGATTTGAACCCATTTCCGTGTTGTTGGTATTTGCATTAGAGTGTTCATTTAGAATCTCTCCTCAGACATGTCCCCTAACCCCTGTAGTCAAACAGTTGCTTTTCCTCAGTGTTTTTACTCCCACAGTTTGTCCTCTGCTTGTGAATAGTGTTTTTCTTCTAGATCCCTGCAGATTGTTCAGGGACATTGCATTGCCATTAATGGAGAAGTCCATTACATTCGATTGTGCCACAGTGTATCAGTCTCTGTGTACAATGTTCTCCTGGTTCTGCTCCTCTCGCTCTGCATCACTTCCTGGAGGTTGTTCCAGTCTCCATGGAATTCCTCCACTTTATCATTCCTTTGAGCACAATAGTATTCTATCACCAACATATACCACAATTTGTTCAGCAATTCCCCAATTGGTGGGCATCCCCCTCATTTTCCAATTTTTGGCCACCACAAAGAGCACAGAATAGCTAACATTTATTGCATTTATTATGTGTGAAGAACTTTACAGATCCTATCTCGTTTGATCTTCATAACTACGCTGGGAGGTAGGTGCTATTAATATTCCCATTTTACAGATGAGGAAACTGAAGAAAACAGGGTTAAGTGAATTTTCCAGGGTCATACAGCTAGTAAGTATATGAGACCAGGCTTGAACTTGGGTCTTCTTGGCCCAAGTGCTCTATCCACTGCAGCACCTAGTTAAATATGACTCAGGGCAAGTCACTTGATTCTTTGCTCATCAGGCTTCTCATATGCAAAATTGGGGATGGAGGAGCACCTCTGATCTTATAATTCCAAATGCAACTTCATCTTTATTTACTAGAATCTTGATTGGGACCAAAAACCAAATACAACGAATTTAGTTTGTCAGTACAAAATTCTATTTGCTGAAAATTAACTTCTTAATTCTCAGAGCTCTGTTCATTGATGACTTTTTTCACCAACCCTCCTGGACAACTGGTATGAGCAACTGCCTGCCAATCTCTTGGATTGGTGATTGAGAAATCACCAGAATTCCAAAGTTTCATTTATTCATAGCACTCTTCCCTGGCATTTTTCTCTGGAGACAAGTCCTGTTCAATTGTTTTCGTTTAGCAATTAGTAGCATCCTGCCAAAGAGCCTGAGCTATAGAAGTAAGGATAAATGTTGATCTTTGTTTCCAATGAAGACAGGGACCATAAAGTCCCCCCAAAATGTGCTCTCAGTAGGACCTTGTTTTACATGACCAATGTATTCCAAGACCCTTGATTTACATTGGGAATCGTGCATAATAGCAAACCCCATTATTTAATAAATATTTCTTATACGAACATAACGAGGCACTTTCTGACTCTTCTAAGGCTTGTCAGAGCTACCAGCATCACTACTCTTGTACTTTGTAGCCATTATTAATAGCTAAAAAGCATCAATGAAACAAAGAGCAGCACTGCTCTGAGGAAGTCATGATTTCTTATAAGCAAGGACTGTAGACAAAGACTAATATGGAGCTAATGTTTGGCACAAAAAAAAAATGCAATGACTTACATTACTTACCAGAGTGAGAATAAATAAGACTAGGTGAACTACTACAAGACTTTATGCCACTAGGGAAAATGGTGGGGATTTAGCAAGTAATTAAAAATGTTATTTTATGTATTTTTTCTGATAATTTTTTTGATTGTCAGTTGCATATATCTGCAATCACATTGTTGCATCCATGTAAAATAAAGTCTTCCCTTATTGTAAAAACAACAATAATAACAACAAAAATTAAAATATGATTTCCTGGAACTTTAAGAAAGGGTTGTTGAGAGGCGGAATCAAGATGGTGGGGTAGAAACAGAAAAAATTCAGAACTCTGAAAACCCTTCCTTACCAATCACAAACTAAATGCTCCTAGGGGACTGAAAATCAGACCTAACAACAAGACAGAGACAAGGAACTGTAAATCTTGAAATTTCTCAGACTTGTGAATGTTAAAAATTTCCCCATCTGGGAATTTTCAATTGGAACAATTCCCTACTGGGAACATTCCCCATTTTGGCTGTGAGAACTCGCCAGGATCAGAAATGGGAGGACCTCTACTCCACCCATACTTAAGACTGCTTTAGGGGAGAAAACTCCTTGCTAAACAATGAAAGTACTTGGACCCATGCTTATGATGAGGCAGGGAGTTCTTTGAGCCATGCCTGTTTTTAGAATTGCTACAATGGGATGCTAGGTACCTATAAAGGTCGGGCAACTTGTAAACTTGCCAGGAGCAAAGAGGTGAAAACTTACTTAGAGGTTTTCTCTTGAGGAGATTAGTCGACTCAGCTGTGTTTTCTCTGGTTCAGATTTACTGAGGGGATCAGTTGACACAGCAGTGTTTTCTCTGGTTCAGACTTACTGAGGGGATTAGTCAACTTAGCTGGAATTCAGATGGGCTGTCTTTTAGAAAACATCTACGGTGATTGGTAGATGGAAGAACTTAGGGGAGGTGACATAGGAAAAAAACCCTATATAAGAAAAGGAATCTCTTGAGCAAGGGATCCTTGGATCCTTGGAGGCTTGGAGATAGGATCCTTGGAGATAGATCTTTTTGGAGGAGGCCCTTTGAAGATTTCTTGAGAAAAAGTCCCTTGGGAGGCTGACTCTGACTGGAATTCCCTCTGGGGAGACTCTGTTCCCCAGACATCCTTGCTTAAGACAAACCTTGTGGTGAGTGATAAAAGAATGACTGACTGATCTCTCTCTCTTAAGACTCAGGTCTAGGCCATGTTGGCTTAAGGCCCTTCATACTTATTCCTTTCTTACTCTTTCTCTCTTTCTTTGATTACTCATTGTATTATTAATTAAATTCTCTATAAAACCCAGTTGACTTGGGCATATTCATAATTGGGAATATACTTCCTGGCGACCATCTTATATTTGATTTAAAAACCAAGACACTGTAGTGAAACATATTTTCAGCGGTCAAATTTACTCACCCTCTCTTATATCTATCACAATTTATATCTTCACTATTTTAAATTCTACAGAACACTCCTGCTGGACTCAATTGAAAAGATATGCCCCCCCCAAAAAAAAGCCAGAATCGGAGAATACTTGGTTTTAAGGGAAGGCAAAAGGAAGGTCCCAGGAACCCTCCCCCCAGCCTAGAGCGCTAAGACTCCAGCGGCAGCGGGAAACACTGGGCAGGCAAAGGCACTGGGCTGGAGAGTGTACCTTGCCGGCAGGGCTGTGCCAGGCTCAGAGCATCAAACAAAGGTGGTGGGAAAGGAGCTGAAGTGGGAGCATAGAGTGGGCACCCTGATCAGAGCAGCAGAGACCCTCCATATTGCTCCAGCCTTCTAGGAGGTTTTGGCCTCAGAGCACATCCAGCCCAACCCAGCTGAATTTAATCCCATCAAAAGTCTTCAGAGATCAGGGAAGCCCAAGTTCCAACACCTCTCCCTCACAGACTGCTGGACTTTAATCCAATCAAAAGCCTCCAGAGGACAGGGAAGCTCAAACTCCAACACCCCTCCCCCAGAGACTACACTGAGAGATCTGACAAAGCTCCAAGAAGGGAGACTGATAAAAAGCCCCAAAACCCAAAAAAAAAAAATGAGAGGAGCAAGAGCACAGACAAATACAGGGAGAAAAGAAGGGGGTAAATATGAGCAAACAACAGAAAAAGAAGAAAGAAATTATAATCCACGGTTTCTGAACAGCCAACAAACAAAAAGCAAATGAAACAGAGGAGGAGGCAAGCAATAAGTCAGAAATCCAAGCAAATTGGATACAAGCTTTGGAAGAACTCAAAATGCAATTCAAAACACAATTAAGAGAGGCTGAAGACGATTGGAAAAGAAAAAACTAAGGTAAGTCATCTGGAAACAGAAAATAGTGTCATGAAAGCCAAAATCAACCAGCTTGAAAATGAAGCAAAGGAGATGAAAGATAAGTCAAAGAAGATGAAAGATGAGGCAAAGGAGATGAGAGATGAGGTAAAGAGAATGAAAGATGACCTCCAAAGAAAATCAGACCAGAGGGAGAAGGATGACCAAAAAGCCAGGTATGAAATCCAAACCAGAATACAACAACTAGAAATAGGGGACCTCAAAAGACAGCAGGACACTATAAAACAAAACCAAAAGAATGAAAAAATTGAGGAAAATATGAAGCATGTCATTCACAAAACAGAGGATTTAGAAAATCATTCAAGGAGAGACAATTTAAGAATCATTGGTCTATCAGAAGACAATGACAAAAGAAAAATCCTGGACATAATACTACAGGAAATTATCCAAAAAAAAAACTGCCCTGATATTCTAGAACAAGAGGGATAAGTGGAGATTGAAAGAATCCACAGATCACCTCCAGTACTTAATCCCCAACTGACAACACCCAGGAATGTTATGGCCAAATTCAAGAACTATCAGACCAAAGAAAAGATATTACAAGCTGCCACTATTTGAAATCCACTATTTGATAAAAACTGCTGGGAAAATTGGAAGACAGTATGGGAGAGATTAGGTTTGGATGAACATCTCACACTCAACACCAAGATAAACTCAGAATGGGTGAATGACCTGAATATAAAAAAGGAAACTATAAGCAAATTAGGTGAACACAGAATAGTATACTTGTCAGATCTTTGGGAAAGGAAAGTTTAAAACTAAGCAAGAGCTAGGAAAAAAATCACAAAATGTAAAATCAATAATTTTTATTACATCAAATTAAAGAGGTATTGCACAAACAAAACTAATGCATCCAAAATTAGAAATGAAGCAACAAATTAGGAAACAATCTTCATTACAAAAACCTTGGACAAAGGTCTAATTACTCAAATTTATAAAGAGCTAAACCAATTGTACAAAAAAATCAAGCCATTCTCCAATTGATAGATGGGCAAGGGACATGAATAGGCAATTTTCATTTAAAGTAATCAAAACTATTTTTAAGCACATGAAAAAAATACTCTAAATCTCTTATAATCAGAGAAATGCAAATCAAAACAACTCTGAGGTATCACCTCGCATTTAGCAGATTGGTTAACATGACAGCAAAGGAAAGTAATGAATGCTGGAGGGGATGTGGCAAAGTTGGGACATTAATGCATTGCTGGTGGAATTGTGAATTAATACAATCATTCTGGAGGGCAATTTGGAATTATGCCCAAAGGGCACTAAAAGACTATCTGCCCTTTGATCCAGCCATAGCACTGCTGGGTTTGTACCCCAAGAGGTAATAAGGAAAAAGACTTGTACAAGAATATTCATATCTGAGCTCTTTGTGATGGCAGAAAATTGGAAAATGAGGAGATACCTTTCAATTGGGGAATGGCTGAACAAATTGTGGTATATATTGGTGATGGAATACTATTGTGCTCAAAGGAATAATAAAGTGGAGGAATTCCATGGAGACTGGAACAACATAATTGATGTAGAGTGAGAGGAGCAGAACCAGGAAAACATTGTACACAGAGACTGAAACACTGTGGTACAATCAAATGTAATGAACTTCTCCATTAGTGGCAATGCAGTGATCCTGAACAACTTGGAGGAATCTATGAGAAAAAACAACTATTCACCCTCAGAGGAAAAACTGTGGGAATAAAAGCACCCAAGGGAAACAACTGCTTGAATACATGGATTGAAGGGATGTGGCTGGGGATGTAGACTCTAAATGAACATCCTAGTGCAAACAACATCATTGAAATAGGTTCTGATCAAGGACACAAGTAATACCCAATGAAATTGCATGTTGGCTGCGTGAAGGGTGTGTGGAGGGGAGGGAGGGAAATAATGTGATTATTGTAACCAAGGAATAATGTTCTAAACTAACTAAATAAAGTAACTCAAATAGGAAGAAAAAAAAAAGAAAGGGTTGTTGTTGTTGTTGTTTTAAATCTTTTTTTGTAAATACTTAAAAAATGGGCAAACCCATTTTTTAGATTCTTGACTGAGTCCAAAATGAAATCTATCAATGGATTTTTTCTGTCACTTTTGTCATTTTCTGCATGGAGTCAACACAGGCATTAGCTACTTTGCTTAGTTATTTATGGAGAAGTAGCATATACAGTGGGAATATGGAGGGAAGAGCGATTGGTTTGGAGTCAGAAGATTTTGACGCTTATTTTCTGTGTTAACCTAGACAATTCATGTAATTTCTCTGAAACTGAATTTCCTTATCAGCAAAATGAATCCTTATATTTCCATACTCAGGTAGACCTATGAGGAAAGAACATTTTTAGGGCTGATTAAAATCATTTTTTTCCTTAAATTCTCACCTTCTCTCTTAGAATTGATACTAAGTATCAGTTCCAAGACAGAAGAGCAGTGAAAGATAGGCAATTGGGATTAAGTGACTAGTCCTGGGTCATACACAGCTCAGAGGTATCTGAGGTCAGATTTCAACCCATAACCTCTCATATCCTGGACTGCTTTTTATTCACCATATCCACTAAGCTGCCTAGCTGCCCCCCCTCCCTTTTTTCAGCAGACAGGATTAAGTGACTTGCCCAGGGTCACATGGCTACTAAAGGGCTGAGACTACATTTGAACTCAGGTCTTCCTGACTCCAAGCCCAGCACTCTATTCACTGTGCCACCTAGCTGCTCCAGGGGGTAGGGGTGGTGCTTAAATCTTAATTTATTATATAAAGGTAAGTTGTTGGCATTATTTAGAGCAGTGATCTAATTTATTTTTTATCAGGGAGATTTTTTTGACCTCTAATTGCAAATTTACTTATTTATAAATTATATATCAGTGCTATTAAACTAATAAATAATCATAACATTTACCTCAAAATTAGAAATTCTAAAAGGGTAAGATAAAGATTAAATAATACTTGATTGGTGAGTCAACTGGTAGCCAGTGGAGTTTAAGTAGGGGAGTAATACGGTCAGTTCTGTTCTTTTTTTAAAAAACCCTTCCCTTCCTTCTTAGCATTAATACTGTGTATCATTTTGAGGACAGAAGAACAGTAAGGGATAGAAGGTAAGTGACTTGTCCAGGGTCACACAGCTAGTAGGTGTCTGAGATCACATTTGAACCTAGGACTGCCCATCTTCAAGCCTGGCTCTCAATCTATGGAGACATCTAATAGTCCCCTTAGCTCTACTCTTTAAGAAAACCTATTTTGGCAACTGTAAGTAAATATTTATTAAATATCTGTTACTGTGCTAAATGCTGGAAATACAAAAGGTAATAAAAGGTAGTCCCTGTCCTCAAAGAACGTACAACCTAATGAAGGAGACAACATGCAAAGAGTATAGAAATCGAGGTTCTTGAGGCAGGGAGATCAAAGAGGAAGTTATTGAAGAAGTTCAGGTGAGAGGGGACGAGAGACTAGAAAGAAGACAAGATGTTGCAGAAGTAGAAATGGCAAGATTTGGCAACTGATTGAGTATGTGTAGTGAGTGAGAGAAGTCAAGGAGCACATTGAGGTTTTGAACCTAGAGAAGTTTGGAAGAGAGGCAGGTTTGGCAAGAAAGATAATTGTAAGAAGATATGCGGTTCCCATTGCAATTCGTCCATGCCTCTTCATCCATTGTTCCATTCAAAATGAAAAGAGTAGGGGCAGGATTCTTACTCACTGGTTCCAGAATCTGTCCTCTGAGGGCTACCTGCCATATCCAGGAGGAGAGTTAGGAGGACAGGGCAAGTTAATCCTCAATTCAGGAGGAAATGGGGAAGAGTTTTCCCAATGGCCCCTGTACTGTTTTGAGTACCTGGGTAGGTTATAATTGCCCGAAGAGAAAGGTTGAGAATTTGTACAATGGCATGGAGGAGAGAGAGCGAGGAAGTCTTGAGAGATAAGGTTAAGTGTGGTACCATTGGAGATGAGCTCCACAACTGGCATGGGGGAGAAGATGTGACCCATCTTCCTATCCTCCAATTGACTGATTGCACACCTCTTGAAGTCCATGACCCCAAGAGTCTACCACCCACCTCCAGAGAACCTTGGCAAAGCTTTGGAGAACAAGGGCCTAGAGAATGGAGTAGGAGCACCTTTATTATTTGATGAGATTAGCCTAGATTCTCAAATTTCAATTCTCATGCTCCTTCCCCACCCCACCCCCCCAAAAATCACGAGGTATTAACCTACACAGTAGCAGAATCATTCAGAGGATGAGTGATAAAGAATGTAGAAGAGGCCAGAGCATTTTAAAAGCTGTCTCTCCTAGTCAAGTTCTTAAGAACCCCCTGGTGCCCACCAGCTCCGTAATGGAATCCATAAAGTCCATCTCTGAGCTTTGCCCTTGTTCTCTTGTCTAATTAACCGGTTTAAATACATTTCCCCCAAGTGGCTCTAAGATTTTAAAAGCTCTCGTTCTCGGACTTGAAGGACACATTAGTGGTAAGTTTAAAGAGTAAACTGTAGATAGCACAGGTTGAAGCCTCTACAGAGATTTGGGAGTTGAAGGTGGGAAGAAATGAATTTCAGAAAGAGAAAATAGAGGAGTTTCATAGCAGAGAACTGTCTAAATGGATAGGAGTGGAAATAGGAAGCTTAGATAGGAGAATATGGAAAAGTGAAGAGGAATGATTTTATTTTTAAAACCTCCATTTCTCCATCCAACCAACCATCCATCTCTCCAAAGATTTAATCCAGCAGGGGGATTTTTGATAGGAATTAAAGTTGAGAGTTTGGAGAGAACAGGGACAAGAGTACCCCTTTGGCTTTCCATGGAATAGTGAGCAGGAAATAGTACATTTCCATATATTTCTTCCCCTGTCAGAAGTGAAATGAAATCAGCCACCTAAGAAGAACCATAATATTGTGCCTGCTTTTATCCCATGCCAGGGCAATGCATGGAAGAAGAAATAACAAGACAAGAAGACAGATAGCATGCCGTATCTGGAACTGAGAAGACATAGATTCAAGTCCTACCTCTATATTTTTAAAACCCTTACTTCTGGACCTTCTGTCTCCAGGTCTGGCTCTATCCATTGAGCCACCCAGATGGCCTTCTAACACTTACTAAATGTGTGACCACTGTCATGTTAGACTTCTTACCTCTCTTCTTTCCATTTCTTCAACTGTAAAATAGGGCTAACCGAACCTGCCTCACAGGGTTGTTTCAAGGCTTCAATAAGATCATGCATGTAGAGAAGGGAGGAGAACAAAGGGAAAGGAACAAGCATTTATTAAGTGTCTCCCTTGTGACAGGTGCTTTGCAAATAATGCCTCATTTGATCATCACAAAGTACCTGAGAGATAGGGACCATTATCATCTCCATTTTATAATCAACTAAACTGAGATAGAGATTAAGTGGCGTGCCCAAAGTCATTCAGATATTAAGTACCTGAGGCTAGATTTGAACTCAGGTTTTCCTGACATCAGACTCTATCCACTCCACCATCTAGCCACCTTTACAATACTCTGTAGTCTTTAAATTCATATGTATTCAACTATTACTATTTTTTTAAGTAATAGGTTTGGGAAGCTGGAATAAAAGAAAGGAATCCAAGAGTGAGGAAAAAAGGGAGCTGATATCCAAGATGCCCCAACTCTCAGCACAATCCAAACTATCAACAAAGTGCAATCAGCAAATGTAGTCCTAAGAACAATCTCTGGAAGTTTAAGGTTAGATTTGAATTTATATTGACCTACTGAAAATGAGTACTTTTAGTCAGAAAAAAAAACATGTTTTTATTGCATCCTGAGTAATTTTCCCTGAAAGGCTTATGTGTTTAGAAAACATTGGCAGTAAAGTCAGGATCTGTTCTATGTCTCAGTCGAGAATTCACATCATGATTCATCAGGCACAATCCAATTTGCAATGATCCTTTCTTCCAACTTCTAAGCATTTCAGTGGAAATAAAAATTAATCTGCGCAGAAATGAATGCACAATGTACTTCAGTTATTATGTTCCACTGGGAAAAAATAACCCCACAGCTTTATTTCCCTCCCAGGTGGTATATAACTGCCCCAAAGAAAAGCACAAATACAGCAAACTGTCAAATGGAATTTTTTCTTACTCTTGCTATTGTAAATGTACCCAGAGGCTTATTCATTGTCTAAATTGGAATGGTAATAATAATAAATTTGAGAAACCACATTAAAATATTAAACTACATTCGACATCTGGTTTCAAGGAACAGCTTTGTTTAAGCTGCACCTGCTTGGGAAAAACCTTGTGTTACTCAAGATAGTAAAAAGATGAGAGCACTAGGTACAGCTCTTCTCTCTTCCAGAATTTGGGTTCTGGCACTGATTGGTTAATCTGAAGTTGTTTGCTTTTTTTTTTTTTAATTTATGATGAATTCCAGGACTCCAGGAAGTTTCTTGAGTGATCCCCCAGTGGGGAATTAGTTATAATGACTGAATGAAACCGAGTAGAGTCAAAGATCCCTACAGAAAAATAAATTAACATTGCACATGCGGTTAGAAGAATTTCATTTTTTAATTCAGATATAAACTCAGGACTGGCTATCATCATTGTGCTAAAGGGAGAGTGGAGGAAGGGCTCTAATGTCCTTGTAGATGACACTGTAAATAATTTGAGGGGTGGAATCGCTCATTTAGAATCTTAGTAACAAAGAAACAAACATTCCCATGTGTCCTTAGATGTTCTTTGCAACAGTTTTATGTCTGTGACTTGATCAGAGATGGTCTTAGATAATTTTTTTGGACTAATTAAGCCATGCTGCAAAGAGACACTATTTTATTCCAACTGACTTTCTATTAGAAGGTTTAATAGAGCCCATGACAGATATTCATCTTTATTTGTTTATTGGAAAGAAAAAAAAATCAGTACACATGCTGAAACTAAGAAACAACATGGAGAAGATATGACACAGGATCTGGATTGAAATACTACTTCAGGTATTGGCTATATGACTCTTGGAAAGTTATTTAACTCTTCTTCCTCAGTTGCTCCAACTGTAAAATGGAGAGTTTGAACTTGATGGCTTTTATAGTTCCTTCTAGCTCTAAGTATATGATTCTATAGAACTTAGAATTCAATTGCATTTTATTTTACAAACTATTAATGATGTTTCTTGGAAATATTAGGTATTCGTTTCCTACAAGGGGAATCTGCTGATTAGTTGGCTCACTGAAAATCAGTCTATCAACAAGTGTTTAGAAAGTGACCAAGCACTGATCTACCTCTGGCAGCACAAAAATGTAAAAAACAATGAAATAACCCACACTCCTCACTTTGGATCAGGGAAGACAAATGCATGTGTACACATAGAAAATAATCAGAACAAATGCAAAATAAATACAAGGTAATTGGAGGAGGACAATAGCAATGGAGAGGATCAGGAAAGGCTCCATATAGAAATAGCTTGAATTGCATTAAATTCAAAGAACAGCAGATCAAGATCTTATACAATCGATGTTTAAAATAGAACATTGTACTGGTTACAATTAAATTTAAATTCATTTGGATTGAAATAATTGAAGAAATGAATTATAAAATGGGGTAAAAACCCTAGACCATATGGCTTTAGAGGAGAATTTTATCGAAATTTGAAAGCACAAATGTACTTAGGTTACATGCATTATTTTCAAAATCTGAGGAAGAAGAAAAAAACCATTGAACTCTTTCCATAAGACAAATAGATCTTAATACATAGATAAAAAAGATAAAGGAAAGGAGCTTTATAGACTAATATAATAAATGAATATCAATTCAAAAATGTTTTAACAAGTCCTGGAAAAAAGATTATGGAAATCTATTCAAAAATTATTCAGTATGATCAAATTGAATTTATACTAGTAAATTAAGAATGGTTCAACATTAGGGAAAAATTAGTAATCACATTAAAAATAAAATCATCCAAACTAGCACAATTGTGTCTGTAGATACAGGAGAAAAAAAAAAAAACCTTTGACAAAGCAAAATGGTTATTTATGCTAAAAACCTTATGAAAGCATAAACAAATACTCTGGACTAGACCTGACTCAGGCTTAGAAATTAAATTAAATACATTTAGGTCCTCTATCATTTAGCAAGTTTGTTTAACAATATAGCACTGGAAGGATATTTTAAAATATCACATTAATTCAGTTTGACTCATCTGTTACCTCCACATTTGCCAAATGATGTTCACTAAAATAAGAATTTGTCAAGCACAAGGAGTCTGAATTCTTCATTCTTCTATGTCTCGGGTGACAAAGAAACTTTGACAAAATTGTTTCTTAGTCTCCTAAACTGTCTTGCTAAGTGTTTCAAAGAAGAATTGCAAACTATTCACCATCATATAAAAAATTTTTTTTCAAATGACAAATAACAAGAGAAGTACAAATCAAAACAACTCTAATATCTACTTAAATTCACTAGAGGGGGCAGCTGGGTGGCTCAGTGGATTGAGAGTCAGTCCTAGAGATGGGAGGTCCTAGGTTCAAATCTGACCTCAGATACTTCCCAGCTGTGTGACCCTGGGCAAGTCACTTGACCCCCATTGTCTAGCCCTTATGGCTCTTCTGCCTTGGAGCCAATACACAGTATTGACTCCAAGATGGAAGGGAAGGGTTAAAAAAATTCACTAGAATTCACTTCCAGGAAATTAGCAAAGATAATCAAAGTATAAAATAGGCATGGTTTTAGTTGGATCAATGAAGAGAGTTACAAGAGTATATTGTTGGTATAAATATGAATTTGTCCAATCATTGTAGAAAGCAATTTAAAATTATGATAAGAAAATAATAAAAATAGCCCATTTTTTGGCTCAGGCATCCCATTGTTAGATAGATATTCCAAGAAGATCAAAGCTAAAAAAGATCCAATATTTACCAAAATTTTTATAAGTGCTTTTTTGGTAATAGAAAATAACTGGAAACAAAGTGTATGTCTATCAACTGTGAAATAGCTAAATAAGTTATGATATATGTGTATAATGGAATAAAACAGCTGTAAGAAACAATAAACATGATTTCTATACTGATGAAAAGTGAAGTAACCAGAACAAGGGAAACAATATGCACAATGACTATAATAATGTAAATGGACAGAAAAATAACAATCAAATAATTGAAATTGAATGTTGTGAAATTTTAATGACCAAGAAGAGGTCCCAAAGAAGACATATGATCCTGTACTTCCCGTCCTTTCAGTTCAGAAATAAAGGGCTGTGTATGCACAGTACTACACAAAATGTTTGATTTGATTGATATGTTAATTAGGTTATCCAATTAGTTTTTTAAAAAATTATCTTTCTCAGGAAGGAATATATTTGGATACATAGACCATTTTTCCAACCATTTTCCAATTGATATGTGATATAGAAACCAAAGATATCTTTTTTTCAGTTAACAAGTTGATTTATTAAACATTTTCTGTGTGAGGTTCTTTTTATTTTATTAATAGAATGTATATACAAGTGTCTCTCCTCTCTCCCTTCCCGACATCATAGAAGGCTATATTTTTAACACTTTTAAAAAGAAAAACGGAGTCAGAAAGACTTGAGTTCAAATCCATCCTGGACTATTTAGTAATTTGACCTCAGGCAAGTTATTTAACTTCATTTTTGCCTCAGTTTCTTCAATTATAAGAATTCTTCATATTGTAGAATTCCTTAGAAATGGGACAAATAATAACTACAGAAAGAAATAGTAATTATAAACCACTTAGTAACTTCCATCTAGGAGTTAGATATTTTTAAAAAATATTAAATCCTTGAAACAAAAGCTATGAAAAGCATGACTTTATGCACATATCACCACCCTCTTGTTCTGTTCTTTTTCTTCTGTAAAACTGACCAATAACAAAAACCACCTTGTTTTGGACTGTTTCTGTTGATTCAACTGTGTAGGGAGCTCCCAGTGGAGAACAATGCCTGATGTCCTATTGCAGAAAGACAGACAGAGAGCTGTATGTTGCAATAAGAGGTCTAATGAGCTACCCACTGTCACCCAGCTAACTAGGACTTGAATTCATTTCTCCCTTACTTCACAGCCAGCTCTCTATCCCATTTATGTGCAACTTTATATTTTGCAAAGTAACTGCCTCAAAACAACCCTTTGAGGTAGGTAGTACAAAGATTGTCCTCATTTTGCCCATTTTATCTGTGCCCTATGAAATCAAGTGAATTGCTTGTGATCACATAGCTAGTTAACTTGGATCACAGTACTTGTTTTTAATTATATTTTCAATAAAATATTTCTTTTCTCTCCCTCCCCATCATGGTGTTTAGAACTTGAAATGAACCAAGTCCATCCTCTTCATTTTAGAGATAAGACTTATTTTGACTGACATAAGTTGAGGACATGAACCCGTCTTGTCTTGTTCCAAACCTGTCACTCTTTTCCCTGAACTAACCTGCCAATCATGTGAGAGAAGATGGGACCTTTGGGCATACTCTTGGCTTTGTCTATCTACTTTTTTTTTAATCCTGATTCATGCTCAAGATCTTTTTTCCTTGCTCCAAAGGGGAATTTTCCTAATATTCTTGTTTTGTTGTTGTTGTTGTTGTTGTTGTTTTTGTCTTGGCTAGATTCTGGGGAGCTGAGATTTACTAACTACCATCAAACACCAAAAAGACCTTTTTATTGATAGCAAATAATTTCTTAGTATATCAAGTTAACTCTTGTCTGTTTGCATTACTGGAGTGGAAGAGGGAGAGAGAGAGAGATAATCAGCAATGGCAGATGGGCAAATCATTCTTTCTGATTTGGGAATGTATTGTGACGCTTTTTAAAGAGCAGATTTAGGTTTCTAATATTTTCATCATATTTGCTGATTTAAAATAACTTTGAAGAAGCAGAGTCAAGATGGCAGCTTAGAGGCAGAGAAAGTTCAGACCTCTGAAAACCCTTCCTTACCGATTACAAACTAAATGCTCCTAGGGGACTGAAAATCAAACCTAACAACAAGACAGAGCCAAGGAACCCTTCTGCTGTACTCAACTTAAAAGGTATGCCCCCAAAAGCCTGGATTTGAGAGCACTAAGGTCTAAGGGGGAGAAAGAAGGAAGGTCCTGGGATGCCCAAGCACAGAACTCAAGAGAATCATAAAAAGGTAATTAAGAAAGGGGGGAAAAAAGGAAACTACCCCCCCCCAAAAAACAACAATTTTTTAAGAGACCCAATAAGTTAAAATGATATGTATCCCTAAAAGGAAAGAGGTCATTGATAACTCTTAAAAACTGTTATTATCACCTGGGCAGCTAGAAGAATTATACTTAGAGGGAACAGTGACAGACTGTATAGGATGAAATGCCAACACATAAATATATAAATATATATATGTATGCATAAATACATACATATATCTATATGTATGTGTGTATATATATATATATAAAACTAGAGCCAAAAAAGAGTTTAATACTAAAAGAAATAGGAAAAGAAAGAAAAGGGGGTAAGTTTATATGTCACAAAGAAGCTCATGGCCAGAGGGAGGAGAACATCAATACACTGGAAGGGTAAAGAGATTGGACATATGAAATACTCAACTCTTACACGCATTGAAATTGACTCAAAGGCAGAACAACAATCCAATCCATTGGGGCAGAGAATTGAATTGTGCCCTATAGGGAAGTAATAGTAGTCTCTCGGTAACCGAGGATGACGTTTGTCTTTGTGCGCTTTCATCTGTGATGTAGATGAGTGTGCACAAAAAACACTTGTGCATGAAGGAGATTTAAGTGGAAAAGTCGATGCACAGAGACAGTCCCACTCTCTCGGCGTTGGAAGCCTGGGTCCATTGGCACAAAAAATCGTTACACCTGGAGACTTCCTCAGCTGCATTGGATGGCCTTGTTGTCCTTTGTGCTCCAACATGCCCTAAGCACTCCACAGTGCTTTGCTGCGTCACTCTCTCAGTCTTTGAACCTTCTTATTGATTTCTTCCATCTGTTCGGCCAAAGCAGTCTTCACATGCTGGATGAGCAAAGCCTTAGTTCACCAGAGGTCTACGACCTGATGGCTACCCTCACAAGGTTTAGCCGGCCTGTCGAAGCCGTTGCCCGGGGTGTGGCCACTGCCACATGCTAGCAGCTACTAGGAGCCACAAGTGAGAGCTGGGTGTCAGGTGAGGGTCAGAGGTTAGAGAGCTGCCCTAGGAGGGCACAGCAAGCCCTCCATACCAGAGATACTACTCCTCCCTGAGCACCCCATACATATAGGGAAGTAGAAGGGTAACAAAAGGACTGGTGGGGAGGAAAACAGTACAAGGGAGGGAGAAGGTGAGGTAGTATAAAAATACTGTGAAGAAAGTGAGAGGGGAATAAGAAGGGATGGGGGTAGAAAGGGAAATAAAATAATGATGGGAATTAGAGGGACCGATAAAAAAAAACAAAACATTGGTGAAGAAGGAAATATTGAAAGAAGAAAAGGCAGGAGTAGGAGTGGAAATCAAAATGCTGGGAAATACACAGCTGGTAATTATAACTCTGAATGTGAATGGAATGAACTCACCCATAAAACACAAGCGAATACCAGAGTGGAGTAGAAATGAAAGTCCTACCATATGCTGTCTACAAGAAACACACATGAGGAAGGTAGACACTCATAAGGTAAAAGTAAGAGGATGGAGCCAAATCTATTGGGCATCAACTAATAAAAAAAGGCAGGAGTAGCAATCATGATATCTGACAAAGCCAAAGTAAAAATAGAACTAGTTAAAAGAGATAGGGAAGGTAATTACATCCTGATAAAAGGCAGTATAGATGATGACAAAAAATATCAGTAATCAACATGTATTCACTAACTGGCATAGCATCCAGATTTCTAAAGGAGAAACTAGTGGAGCTCAAGGATGAAAGAGATAGAAAAACTATATTAGTGGGGGACCTGAACCTTCCTCTATTTGAACTAGATAAATCAAATCAAAAAATAAATAAGAAAAAGGTAAGAAAAGTGAATGAAATCTCAGAAATATTAGAGTTAGTAGATATGTGGAGAAAAATAAATAGGGACAAACAGAAATATACCTTCTATTCAGCAATACATGGTACATAAACAAAGATCAACCATGTACTAGTGCATAAAAACATTGCAAACAAGTTCAAAAGAACAGAAATGATAAATGCAACCTTCTCAGATCACAATGCAATAATAATATTTAGTAAGAGTAAATGGAAAGACAAACCAAAAATTAATTGGAAATTATAGAATATGATTCTCCAGAATAGGTTAGTTAAAGAAACAATCATAGAAACAATAATTTTATTGAAGAAAATGACAATGATGAGACATCCTTTCAAAATCTTTGAAATGCAGCCAAAGCTGTACTAAGGAGGAAATTTATATCCTTGAGTTCATATATTAACAAATTAGAGAGGGCAGAGGTCAATGAATTGGGCATGCAAATTAAAAAACTAGAAAGTGAACAAATTAAAAATCCTCAGATAAAAACTAAATTAGAGATCCTAAAAATCAAAGGAGAAATTAATAAAATTGAAAGTCAAAGAACTATTGATTTAATAAATAAGACTAGAAGCTGGTACTTTGAAAAAAACAAATAAAATAGACAACGTGCTAGTCAGTCTAATTAAAAAAAGGAAAGAAGAAAACCAAATTGATGGTATCCAAGATGAAAAGAGAGACCTCACCTCTAATGAAGAGGAAATTAAGGCAATCATTAAAAATTATTCTGCCTCATTATATGGCAATAAATATGGCAATCTAGGTGATATGGATGAATATTTACAAAATTATAAATTGCCTAGACTAAAAGAGGAAGAAATAGACTACCTAACCAACCCCATATCAGAAAAAGAAATTGAACAAGCCATCAAAGAACTACCTAAGAAAAAATCCCCAGGTCCAGATGGATTCACAAATGAATTCTATCAAAACAACTAATCCCAATATTATACAAACTATTTGACAGAATAAGCAAAGAAGGAGTTCTACCAATTTCCTTTTATGACACAAATATGGTACTGATTCCAAAGACATGCAGGTCAAAAACAGAGGAAGAAAACTATAAACCAATCTCATTAATGAATATAGATGCAAAAATCTTAAACAGAATACTAGCAAAAAGACTCTAGCAAGTGATCACGAGGGTTATCCACTATGACCAGATAGGATTCATACCAGGAATGCAAGGATGGTTCAATATTAGGAAAACCATTCATACAATTGGCCATATTAACAAGCAAATGGACAAAAATCACAATTATCTCAATAGATGCAGAAAAAGACTGACAAAATACACACTCATTCCTATTGAAAGCACTAGAAAGTATAGGAATAGAAGGGCCTTTCCTAAAAATAATAAACAGTATCTATCAAAAGCCATCAGCCAACATCATCTGCAATGGGGTTAAACTAGATGCATTCCCAATAAGATCAGGGGTGAAACAAGGATGCCCATTATCACCTCTATTATTTAACATTGTACTAGAAACACTAGCAGTAGCAATTAGAGAAGAAAAAGAAATTGAAGGTATTAAAATAGGCAATGAGGAGACCAAGCTATCACTCTTTGCAGATGATATGACGGTCTACTTAAAGAATCCTAAAGAATCAATGAAAAAGCTAGTCAAAATAATCAACAACTTTAGCAAAGTTACAGGATACAAAATAAACCCACATAAGTCATCAGCATTTCTATATATCTCCAACACATCTCAGCAGCAGGAATTAGAAAGAGAAATTCCATTTAAAATCACCACAGACTATATAAAATACTTAGGAATCTATGTGCTGAGACAAACACAGGAACTATATGAATACAACTACAAAACACTCTCCACACAATTAAAACTATATCTAAACAATTGGAAAAATATTGATTGCTCATGGGTGGAATGAGCTAACATAATAAAACTGACAATCCTGCCCAAATTAATTTACTTATTTAATGCCATACCCATTGAACTACCAAAAAACTTTTTTACTGAATTAGAAAAACATAACAAAGTTCATTTAGAAGAACAAAAGATCAAGGATTTCAAGGGAAATAATGAAAAGAAATGTGAATGTAAGTGACCTAGCAGTCCCAGATCTCAAACTATACTATAAAGCAGTGGTCATCAAAACAATTTGATACTGGCTAAGAGACAGAAAGGAGGATCAGTGGAATAGACTTGGGGTAAGTGACCTCAGCAAGACAATCTATGATAAGCCCAAAGATCCCAGCTTTCGGGACCAAAATCCACTATTTGATAAAAACTGCTGGGAAAATTGGAAGACAGTATGGGAGAGATTAAGTTTGGATCAACTAGGAAACAATCTTCATTACAAAAACCTCTGATGAAGGTCTAATTACTCAAATTTATAAAGAGCTAAACCAATTGTACAAAAAATCAAGCCATTCTCCAACTGATAAATGGGCAAGGGACATGAATAGGCAGTTTTCAGTTAAAGAAATCAAAACTATTAATAAGCACATGAAAAGGTGTTCTAAATCTCATATAATTAGAGATGCAAATCAAAACAACTCTGATTTATCACTTCACACCTAGCAGATTAGCTAACATGACAGCAAAGGAAAGTAATGAATGCTGGAGGGGATGTGGCAAAGTAGGGACATTAATGTATTGCTGGTGGAGTTGTGAATTGATCCAACCATTCTGGAGGGCAATTTGGAACTATGCCCAAAGGGTGATAAAAGACTGTCTGCCCTTTGATCCAGCCATAGAACTGCTGGGTTCGTACCCCAAGGAGATAATAAGGAAAAAAAGACTTATACATGAATATTCATAGCTGTGCTCTTTGTGGTGGCAAAAGATTGGAAAATGAGGGGATGCCCTTCAATTGGGGAATGGCTGAACAAATTGTGGTTTATGTTGGTGATGGAATACTGTTGTGCACTGTGACAAGGAAATCACTTTAAAAGACTGATATATATTAATTTAAGGTCGCCAAGGAATTCAGCTATGTAATTCCTAAATGAAAACTCAAGTCAGCAGTTAATCTTTTATGGATTTTAATTACAATAGGAGGAAGAAAGGAATTAGAGATAGAGAGAGAGAAAAAGGGAGAGAAGGGAATAGGGCTTAAATACCCCTTCTGTTTAGGCTGGGCCAAAAGGCCCAAGCCCTTAGATAGCTGGGGCAAAGAAAAGAGATCAGTCCCTATTACTCACATGACCAAAATGGAGAAACAGTCTCAGAGGCCCCCACCTTCAGCTTCCTTCAGAGCAAGCTTCTCAGAGCACACACCAACCACTCAGACCAACTCCTCAACCACCACCTCGAGTCTTCAGACCCCCCTATCCTTAAGGAAAAACATCCAAGTTGCCTCCCCTCAGTTCTCACATCTACCAATCACTGTCCATCAATTTCCCTGTGCCAATGGAGGCTCTAGCTTAACCCAGGACCGCCCAGAGGCTTTGCACATGTCTGTTGAAGGTCATATTTTCAAATAATTAAATCTTTGATCCTTTGCTACAGCCCTTTCTAAATCCTGTTAACCTGAGTAGGGTAGAGATTGGAATAATTAAATTTTGATCTAGGCTGCAGCCCTTACTCAATCCTGTTAGGACTGAATAGGGTGGAGATTGATTCCAAGTATCTCCATTGTATCAATTCTAAAATCAATCATGACTCAAAGAAATTCCTGTTCTATGCTTAAGCATAGGTCAAAGTCCTTTCCATTGTTCAGCAAAGGGTTTCTGTCCTAAAGTAATCTTAAGAAGGTAGGAGAAGGAACCTCCCATGCCAATGGGGTTCACATTCCAATAGTCAAGACCCACTATCAATAGGAAATTTTTCAAGTATGAAATTTCCCAATGGTGAAATTTCCAACATTTATAAGTCTAAGAAATTTTGAGGTTTACAGCACAAAGGAATAATAAAGTGAAGGAATTCTATGTGAATGGGAATGTCCTCCAAGAACTGATGCAGAGTGAAAGGAGCAGAACCAGGAGAACATTATACACAGAGACTGATACACTATGGTACAATTGAATGTAATGGACTTTACCATTAGTGATAATGCAGTGATCCTGCACAACTTGGCGGGATGTATGAGAAAAAACACTATCCATATTCAGAGGAAAAATTGTGGGAGTAGAAACATAGTAGAAAAACAACTGCTTGAATACATGGGTCGAGGGGATATAGACTCTAAATGACCACCCTAGTATAAACATCAACAACATGGAAATGGGTTTTGATCAAAGATTCATGTAATACCCAGTCAAATTGCGTGTCAGCTACAGAAAGAGTGGGGGCAGGGAAGGGGGGGAAATAATATGATTCTTGTAACCAAGAAATAATGTTATTAATTGACTAAATAAATTAATTTAAATAAAAAATGAAAATAAAATAAAATACCTTTGCATTTCCTGAATACATACCAACTGACAGCACTGGGAGTCAATCCCAGAATGTATTAGTTGAGGAGAAACTAATTTGGACTTAAAACCTTTCTCCAGCTAATGCCCCTATGAATAATTAAGAGTTAATTTTGTATGCTTGCCAATACTAACAGGATTTTTTAAAAGTCTAAAACTTAGGCTGATTCATACTTGAAATGCACAGAGATTGTTGCATTTGGAGGGTGGAGAGAGGGGGAACTAGAAAGGGATTCATGACTGCACCAGTGTAGGGAATTCCTAGTGAGTAAACTCCTACTTGGGCAGCTATGAGGCACAGTGGATGGAATGCAGTGATGAGTATCAGGAAAATTCATCTTCTTGAGTTCAAATCTGGCCTCATGTGACCCTGGGAAAGTCTCTTAATCTTGTTTGCCTCAGTTTTCCATCTATAAAATTAGCTGGAGAAGGAAATAGCAAATCACTCCAGTATCTTTGCCAAGAAAACCCCAAATGAGGCCACAAAGAGTCATATAGGACTGAAAAATGACTGAACAATATAAGCAACAACAAAAATCCTACTGAGACCCATTAGCTCGTGTTCTAAAATTTAGAAACAGAGATATGCCTGGAGCACAGAGAAGTTATTAAATAAGTTGTCCAGATTCACACAGTCAATATGAGTTGTAAACAGGAATGAATCCAGATCTCCCTTTTCTCAATCCCCAGTGCCACAACACTCTCAGTCTACTGGCAGTTCCAATCTTCTTGAAGCCAGAGAGTTTCTATCCTAGAAGAAATGAATGAAAACATCTGAAGAATGAAAACAACTTCCAAGATCATTGAATAAAACTCTCTAGGTCCAGGCACACCCAGAAGGGCTATCCATGCACTATTCTTGAAAACCTCTAACAGCCGAGATTCTAGCACTTCTCTTGTTAGTTGGTAATTCCATCTACTTGTAAACTAGGACTTATGCCAGGGAATGGCAGCATATGCCAGAGATGCCACATGGTCCAGTTATTTTAGACCTAAGCCCCTCCCCACTACCAGAAGTCAGTGGTCAGTGGGTAAGCCCCTACTAGGTCAGAAGAGTCAGCAGTTGGCATCTGTTTACTTCCTTCCCCTATCTCCTCATCCCTCTCCCCCCAACATATGCCTACATGCTCAGCTTGTAAATCAGCAGCTGGTGCTTAGTGTATCCATCCTTATGCCCTTTGCTTAATAAAGCAGCCTCTCTTCCCTATCATTCTCAAAAGGAAATTAAAAAGGCTAGACTCTCACTAGCATGCCCATTTTGAAAAGATTGCCCATCCATCAATCAGTCCAATTCTATATAACTCCCAAATTTGTTTTTTAATCCAGTCAAAATTATTCTACTCCCTTTAAATCAGAAGTTTTCAATCTGGGACTATATGTGCACATACATGTATACCTGTGTATTGCTAAGTATATATTAATAAACTGTATTTAAATAGTGTATTTAAAATTGCATTTTGGTCATTTGTATTTAAATACATTTTGATAAATTGCTAAGTGCATTTTGATAAATTTGTTTCCTTTGTAATTCTCTGTAGTTTATTTCATGTTTTAAAAATATTATTCTGAGAAGGGGTCCATGGACTTTACCAGACTGCCCAAGGGATCCATGAAAATTTCAAATCCCTACTTTTAATTCTCTTCTTAGGGTCTGATTTCCTGCCCAGTAGCTTACTAGTTATGTGATCTTGGACAATTACTAACTTCTCTGAACCGTAGCATTCTTATCTGTAAATCAGATAGGAACTGAGTGAGAGATGTGCTGGAATAACCTTGAATCAGAGCTCATTAATGAATTTTTAGTGTAGCATTTATACCTCAGAATTCAGCAAAGACTATAAATTAGAGCCTGTCTCATGGATTGTCTAGATTTAAGGAAGTGATGGGGAAAACATTCACACAGATTAAATTTGTATGTGTCAAAGCATTGGGAAAATGGTGGTTAAATATTTACCAGGACACCTCTGACTAAAATGATCAGTTAATTGGTATAGGGAATTCTCAACTCTGGCTACCAATAAAAGTAGTCCCCCTCTTTGAAATGATAATCTTACTTGTCTGGAATTATAGAGCCAGTATATGTCAGAGGAAGAACTTGAACTCAGATCTTTCTGATTATAAGGCAACATTATATCTTTGTAAAATAGAGATAAAATGTTTGTGTATTCTTGTCACAATTTAACAGGGTCTTCCTGCTGGCAGGTAAACATATACACAAGTCTCTATGATTTTTATTTTGAAAGACTTCCTGGGAGAAGGGAGGAAGACAATATATATCATCCTCGTTCAGATAGGGGACAATGACTGAATCCAGAGGTAATCCTTCTCCTACTTGGAACTTCAGGTGGAGAAAATGGAAGGGTTCAGAGACAATTGATAGAGCTTAGAAATATTGAAAGGCTGTATAAACAATAAGTTCAGGTGTAGGAAAAAAGGTCTATAGAATTCATGACTGTTGTTCAACCCATACCTTCAGTTCATATCATATTAGCTTAGGTAAAAGGCTTGAGATCAGCAGATACCCCTGAACCTTGGACAAGACTTATTTATGTTACAGTTGTTGGTGGCAGTCCTTCATTTTCTTTCTTTGTTGTTGTTGTTGTTGTTGTTAAACTCTAACCTTCCCTCTTAGAAGAGTGACAAGGGCTAAGCAATGGGGGTTAAATGATTTACTGAGGGTTACACAGCTAGGAAGTGTCTGAGGACAAATTTGAATGCAGAACCTCCCATCTCTAAACCTGACTCTCAGTCCTATGAGCCACCTAGTTGCTCCCTTGTCCTTTATTTTTAAGGAGGAACCATGACAACATGGGGATGTACAAAATCATCAACCTGATTCTCTTTTCCAAAGTCATCAAAGTTCAGTAACAAAAGTCAGGATGATCAGTCATGGCCCAGGATGCATTGGATGACCTTGGCATCTTTAGTATCTGACCAAGCTCTAAGCACCTGTTTCAGCTACTTTCATGGCCATTGGAACAAATGGTTCCCATCTTTCCATTCCACCCAAAGAAGTCTTCACATTCTTGGGGGGTAGACATTCTACCTATCTCACCAATGGGTTTACACAACAGGTTCACTCAACCCAATCTAGCTCTTCTGCCAAGATGTTTTACTGGGGTGTGGTACATACTACAGCTTTTTAAACTGGAAGAGTGGTCACACATGTAGTCAGAAGACAGTGTTAATGTTAACCCATGAAGTGAAATCCTGTTTGCTTTAATTTCCTGATCTGTCAGTTGAGCTAGACAAGGAAATGGCAAACCTATCCATGTTCATTCCCAAGAAAATTCCAAAGTCTAATACTACTGAAAAATGACCGAACAACAAATCTCTATTGCAAGTAATATATTTACCAAAGTATTTTGGCTTGATTATCTGTGATGATGAAACAATTACCCTTGTTGATTTGAGTACTGATATTTATTTTGATGCTTAATATGAATATGTTTCCATTTTATTATAGTGGAAAGTAATTGGAAAAATACTGGACCTGGTCCAGAAAATATGAATTCAAATATCACTTTTAATGCTCTGTGTAAATTTGAGAAAGATGCTTCATCTCCTTGGCTCTCATTTGTTTTCAATATAAAATGAAAGCCCTTCCAACTCTAGCTCTAGATTATATGATCCCATGATTTGCAGATACCAAATATTTCTCAATTGGTTTTTCAAAAGATTGTGAAATTCTTGGTTAAAGAAAGAAATGTAACCCTTATGTTCATTGTAAATCACCCCTCCCCAAGAAATCTAAAGATGGAGATTAAGAGACTAGAAGTGTCTGTCTGTGGGTAGGTAAGTATTACCCAGAGTTTCTCAAGTTCTATGGCTTTGAACTTGAAGGTCTTCCATGGAAGAGTGGTGGCTGTAAGAACTCATATGAGGATTCAGATTAGAGATCCCTTTAGGATTCTCTTCTGGACTTTTTGGGAGTGATACAGAGAAATGACCCTATGTCCACTGATCACATCTCAGCTAGAAGCAGAAGATAATGGAAGTGATCAGATCAGGATCTGGGAGGAGATGCTGACCCAATGCAATCATGGAGGAAGTTACCTGGGACCAATCCCAGGGGGCATAGTGATCAGTTTGAAACAATAAATGATATTTGGTGAGACAACCTGGGTCCTACCTGTAGATCCTTTGTCACTCCTTCTTTCTCTGCAACTGGGAACCAGTTTTTTAAAACTTTTACCTTTCATATTAAATCAATACTAAATATTGGTTCCAAGCTGGAAGAATGGTAAGGCCTTGGGAATTGGGATTAAGAGACTTGGTCAGGGTTATACAGCCCAGAAATGTCTATGGTCAGATTTGAAGCCAGAACCCCCTGTCTTTTGACCTGGCTCTCAATCCATTGAGCTACCTAATTGCTCCATGGAAACCATTTTTTAAATTATCTTCTTGTTCATTTTCTATTTTCTTCTTTGATCTAGGTGGCCCAGTGGACAAAGTGCTGGACTTGATGTCAGGAAGACCTGAGTTTAAATCCAATCTCAGACACTTTTTAGTTGTGAAACCCTGGGCAATTTCACTTAACTTCTGTTTGCCTCAATTTTCCCATCTGTAAAATGGGGATAATAAGAACACATTACTGTCATGAGGATTAAGCAAGATAATAATCAGAAAGCACTTAGCACAGTATCTGGCACATAGTAAATGCTATATAAATGATATTGGTTGTCTCATTATTGATCTGGTGAAAAGAAGGGAGAGTGGAGTGTTTAAGGATGGGAGAGGAGATCTATTTGTCTTTTTTTAGTAGTCAGCCAAAGCCATAAGAATTTTCAAATGTATTTTTTTATTGCTTGATTTATTTTCTATGCTATTCAAAGCTATTAATAAGAATAGATGGTCAAATACCATGAATTTGATTGTCTAGAAATGCATAGAATAAGAATGAGAAAGGGGAACTTAACTCTAAAAGAGACAAAAAACATTTCCCTCAGCTCAAGTAAGATGAAAGCAAAGCCAGTGAGGAAGTGTGTGTTTGTAATCATAATCTTCAATACTGCATATGCATAAACATATGTTTAGGTCATACATGGGACATTTTCATTTTTGAACCCAGAGAAAGAAACTCAGAAAGATGAGCCTTAAAGTTTCCCTGCTATGGAAGAAAATAACTGTTTTTGCCTGGATGCACACACACATACCCTCTACCCAATTTAATACTTACATTATCCAGCTCAAGGAGTTAGTCAACATCAAATGAGGTAGGGAATGTAGAATATTTTCTAATCATTAAATGCTATAACAATGAGAATTATGAAATACCTTCCAGATCTAAGCCTATAATCCCATTATCATAGCAACTAGCTGTGTGACCATGAAGAAGTCATGTAGTATTTTCTTGCCTCAGTTTCTTCATTTGTATAATGGCATGGTTAAATTAGATAAAAATTTTCCACCAATAACAATAACATTTATTAAGCAAAGCAATTTCCTGAGTCCTGTGCATTATAATGACAAAGCAGTAATTTGTGACTTCAAAGAGTTTACATTTCAGTTGGGGAATGGTTTAGTGAGGAGAATGGCTTGGATGCAACATGAATACAAGCAATTACAAAATAATTCAAAGTAATATAGAGAATGAGTGTGCATTAATGATTGGGAAGATTAGGGAATAACAGATCATCTCTAAGGTCTCTCTGGCACTATTATTTTAAGTTTCTATTATTATTTCTTAAAGAAGTTATATCAATAGGTTTCATAAGGTAAGCATATCTTCTGTTTCCAATGTATCTTGGTGTTAGAATTCTCTTTTTTCTAAAGTTAATACTTCAGCAAGATGTCAAAAAGATTATGCAGTGGGACCACATTGGATTTATAGCAAGAATGTAGGGTTGGATCAACATTAGGAAAACTATAAAGATAATAGGCAACAGTAATAGTAAAATAATAAAAATAACATTATTATATATAATAGATGAAATTAACAAATGGCCAAAGTGATCCAAGACTGAATTTTATCAGCTGAATTTAGAAACTTTTTTTTTAAATAGCCAGTAGACAAACTCAGTATGATGGTATTGAAGGGGGTGGGTATGATTGGGAAGAAGTTAGAGAATGTAACTAAAACAATCTTCCTGACATCTGGTTTCAACATCATCATATTTTATAAATATCATACTGGTCTGGGATACTGGAGAGGTGAAAGCCAAAGGGAACAATCTATTTCTGTTGTTGCTTGGGTAAGTGAATTCCAAAACCATCGTGGTGACCTATTTTAACACCAAGCACCAGGTGTTTGTAAAGATATCTCTTTAGGTTAGAGTAGAGAGGAACAGTTCTCCATTCTGCTAATTGCCTTATTCTAATGAAATATTCCTTCTGGTTGATTAACTGGCATGAATTACTAGCTAGTACATCCATCTCTGTATTAATCTGGGCTACTGAGGTTTGAAACAGAGTTCAAGAAAGTGCTGGAATATATTCATTAGAAAGACAAAAATAGCTTTGTGGTCAAGTGCTGTTTCAAGAGAAAGAAAGAAAGAAAGAAAGAAAGAAAGAAAGAAAGAAAGAAAGAAAGAAAGAAAGAAAGAAAGAAAGAAAGAAAGAAAGAAAGAAAGAAAGAAAGAAAGAAAGAAAGAAAGAAAGAAAGAAAGAAAGAAAGAAAGAAAGAAAGAAAGAAAGAAAGAAAGAAAGAAAGAAAGAAAGAAAGAAAGAAAGAAAGAAAGAAAGAAAGAAAGAAAGAAAGAAAGAAAGAAAGAAAGAAAGAAAGAAAGAAAGAAAGAAAGAAAGAAAGAAAGAAAGAAAGAAAGAAAGAAAGAAAGAAAGAAAGAAAGAAAGAAAGAAAGAAAGAAAGAAAGAAAGAAAGAAAGAAAGAAAGAAAGAAAGAAAAAGAAAAAGAAAAAGGAAGGAAGGAAGGGAGGAAGGAAGGAAGGAAGGAAGGAAGGAAGGAAGGAAGGAAGGAAGGAAGGAAGGAAGGAAGGAAGGAAGGAAGGAAGGAAAAATGAATGCAGTCTTGGTTTCTTGACTTCAAAATAGAACCCTGATTTCTGTCTTCTTAGATTCAATGATATCATAATGAACTGAAAGTACAGAGGAAAATTAAATTTACTTCTGGTATAATTGAAATAACATTGAATTTCATGTTAGAAGTCTTAGGTTCAAAATTCTGCTTTTCCATTTACTATTTGACCTTGGACAAATCATCATTCACCTTTGGAGGCACCGATCCCTGTATCTGTAAAATTAGGAGATTGGACTAAGTTACCTCTAGGTCAGATCTGCAATTTTCTTGCTTGGCAGTTAGAATGAATTGAACAATCCAGAGACAGAAAATAACAGAAGCCAAGATTTACCTGTCAAGATAAACTTGTAGTTTTAACATTTACATATGTTCTATTCTTACTTTTCTTTTTCAAAGCTATTATTCAACATCTGATACTACCACATACTAAGGCATGGGACAAGTTGTAGGCAACTCTTGAAATTGATAATTAAGTTTAGATGAGGATCCTTTTTTTTATTTTCTCACTGCTTACATTCCTTTTGGCTCTTCCTTATCACTTCTTTCTTTGCTATTTTATTATTTTCTTCTAATTTTAGATTCTTTGTCTAGTTCAAGTCAACAGGATGATATAACAGTCAAAAAAGGGCTAATACTGCATGAACAGAGGAATAGATTACAGAACAAAGACTTCAGTCATGAGCAGTATATTTTAGGGAAAAATGTAAAATTTAAATTAATGTCCAATAACTCCAAGTATTACATTTAATAAGATTTATTAATAATCACTTGAAGTGGGTGTATGGGGTGCTCAGGGAGGGGTAGTATCTCTGGTATGGAGGGCCTGTCGTGCCCTCCTACGGCAGCTCTCCAGCCTCTGACCCCCACCTGACACCCAGCTCTCACTTGTGGCTCCCAGTAGCTGCTAGCATGCGGCAGTGGCCACACCCTGGGCAACGACTTCAACAGGCCGGCTAAACCTTGTGAGGGTAGCCATTGGGTCGACGTCGACCCCTGGTGAACCAGGGCTTTGCTCACCCAGCATGTGAAGACTGCTTCGGGGGAACAGGTGGAAGAAACCAATAAGAAGGTTCAATGGCTGAGAGGGCGATGCAGCAAAGCACTGTGGAGTGCTTAGGGCGTGTTGGAGCACAAAGGACAACACGGCCATCCAATGCAACTGAGGATGTCTCCAGGTGTAACGACCTTTCGTGCCAATGGACCCAGGCCTCCAACACGGAGAGAGTGGGACTGTCTCTGTGCATCGGCTTTTCCACTTAAATCTCCTTCACGCACAAGTATCTTTGTGCACACTCATCTATCCTGACCCCGTCCACCCTCTTCAAGACCTGCGGCGATGGGGGAGTGATGACACAACAGGTGGAGGTGACCATTGGCAGTTGTAGTCATGATCCTGCACGTAGGCGGCCCACGGACCAGTGGTCTCTCAGCCCTGTAGGGCAGCAGGGACGTTCGGCAGCATTCCGGGAGACTGAGCAGCCCTCTCTAGGACAGCACTGCTCACCCTAATCAAGGGAGGGGACTAGAAAAGGTGTCCCAAACATTGCCTGCCCTACAAACACCCGGTCAGCACACCGCGGCTGGCGGGTCATCCCCTTTAAGAGGTCGAAATAAAAGAAACAAAACACAAAGAAACTCCTACTAGGAGCATGGAACATCAGGACATTACTTGATAGAGAGAATACCCCAAGACCTGAGAGAAGAACAGCTCTAATCAGTAAAGAACTGGCGCGATATAACATCAACATCGCAGCCTTAAGTGAAACACGCTTACCAGAAGAGGGATCACTCAGCGAACCCACCACTGGATACACCTTCTTCTGGAAAGGTAGAGCCACAAATGAAGACAGAATTCTCGGTGTTGGCCTGGCTATCAAGACCAGTTTGCTCAAACAGCTGCCAGACTTGCCTGTGGGGCATCAGCGAGAGGCTCATGAAGATCCGTTTGCCTCTCAGCAAAGACCGGTATGCCACAACGTGGAGGCACCCAAGATCAAAACAGTGGCATCTCATTGATTACATCATTGTACGCCAGCGAGACATCCAGGATGTAAAGATCACCAGAGCCATGAGAGGAGCTGAATGCTGGACAAACCACCTATTGGTTAGAGTGACTCTTCAAATGCGCATTGTGCCTCACCATCCAAAATGCGCCCAGTTTGCGCATTTTACAACATGAGTCATCTTAGAGATCCATCTTATTTGCAAACATTCCAGTCCTGCCTGGACAATAAGCTGTCTGCCAAGGGACCACTCACTGGAAGCTCAACCGAGAAATGGAACCAGTTCAGAGACGCAGTGAAGGAAACATCAAAGGCAGTCCTAGGCCCAAAACAACGCAACCACCAGGACTGGTTTTATGAGAACAACACTGCTATTGAAGACCTATTGAGCAAGAAGAACAAAGCCTTTATGGAGTGGCAAAATAACCCAAACTCTGCTCCTAAAAAGGACAGATTCAAGTCTCTCCAAGCCACGGCGCAGCGTGAGATCAGGAAGATGCAAGACCAATGGTAGGAAAAAAAGGCAGAAGAAATCCAGCGGTTTGCTGATATGAAAAACTACAAACAATTTTTCAGTGCCCTCAAGACTGTCTATGGGCCATCAAAACCCACCACCACTCCCTTGCTATCCTCTGACGGTGACACTCTCATAAAAGATAAAAAAGGCATCAGCAACAGGTGGAAAGAACACTTCAGTCAGCTTCTCAACCGACCCTCTTCAGTCTACCAAAGCGCCCTTGACCAGATCCACCAAAACCCCTCCATTAAACAACTTGATGTCCCTCCTTCAATAGAGGAAGTCCAAAAAGCCATCAAACAAATGAGTGCAGGCAAGGCACCCGGTAAAGACGGGATCCCAACCGAGGTGTACAAGGCCTTAAATGGAAAGGCGCTCCAGGCATTCCACATAGTACTGACCAGCATATGGGAAGAGGAAGACATGCCCCCAGAACTCAGAGATGCCTCCATCGTAGCCCTATACAAGAACAAAGGCTCACGAGCAGCCTGTGACAACTACAGAGGCATCTCACTACTCTCCACTGCCGGAAAGATCCTCACCCGTGTTATACTCAACAGACTCCTGTCATCTGTTTCAGAGCAGAACCTGCCTGAATCACAAAGGAGCAGAACCTGAGTCTCTACATTGTCTTCATAGACCTAACAAAAGCGTTCGACACAGTGAACAGGGACGCATTGTGGGTGATCCTCAGCAAGCTCAGTTGCCCAGCAAAATTTGTCAAACTGATCCAGCTCTTTCATGTCGACATGACAGGGAAGTCCTATGTGGTGGAGAGACAATTGTTTCAACATCTCCAATGGCGTGAAACAAGGCTGTGTCCTTGCTCTGGTACTATTCAACCTATTTTTCACCCAGGTATTACGACATGCTGTGATGGATCTAGACCTGGGCGTTTATATCAAATACCGACTGGATGGCTCACTATTCGACCTTTGCCGCCTGACTGCAAAAACAAGACTCATCCTGGAAGCTCTCTTTGCAGATGACTGTGCTCTCATGGCCCACCAAGAAAATCATCTCCAAACCATTGTGGACAGGTTCTCCACCACAACAAAACTGTTTGGCCTGACTATCAGCCTCAGCAAAACAGAGGTGCTGTTCCAACCTGCACCAGGGAGGCCAACGAACCAGCTGTGCATTACAATCGACGGCACGCAGCTTTCTAACGTCAACACTTTCAAGTACCTGGGCAGCACCATCGCCAACGACGGGTCCCTAGACCACGAGATCATTGCCAGGATCCAAAAGGCCAGCCAGGCACTCGGGCGGCTGCGCTCTAAAGTCCTCCAACACAGAGGTGTAAGCACTGCGACGAAGCTCAAAGTGTACAACGCAGTGGTCCTCAGCTCGCTCCAGTACGGTTGTGAGACATGGACACTGTACCGGAAGCGCATGAAACAGCTGGAGCAATTCCACCAACGCTCCCTCCGGTCAATCATGAGGATCCGATGGCAGGACCGAATCACCAACCAGGAAGTCCTCGACAGAGCCAACTCCACCAGCATCAAAGTCCTGGTCCTCAAAACCCAGCTACGATGGTCTGGACACGTCATCCGCATGGACCCACAGCGAATACCAAGACAGGTATTCTATGGTGAACTGTCAGCTGGACTCAGGAAACAAGGCCGACCAAAGAGAAGATTCAAGGATCAGCTAAAGTCCAACTTGAAGTGGGCTGGCATCACACCAAAGCAACTAGAACTCGCTGCCTCTGTCAGAAGCAGCTGGCGAACCCACATTCACCATGCCGCCACCACCTTTGAAGATGAGCAACGTTGACGTCTTGCTGCTGCGCGTGAACGCCGACACTAGGCCACAACCGCACCTCCAGTAACAACTGGAGTCCCATGCCCCATGTGCCACAAACTCTGCGCCTCAGCCTTTGGACTCCAAAGCCACATGAGGGTACACCGTAGATGAAACTGCACAAAGACAATCGTCATTCTCAATCACCGAGAGACTACTATGATGATGATGATGACTTGAAGTAGAAGAAATAAAAGAACAAAAGAAGAAAGCCTAAGTAAAAAACGCATGGGTAAAATTCTCCTCCCTGGTTCTCACCCAGTCTCCACAACTGCCTTTCAGGGAACAGAGAGAGAGGGAGGAGCTACCCTCATGACTTTATCTTATAATGTGAGAAGGAAAATGGGAAACTGACAGAGTTCTGGGGAGAAAATTCTAATTTCACAGAATATAAAATTAATCCCCAAGTTTTGGGGAGGTAAGAATACAAATCAAAAACAAAATATTTCTACATTGAACCTATGGGAAATGTAGGTTCACTGCTGAAAATACACTTTTTTTTTTTTGCAGATAATTCTTTAAAACAAAACACTCATTCAAATACTGTGCAACTTTTCTGACAAAGTAATCATGAAATAATTCATAAAATTCAATGCAAAAAATAAAATTGATAACATGCAAAACATTTTTCTTCACTAGTAATTCCCTAGAATTTTCTAATCTTTTATTTTATCATCTCGATTTTTAAAAATAACATTGATTTCAGTCAATATTCACTTTTCATACATATGATATCCACAGTACCAAAATAATTTCCTTATTTTTGTGATTTTTAACAAATATATCCATCAACCACACAGTTGACAATTGCTACAGACATTCTGGTACAAAATTTATCTAACACCTTTATTTTCTCACTAAACTACATCACTGACGTTGCATACTTGGGCTTTAAGGTTTATAAATCTTACACTAGGGGCAGAATTGCAACACAGATCTTAAGTTTTGAAAGCAAATAATGAAAATACCCAACAAATATATGGGGAAATAGACCAGTAAAGTACCTAACTAGAAACAAATTTGTGGATGCACCTCTTATTTTTTTCTCTACTGTTTATAGCCTTAAATGAGCATAGTTGCCAAAACAAAAATGAAAATGAGATTACTAATAAAATACTCAAATGCTTGAAGTTGCATAAGTTAAACCAACAACTGCTGAGAACTAACTGTACCACAGACAAGCCAAAACTCATGCAGAGAAGGACAACTGGGACAATTAGAGAAGAAAATGAGGCTTAGAGAGTCATGAAAGCTGTTGTTAAGGATCTGAAAGATGGTTGTATGGAAGAGGAAACTCAACATTCACAAGTATAAAACTAGACTTAAAAGAAAATTTTCAGGGAGCCAAATTTTGCCTTAGTATAAAAAGGAGAGATTCCTAATAGAGGTATCTCAGACTTGAATGGGATTCCCACTTTTCCCCTCCCCTTCTGTTCTCTTCCCTCTCCTCTCCTTTCCTTCCTTTCCTGATTCTTTCTTTCCCTTCCCCTCTCTCCCTTTTCATTCTGTATCCCTATCCCTCCCTCCATTTCCTCCTCTCTCTTCCCCTCCCCTCTCCTCCTCTCCTTCCTCCCTTTACCCTTCTCTTCTCTTCCATTTCCTTCTCTTCCCTTCCTTTCCCTTCCCTTCCCTGCCCTTCCCTTTCTATACAAAATTATTTGATTCTATTATATTCTAGATTATATTTGAATTATGAGAATTTGGTGTTTTGTTGGGTGAACCCATAGATATAAAAAGCCAATTAAAAATACTGTCCATGTTCCTCCTATGACCCATGTTTCACATGTGATCTTTTGGCATGAAAGAATCCTGTCTTTATGATCAAGGACCAGATTTAGTCCTTGGAGAATATTACTTCAAAGAGGTAGGAGTCAGACTTTTTTCATATTCTCTGTCTTGTTATAAATTCATTCCACTTTCCAAAGGAAGAATATCTTAAACCTCAGATAAAGTGCTAGAAAATGAGTGTACAAAGTATATGATGATGCCAGGTACAAGACAGCTATCCTAAATTTGTATCTAGACCACAAAAGAAATGCTTAAGAAACAAAACTCATAAAATAAAATTGGAAAGTGCTTAAAACATATAACAATAACCCAGTACATCTAGGAATATGTTCAAGGATTCAAAGGACTCACAGGAGTCCATAAACAGAGACAGAAACATCCTAACCATCACTTCTTTTTTTTTTTAAACCCTTACTTTCTGTCTTAGTAACAACTGTAAAACAGAAGCACAAGTGCTAGGAAATTGAGGTTAGGTGAGTTGCTCAGGGTCACACAGCTAGGAAGTGTATGAGGTCAGACTTGAATCCTGGTCCTCTCTTCTCCAGGTTAGATGCTCTATTCATTAAGTCGTCTAGCTGCCATCCATCACCAGGAAATAAAGATTCATGGGAAATGTGAGACTCTTGAACTCATTTCCATGTGTAAATGGCTATCCTAGATCTTCAGAGGCAGTGGAGGAGAGTTAAATCCCTTTCCCCACTGTGGGAACATCCAAAAGAAAACTGTTATCCCCTCAAAAGAGGGGAAGAGAACAAGAGCAGAGATTGTTTTTCTTTTTAAAAAATCCAGTCCTACATTTTCTTTAGCCAATGGTCAGAACATAGGATCTAGCCACAAAATGCTCCCTGGGATTGTCCCCATGCTTTCAAAGTGTTAATTATAGGACTAATAATTCCAAGGTGCAAGTTTTTTTTAATACTGAACCAGAATATATGTGGCTTACTGTAAAGGATCAAGGCATAGACCCATCCTCACATGTGCACCAAGGAATGAGTCCTGAAGCTCATTCACATACACACCAATGAATCAATTAATAAATATTTATTAAGTACCTACTATGTACCAGACATTAAGCTATGCACTAAAGATACCCAAAGAGGAAAAATACAATCCTTCCTCTAAAGGAAGTTCAAATCTAATTGGTTCCATGTAATGGCTTCTAGTGTCCCTAGACCAGTAGATCATGGGGAGTTCTCTAATTACCCCCATCATACGTTTTGCGACAGAGACATAACCATTTTCACTGATTCACCTTGTACTCCCTCTTCCTTTCATTCAGAGAGGGAACCTCCTATCTACCTAATCCCTTCATCATCATACTTTCTAACATTGTTCTCTAGCCTAGATTTCATGTATGAAGCAATGAGATCACTGTAATATATGTGTGTGGGGATATGTATATGCCATATAGATTTAGAAAGACTACTCACAATCCTCATTTTTTTCCATTGTTTTGTATGTGAGGGACTTGATGTTCAGAAAAGTCAAAAGTTGTGTTGAAGGTTACAGAACCAGCAAAGAGAAGCAATAAAAATTGGACCCAGTATCTTGTCCCCATACCCAGAACTCCATTATGCCACTCTCTCTCTGATATTATATTACATAGTAATAATCATCATTAATTTTACTTTAGTAATACATGCCTATGATCCATGATCCTTGGAAGGCTAAGGTCAGCAGGTCTCTGGGGCTTGAAATTCTAAGCCATCATGGGCTAAGCCTATTGGATGGCCACTAACTGACACCAATATGGTGGTCTCCTGGGAAAGAAGAGTCAACAGACTGCTTAAGGAGAGAAGAACTGGTTCAAGTTAGAAACAGAGTAGGTCAATGCTTCTGTGAATTTGGGCATTGGTCCTTGAATGGCCTCTGCACTTCCAACCAAAATACAAAATATTCCCCACCCCCTAAGAATATGTAGTGCTCTATTTTTTAAGCTTCACAACAATGCTATAAAATATTTATCATAGGCATGATGATTCCTTTTTTCAGATGAGATAACAGAAACTCAAAGGTGAATAAATTTATCTAAAATCAAACAATTAGTATGTTAGGGAGCTTTAGAACACTTACATTCACCATTTTCATCGCTCTATGCTGCCTCTGAAGCCATATTTAGTTTTGTTTGCTTCAGGTTTTAATATGTTTCTTTCACAGCTCAGCTATAATATAGGCATTTTCATTATCATTTTTGTTATGCCCTAGAAGTATGCATATGGATGCCTATAAAAATTATTAGTACATAAAAGGAAGAGCTCACAGTTGTTATAAAACAAGGTGTTTTTCTTTAACATAGTGAGTGATTCTTATGGCATCTCATCATTCGTTTAATTTTTGTGAGTATGTGTACTTTGTGAGATGTGTTGATCCACCATAACCTTATTTATAGCAGGTAGGTAGTAAAATGAATACAGATCCAGATCTGGAGTCGGAAAGTCTCATCTTTCTGAGTTCAAATCTAACCTCAGACACTTAGTAGATTTGTGACTCTGAACAAGTTACTTAACCCTGTTTGCCTCAGTTTCCTCATATGTAAAATGAGCTGAAGAAGGAAATAGCAAACCACTCCAGTATCTTTGCCAAGAAAACCCCAAATGGGATCATATAGTAAGACATGACTGAAAAAACAACTCAATGACAAAATACTTATTTTTAGAATCACAGAGATAGAAGGAACTCCAGAGGTCATACCAACCAAACCCATCCATGAACAGTAATCTCTTTTAAATCATCTTCAATAAGTGAATATCCTGCATATTTGTAAAGTGCTCCATTACCTGGAAACTCATTGTCTCTGGAGCAATTTTTTTTATTTTAAACAGTTCTAACTGTTAGAAAGTTCTTTTTTAACCTTATTACTAGGATTGCACATTTGTAATTAGAAAGAACAATTTCAGAGTCCATTTAGGTCAACTCTTTCATTTCACAGATGAAGAAACTGAGGCCCGGGTTAAGGGACTTAAGTGACACAAGCAGTAAGCATCAGAAGTTGGACTTTATCCATTATCTTCTTATTCCAAAACCAGTACTCTTTTCATTGTTACTTACTGGACAACCAATGATTTGTTCAAAGGTATTACAGCAGCAATCTCTGTATAAGTAGGAGGTTAAATGAATAATTGCTTTCATGTGTATAGTACTTTACAAAGCATTTTTTTTTTACATTCTTCATCTCAGCATGTCCCCATTTTTCAGATGAGGAAACTGAGACAGAGAGAGTAAAGACATTTTCCTCAAAGAAACTCTTTTTGCAAATGGCAGAGTGTGGGATCAAACTCAAGCCTTCTGATTCCAAATCCTATGCTCTTTTTACTATACCACACTGCTGATGGATCCTTCTGTTGCTTAAATTCAATGTTATGGTCATAACTTTGATGATTGAGAAGCACATTAAACATTTTTTGTACCATAATCTCTAAAGTCACTTTTTATAATAGTGAGTGAAAAATTCTTTCTCAACACATTGATTTTGAGATTAAAAACAAAAATATGGCATAGAATTAAGAAAAATAAATGCAATAGCCTAATTCTTCAATTAGTATTTTTTCTGTTTTTCCAATCTAATAAAAAACACTATTAACATGTTTATTTTTAATCTTTTAAATAATGTTTGGTTATATATATATGTTCGTGTATATATATAACCAAACATTATTTATTTTTTATTTTTTATTATTAATTTTATATTATTATTATTAATTTATTATTATATTATTATTATGTTCATATATATATATATATATAACTGAAATTGACAAATATAGGACCTTAATAAATATCTGCTCGTATTTTTACAGATCCACTGCTAGTTTGTTTTTCTCCCTGATCTCAGGTCAAGTGGCCTAGTCATGCCCCATAACTTTCTAAAGTGAAGATTTTATTTAAAAATAAAATAAATAAATAAATAAATAAAAATATGATTTTAAAGAACATTAGTGCAAATTTATTTTCACTCCCTTCTATTTTCCCTATCTATTGGGAATTGGGAAGAAAAAATAATGAGTGCTTTGCCAAACAAAACAAATTCCCAAAGTGGCCATGTCCAAACGTCTCTCTTATTCTGCTAATTGAGTCCATCATCCATCTGTCAAGAAGTGGGCGTCATTCTTTATCAATGGTTCTTGGGAATCATAGTTGGTCATTATAGTGATCCAAGTTCCTAAGTCCTTCAATTGTTTATTAATGCAATCTTGTTGTTATTGGATAAATTGGTCTCCTGGTTCTGATCGCTTCATTCATAATTAATATTTGTATCAGCATTACTTCTCTGATATAGGTGTATTTTTGTTTGATGACTGCTCAAACATATGGTTCAAATAATCAACAAGTATCATTGAGTATCTACTATGTTCAGGGTACTGATCTGGCATTGTGGGGAAGAAAATAATAAATAATAATAAAATAATAAAGAAATTAAAAAGCCCCAAGTCTCTCCCCTTGCCAAGCTTCCTAAGGAACATCACTTTTGAGGCTCTGAGCAATATTAAACAATTAAATCTTCATTCTAAGAACAAGAGATGAAAATGGGATGCAGGCATCAGAAAGAACACAATATGCACATTTGCATAACATGGAATTCTCTTCTTAGGATTGTATAGCATTTATCTTTGTCATGAGAGGTTAGTAATTTAAAATGTCTACTAGGGGCAAGCAGGTAGCAGTCATAACCAGAAATCATTTTTCCCCTTGGAAAAAAAGTAATTACTGCTATTGTTTTGGGGGCAGGGAGCTATATCAACACAGTAAGCAATTCAACCAAGGTATGGGAGAATTCCTCCAAGGTCCTGATTGTGTCCCATTACAGTATATCCTAGCAGAGGGTCACAAAACAAGGAAAAAACAGAATAAAATATCTATTCTTACCAGTGTTGAAGATCAGTGCAAAGAGTAATTTTTTAGCTACATTCCTCTTTCAGTTGGATTCCAATGTCATTGTCATTGTTCAGTCATTTCAGTCATGTCCAACTCGGGACAATCACAACATAGTATTTGATCTTACCTAGCCCTTGTAACAACTTTATGAGTTGGGCAGGAAAGATGCCATGTTCATGTTCTTTTTGTTGTTCAGTCATTTTCAGTCATGCTCTCTCTCCATGACCCCATTTGGGGTTTTGTTGGCAGAGTCACCAGAGTGGTTTGCCATTTCCTTCTCCAGATCATTTTAAAGATGAGGAAACTAAGGTAAACAAGGTTAAGTGACTTGTCCAGGATCACACAGTCAGTGAGTGTCTTGAGTCCTGATTTGAATTCAGAAAACTGAGTCTCCTTAACTCCAGTTCTGGTGCTCTATCCACTGCATCACCTAGCTGCCCATCTAGAGGTCCAGTGGCATGAGTCCTGGTAAAATGAGTAGACTTAAACATAAAAATCATAGGGGCAATTGGTGTTATTTGGGATTCAAAGTTTCTATTTAGTTCTGAAATGTTCACATAATTGAAATAATCCTCTATCTAGCTGGTAAAATAATTAGCCAAAAATGCAAGTGTCTTCTCTGCTCAAAAGATTTCAGTGTCCCATTACTACTAATTTAAAGAAACTTTTCAGCCAGAACACAATCAGGCTTCGGTTGATCTTCCCAGTATTATTTATATCATGTCCCTTCACTCACTCTGTTGCAGTCACACTATACCACTAGCTATTTCCTAAACTTGACCTCCTAGTTCCTGCCTTTGTGAATTCACTCAAGCTGTTGCCCACTCATAGAATGGACTCTGTTCTGGGCTTCTGTTGTCTCAGCCCTCCTCTTCCTTCCAGGTTTAGCTCTGATATCATCAATTCTATGAAACTCTCCCTAACCCCTGGGGCTGTTATTTCTCTTAATTCCCTTGGATAAACTGTTCTTATCTCAATGCATATTATTTCTCTTTCTACTTCAAATTATCTGATATTTATATGACAGCACTTGGAGGCTGGGGATGTCTGCTTTGCCTAGAAAGCGAACACACTCCCTCTTTCAGTCGCCTACCCTCCTGTTGGTAGGGCCACTGTTTTCTAGCTCCTTCCTTCAAGTGTTCACCTCAGTGTGATTTTTCCCTTAGTAAATACTTTCACATCGCCCCTTGAAAAGGATACAGAATCTGGTATATGATTGTGATGGAATACTTTTAAGCTATAAGAGATAACAAGCAGAATGGTTTCCAAAAATCTTGGGAAGATTTATACACTTTGATATAAAGTGAAATAAGCAGAACCAGGAGAAAATTGTACACAGGAACAGAATTATTTTAAGATGAATGACTTAGTTATTCTCAGCAATAGAGTGATCCAAGACAATTCTGAAGGACTCTTGATGAAAAATGTGATCCATCTCCAAAGAGAAAATTGGTGGCAACTGAACGCAGATTGAAGTATACTTATTTTACTTTCTTCCTTTTTCGTGGTGTGTATGTATTTTCTTTTGCAACATGGCTAATACAGAAATATGTTTTGTATGACTTTCCATTATAACTGATACCATAATTCCTGCTTATTCAAGGAATAGGGGAGAAGAGAAAGGAAAGAGAATTTGGAACTTGAAATTTTCTAGAATGGATACTAAAAATTTTACTTGTATTGGAAAATATTTAACAAAATAATTAAAAACATTTTAAAAAATAATACAGAAGGATACAGGATGGACTCCTAGGGGGTGGAACAACAGGAGGGACATTTTGCCTAAGTTCACTAAGACAACTGCCTCTGAGAGAAGGAACTCTTTTCTCCTCTTCTTCTGTCTTCCATCCTTCCCTCTTTATCTCCCCTCTCTTTTCTTCTCTCATTCCTTATGCCTCCCTTTCTCCATTTCTCTCTCCCTTTCCTCTGCCTTTCCAAGTACATTACTAACATTTGTTGTTGTTGTTATTGTTGTTGTTGTTGTTGTTGAGTTATTTTTAGTCATGTCCGAGTCTCCATGAAATCCTTTTGGGATTTTCTTGGCAAATATATTGCAGTGGTTTCCCATTTCCTTCTCCAGCTCATTTTACAGATGAGGGAACTGAGACAGATTTATGTAACTTGTCCACCATCATACCACTAGTAAGTCTCTAAGATCTGAACTCGGGAAGTAAGTCTTTCTGATCCTAGCCCTGGTATTCTATCCACTGTATCACCTAGCTGCTATGAATGTTTCTAGATGCTAATTAACCCTACGTTCTTGTAGCCCCTGTCTTTTTAAATATAGACACACTACCATGACTCCCAGAAGCTAATGAAAATAAATGGTATGGACTTTTTATCTCTACCTACAGACAAATGCCTACTATATTAATTTATATCATCTATAACTCATATAATTTTTTATTAGTAAAGAGGATTTATTTTTTCTGGCTTAACTCTCCCTCCTATTTTTATTTATTTTTATTTTTTAATTGAAGAAATTTATTTAATTGATTAATTTAGAATATTATTCCATGGTTACAAGATTCTTGTTCTTTCCCTCTCCTCCTCTCCTCCACCCCATAGCCAGCGAGCAATTGCACTGGGTTTTACATGTGTCATTGAACAAGACATATCTCCATATTATTGATAATTGCACTAGGGTGATCTACAACTCATATAATAATGGTAATGATGATCATGATGATGAAAGCTGATTTTTCCTAGCACTTTACATTTATTTGAGTCTTGAAACAATCCTATGAGTTAAGTATTATTATTCCCATTCTACAACTAGAAAAAATCCTGAGGTTGATGAAGGTTAAGTGACTTGCCCAGAGACTAGAAAGTTTATGAGGTAGGAATGGAAGATCCTGAAAGACTAGGATTATTTTAGGCATTTTGAGTTTGAAGTTTTTTGTTTGGTTTTGTTTTCCCAGCATCTTACAAACACACACACACACACACACACACACACACACACACATACACACACACACAAGAATATATATTGTGATATCTTTTGAAATACAAGATGATTTAGGATAATTAAAAGAAAAATTGGTACAGTCATTATCAGTATGAAAGTCCAAGTTATAAAGTAGTGGACAGAAAGTGGATGGAACAAAGTGGAAATTATCACAAGTGTAATATATATGTATATATGTGTGTGTATGTGCATAATAACATGCATATAAATATGGGTTATAGTATATAATATATAGTATGTATATAAACATACAAACACATGTATTTGCATACTATATCTATATTAATATAGATACAGATGATATAGATGTAGATGTAGATAGATAGAGATAGAGATAGAGATAGAGATAGAGATAGAGATAGAGATAGAGATAGAGATAGAGATAGAGATAGAGATAGAGATAGAGATAGAGATAGAGATAGAGATTTTGGTAGAGGGTAGCAGACTTAAATTTCCATTGGTTTAAGAACTGAAGAAGCAGACCAGAACTTCCTCCTGCAGAGTTGCCTTGTGTAAAGAGTGAAATTATGACTGAGACTGAATGTATAATTAATTTAGATCACCAAGGATTTTATTTATAAAATCCTAATGAAAAAAACAAATAACAAAATACCCAAATCAGCTGCTAAATTTTATGGTGATTTAATTGATATAGTAGAGAAAATTAAGAAGAAGGGAGAAGGAAAGGGAGAAGAATTTCTCCCTCCCCCCACCTGTCTAGTACTGGGCAGGAAGATTAGAAGATCTAAAAAGTAAGGGTTTAGGGTGTGAAGAAGGAAGGAATCAACCTGAACTCCAAAAGGGGCTCAGCTGAGATGTCTGAACCTGAATCAGATCAAGGACAAAACTCACCACCAAAAACCAGACAATAACGGCCACCACTCCCAAGATGTTGGAACACCTAGTACTCTGCCAGCCAGAGTCATCTCTCCAGGGAAAGAGAGAGAGGCAGGAAGTGACGTGCCTTATATGGACATTTTTACATCACTTTTCTGCATCTCATCTGTATCAATGAGGATTTAGCTTGACTTAGGGCATCCCAGAGGTCTGTCCTTTTTATGCACATGTCTGTTGAAGGCCATCTCCTCAGATAATTAAATCTTGAGTTTGATGCACACCTTCAAAATCTTGTTAAACTGAGTAGGGTGGAGAATGTAGAGTTTTCAAGACATGATTCTGTTATTCCAAGTATCTCCATTGTTATTAATCAGGAAATAGCTAAATCAGGTCTTCTAAAGAATGGTCTGATTAGGGTGGAATAGTTTTAAAATTCACACTTGGGTCAATTGAGCTTTTGTTGCTTCTTTTTAATGTAGTCCACTTGACTTTTCTAGTACAAATCTAGCCTCAGAGATCATTTCACTGCTTCTACTCCTTATGAAATCACTGTCACTCTTTTCTCATTCCACTTCATGCCCACTTATTAAATGGAACACTGGAAATATAGTAATCTTATGCTATTCTCTATATCACCCACCACCTCCTCCTCCCCCTCTTAGCCTTAGTAGGGCAAAGTGATATCTTTTGAAATGCTAGATGATTTAGGATAATTAGAAGAAAATTTGGTGACAGTCATTATCAGTGTGACAGTCCAAGCTATAAAGTAGTGGGCAGAGAATGGAAGGAACAAAATGGAAATTATCACAAGGGTAAAATCAGGTCAAAGCTCAGCATGGGGAATATGATGGGGAAATATACTTAGCAAAGTTGTTATTAATATCTGCTAAGGAACTTGACCTTTGAGGCTGTAAACAAGACTGAATAATTATGCCCTCATTCTAAGAACAACTTTGAGATGAAAATTGGAGGCACATGTCAAAGAGAAAAATGAAAATGTTTTCTATGAGAAGGAAGTGTGGAATTCTAGTCTTAGAGTTTGATAGCTGTAGCCCTTGTAACCAGAAATTAGTGATTTTATATAATAGTTACTATTTATAGAGCTCGACAGTCATAGCACATTTCCCCAATACTTGATCTAATTTGGCCTTTGCAATAACCTTGTGAGGTGGACAGAGAAAATAGCATGAACATGCAGTTCAGTCATTTTCAGTCTTACTCCCTGTGACCCTATTTGGGGTTTTCTTGGCAAATATACTGAGTGGTTTGCCATTTCCTTCTCCAGCTCATTTTACAGCTGAGGAAACTGAGCTTAAGTGATTTGTCCAGGTTCACACAGCTAGTAAGTGTCTGAGGCCAGATTTGAACTCAGAAAGATGCATCTTCCTGATTCAAAGTCTAGTGCTCGATCCACTGCACCAAATGAAAGAACTTATAACACCTGGTATTCCCAGGCAGTCTCCCATCCAAGAACAAACTAGGCCTGCCCGTGCTTGGCTTCTGAGATCAGATGAAATTGGATGGGGATGGCCATAGAGCATGAATATATTAAGTACTTAATAAATGTTTGTTGAATTGAATTGAATCCTATTTTAGAGGAAGTCAAAGCTTAGAGACATTACATAACTTGCTCAGTGTTACATAGCTAGTAACTGAAAGAGGTAGGATTCAAGCACAGAGCTTGTGACTCCTCGAAAATTCCTCTAGTTGCTTCCTGCCACATGAAGTTATGATCAGGTTGTCCACAAGCTCAGAGGCTCTTAACCTGAGGTCCCAAGGTTAAGTCTATGGATACACTTACAGAGAATTTGGATGGGAAAATGTACATCTAGATTTCAGTATAATTGGTTACCCTTTTAATCTTGCATATTTTATGTTATACAATTAAAGCCATTATTTGGAGAAAGAATATCTGCTTTACCAGACTTCCAAAGGAATCCAGAACACAAAAGATGTTTGAGTCTCTTCCTTGGATGATACTTCACTCCCTTTCTGTTTGAAGGGAAGGAAGTTTCTGATATTACTTAGAAAGGTCATTTTTTTTTATCTTTGACAGAGTTTACTTTGATCCTTTATTAAATCATCCAAACAGGAAAGCTGTCCTTTCTTTGAGGACAAGAGGTTTTGGAGATGGGCCATCAACAGAGAAGAGTCACTGCTCAAGGCAGGCAGAGGCAGAAAAGACGGCAAGCTTCCAGAACTTTGGACAGGCTTTTTCCATGAATGACTCACAAGCAGGTGAAAAAGCAAACAAACCCAAAACCCAGAACGAGGCAGAGTTTGTTTTTAGCTGCAATGGCCCTCTGGTGACCTGTTTCCATCTTTCCTCTTGGGAAACAGAGATACTTGTCAGTAAAGGTTTTCCTTAATGTTCCTAGAGTTCTGAATCCTCAGACAGAATTAAAGTTTGATAGTTGGAAGTTTTGAGTGACAAATAAGAAGCTTATAACATCTAGGGTTTGTGGTTATTTTATTTTGGTCCCAATCTCTGATTTTGTTAGTATTGGGAACTCCCAGAATGGAAATTTCCTTCTTTAAGGGAAATCAGCATCTGTAACTTCCAGTCTTGGAGACATACTTGGAGGCACTGAGATTAAATGTCTTACCCATGGTCACATAGCTGGTAGCCTTCAGAACAGAATTTGAACCTGGATCTTCTAGGAAACCATCTATCTCTCTTGTAGAAAATTACATGAAATACATAAAACTTGTTTGGTTCACAAGTGAATTCATTTTCATTCCTTAAGATTTAGAAAAATATTTGATAATTTCATTTTTTCATTAGTTTGTTACATTAAAATGCCCAGTTAACTCCCTTTCTCCATCTCCTTCCTCTATTAGAGAAAACTGATGCTTCTTTATTCAATCATCCAAACAGGAAGGCTGTCTTTTCTGAGAGGACAGGAAGTTTTGGAAGTGGGCCATGGGCAGAGAAGAATCGCTGCTAAAGGCGGGCAAAGGCAGAAAAGATATATGATATATATTTGACAAAAAGATGTCAATAAATACAGCTATGTTTATTTTTATGTCATGGGTTTCTTTTGAAACCCTCTGTGTTTTATTTCAAGATTTAAAAACCTTTGTAATGAAAAGGGATCCATAAGTTTCACCAGACTGTCAGAGGGTACCCAAACCAAAAAAAAAAGGGGGGGAGAATTAAGAACTCCCAGAATAGCTTAGAGACATGGACAAGCATTAAACAATATACACCAAGCTACTATAAGACAGGAAGCAGAGGAGGGAGGTTAGAGAGGTAGGATAGGTAAGTGAAAGGTCTCCTTGTTCCTCTTATAGACCACAGACAATTCTTGCCTTTTAAGTCTCTATTCTTCCACGTTCTGCTCTTCTCCTCTCATTTCTTATTCTTCATTTCCTCAAACACTGCTTGTCTCTGATCCTTCTCTGTTTCCTCCTTCCCTTGCCTTCCATCATGGAGGGCTAGGTCTCAATTCCTTTCCCTCCCAACTTGGGAGAAATGTGGACTTAGAGACAGTCCTTCTTTCTCTGTCCTGGCTGCCTTTTCTTTCTGTATCCATGTTTTCCACGTTACCTTTCTGCAGGCTTCTTCCAAAAGAAGTTCCTTCAGAGTCAAAAACTATGGGGACTTGGAGAATGTGGATTGATTACTGCATGTCTTCAGGCAGGTGAGTCACCATGTTACTGATGGGAAAAGATTATGGAAGAATTATCAAATATATTAAATAATTAGTCCAATTTATGTCAGTCATGATTTTACTGAATCTAAGAACAAACATATGAAACAGGTTCTTCAACTAATCAGGTTTATTATACAATATATAATGTTCTATATAATATATTAAATATATAATGCTATGTATTCTATGAAATACAATTCATATGGAAATAGAATAAAATATAATACACCTTAAAAATAGAAGGGTCTTAAGAGAGTCTATCTCATTTTAGATATAACTGTGACTCTGAATTCCATGAACTGAAGCTAGTTATATAATAGATATATATGTATATATATATACATATATATATATATATATATATATATATATATATATATATATATATATATATATATACCTACTCTCCAGGGTTCTCCAGTACCTTTAGTCAGTTGAAGGGCATCTATCTATACTCTGGCACTGGTTCAAGCTCCCACCACTAAATGCTCTTTTTATACACAAGCTCAGAGATATGTCTAATTCAGCCCATCATAAGCTGTTTCCAAGGTGGTATTATCTACCCCCCCCATCCAATGACTTAAAAGTCCTTTGATCTTTTTCAATTGTATTAAGGACTTGTACACAGATTGTGATTAGGCTCTAAGAAAAAAAATAATAATTAGCTTATGCTGTTGATTCATTTAAGGCATTTGTGCCTTCTGTGGTTAACTGGGGTGGGACTAGAAGCATACCTTTCCATCTATCTATGTATGGATTGCTGTATCTATCATCTAAAATATGTATATAATTATGTATTCATATATGAAATATAGATGTGTTTCCATATATGAATTTATATGTACGTATGAGAGGCAGCAGGGTGTAGTCCTGCAGTTAAGAAGATCTAAGTTCAAATCATGTCTCTGACATATATTGGTTGAATTATGCTTACTTAGGAAGTCCCTTAATCTCTAGGTGTTCCAGGCACCTCTCTAAGAGTAGAGAGTAGGTACTGATATGTATTGGTAGAAGAAGTTTCCTCATTGGGAGGAAAGATCAATTAAATTAAAGATTCAGTCCAAAAAATACAAAAAGAATGAAATTATCCTTTCCTTAAACTTATTCTCACAAATGGAATAATTTGCAAGCCACCTACATTTTGAGTCCTAACCCTATTTCATTACATAAAGGCAACTACAATTGATAACAGCAATAATAGCCGTAGGATTCTGTCCTCTTGTTGCTTCTGTTTAAACACTAGCTAGTCTATCAGACTGATAGAGAAGTAATTTATGGACAGACCTCAAGCACAAAATAATACCCTAATTGGTTACTAAAATAGGGCCAATGCTATTCTTAGAAGTAACTTGTGTTTGAATACCAACTCCAAAAATAGAATCCCATTTGAAGGAATGTGTTCTCCATATGTAAAACCAGAAAACATTTTGTGGCATTAGATAGAAATATCAGAGCCAGATTTGGCTACATTTCTTATAGCTTGAGTCATTTGTGGCCCAGGAACCTCTCTTCTCCCCCAAGACCCTAGACTCCCATAGAACAGGTCTGATCCTCAGGAGCATCATTTTATCTCTTTGGATCATTGTACCTGGAATTACTCCAAAAAATCTCCAAAATGAAATATGGACTAGTTTATGTCTGTTTTCCCAAATGAGAATGAAAAAGATCTCAACTCAAGATAGCAATGCAAATATGGTATAGAATGACCTTTTTTTCCAGAAAATTTAACAGAGGCAAAGGATTCACAGGAATCCATAACCAGGAACAGAAATACATAAAACATCCAAACAACCTATCAAATTCCCCTAGAAAATAACTTAACTTCTGGTTACCATTGGGATAAGACATTCTGTTGAGTGCTGCCTTTTCACAGAATCCCATATTGCCACACAGTACTTATCATACCAGCCTATTGTTTAAATCTCCCTATGAGGTAAACCTATTTTAGGGATTATTGAACAAACAATAGCAGGCTCCTTCCCACTGAACTTGCACTGTTCAAGTCTATCATTGACCATATTTTCTAAGTAGGGTGTTTTTATGAACTAAAATAATGATCTTCACCTCTACGTCTTAAAAGGTGTTGTTTCACAGTAGAATGCAAACTCCTTGACGTCTTGCAATATTTCTTTTTTGTCTTTGTATTCCTAGAGCCTGATTTAGTGTCTTAAACACAATAAACAATAAAGTCTATAAAATGAATTAAGTTCATACATTAATTGAGATGCATGATGCTGTTTATACAAGGATCACAAGTTATTCAATAAAACCAATCAAAAGTAGGTTTTGGCATAACATTTAAAAACTGGAACCACATAACTGTATCTCTGAATAGTATTATTATGATTCATAGATAGGCTCTCATTTTTTTTACTGAATTTTTTTACTGAAAAACCTAGGAGAATAGATCCTAGTCACCTAAAAGCACTTAGGAGATACAGATATCATGAAAAATCTTTGTTGTTGGTTTATTTTTCAAATGATCATGATTTAATTCTATGGGAGATGCTCTATTTTGAAATTAATACTGTGAGGTTTATTGAGACATCTTCCAACAAGGTCAACCAAGTCTTAAATGGTAGTTAAAAAGAGACAGTATTATCCAGTGGAAAGAATCTGCATTTGAATATGGGTCCTGACACTTAACTGTTGTTGTAACCTTTGACAAATCAATTCACTTCCAAAGAATATGGTTTCCTAATGTGTAAAATGAAGGGTTTGACTATAGACCTGTGTTGGCGAACCTATGGCACATGTGCCAGCGAGGGCTGCTTCCTTTCCCCTCTCCACCTCACCTGAGGACATTTTTCACATCTCCCTCTCCTTTGCCCAACAGCCCAATAGGAGCTCTTTCCCCCACCATTCCCTCCCCATCTGGGGTAAGGAAGTGGCTTGCATGTGGTGTGAGGGTGAAGTTTGGGCACTCAATCTCTAAAAGGTTTGCCATCACTGCTATAGACGCTGAGGTCCATTTTGATTCTAGATTCATGACCACAGAGTGGCATCCCAATTCTGGTTCCAAACACGTCTTGAAAGAAGAATTGGACAAGTGATAAACAGGTATTTTATTGGAATCAGGTGACCAGCAAGGAGGTAAATTAGCCACTTCTCTAGATCAGTGGTGTCAATCTCAGAAACATGCACTATTAAATCATACATAATGATCATTGTGTGTTTCATATTAACTTAGAAAACCACATGATCTATTGTTTATTCTCTCTGTGTATATTTCTCTTCTCTTTCTGCCTCTCTGTCTTTCTCTTCTTTTCTATGCATTTGTTTTTGTTTCTATCTCTTTTCTCTCTCTGTCTGTCTTTCTCTCCCTCCTAAACCTAGGTTGTTTTCTATAATTTTTTATTATTTCTTTGGTAATTGCATTTATTTCTCTAGTTTGGGAGTGTTTGCAAGCTGAATAATGTGTTCATATCTGTTTTGGTTTTGTGAGAATGCTTCAAAATTCCTCTCTTCTGTTAAACATGGATTTTTTTTCATTAGATAATGATTAGTTTTAAGTCTGAAGAGTAAATCATTTTGGATTGCCACTTGAGATCCTTTGACTTTGGGAAGTATTTTGTTCACTTGCCTTCATCCCAAAATTTCCTTTGGGTATTGAAAAATGTAGTTATTAAAATCATACTTAAAGGTTTTTTGCTTGTCCTTTTACAGAATTTTTACAAATTAGTCATTGGCAAATGTAAATAACTGCCTTGGAGCTTGATATGTAAGGTTTTTATTCCATGAGCTGTTTTGATTAGTTGTCTTGATGGATTTATCAATTGGAGAATAGCTTTTGGTCTTACATTTTTTTATTTGTTATCTATATTGAGAATTAAGACTCAAATGCTTCCCTTCTCATCCCTGTTGCATTCATTATCTTAACGTAAAGGCTTTTAAATCTCATGTAATCTAAATCATCTATTTTATATTTTGTCATATATCAACTCTTTTCTTTGACTAAGAATCTACTCCCTACTTACATCAGTGAATGATGATTGATCTATTAATTTTTACAATTTTTAATGATATCATCTTTGTTATTCAGGCCATGTATCCATTTGGAGTATCCATCCTTTTCCAGCTTGGGCAACACTAGTGACTGTCTATTGTTGCTATATAAATTGTTTTTATATCTGTGAAGACCAAAGAAAGACCTGATCTTTGGTTTGGACACTGAATCTTTTGGTTCTTGCTGAGGCTCAGCCAACTAGCCTTTGTTGTTTTTATAACTTGGAGACAAAGTTAAGAATTATACACTTCATATAAGGATAATAGTGTTTAGTTTATTGTAGAATAGTGAAAATTTGAGTTAGTCAGGTCAGAAAGGATCAGTACAGACTGTGGAAACAGGAGAAGCTATTCCTTGCAGAACCAGAGAGTTTTATTTGTGTGGAATTAGAATCCCTTAGGGTTAGAAATCCTTTTTTTACCTCATATTTTCAATAAATAGTTTATTTTTATATAACAAGAGTCTCCTTACCATCCTTGCTCCTGGCCCTGAAAAGAAGTTCACTTATGAGCTTCACTTCACTGATATAAACTAAAGATACTTTGTAAGCACAGCAAGCAAAGTATCAAATCAGTTTATAATAATAATAAAAATTTTTATTGACATATTATTTTTACACACCCCTCCTCCTTTCCTTGCCCTTCTTCTTTACAGAGGTGGAGACCTATGGTTGTGGAATATTGAAAATAATATCAGATTTTTTTTTTATATATTGGTTTTACAGAACTCCCCCCCCCACCCAACTTTTCTTGCTTTTGTTTAAGGGTTGATTCTCTGGAGGAAAGAGAGGAATATATTGAATAATGTAAATTATTAAAAGGCAAAGTAGATCGAGAGAAAATTGATAGTTTAAAAGGGAAAAATAATTTATTAAATTCTCACTATGTGCCAGGCCCTTTGTTAGGCTCTAGAAAGATAAAGTCCAAAAATAAGTCATAATCCCCGCTATAAAGGAACTTTCATTCCATAAGAAGAGAAAACATGAATGAGTGATAGGACCAGGAGGAGCTTTCTGTAGAATTTGATAATTAATTTAAGTTCTGAAGGGATCTATGAAATAGAGTTGGGAATGGAGTATAAGTATTTTCCATTTTTCTAAGAACCAGCCAGGAACAAACACTATAGCCATCTGTAAAGGTCAGAGAAACATTTAATTGATGAAGAGCCAAAACAAAAACAGAAATGCTCATATTTGGTGGCAAGGGCTCTGGTACATCCCCCTCTGATCCCCATGGATGTGGAAGTCTGGTCACGGAGGAGAAATTATTCATTTTGTCCAAAGCAAACTGGTATTCCATCATGTCCAAGTGATAGACATGGGGTTCTCATGTGACTGCATAATGAGTCATTTGTGGAGGCTGCTTTTGTGACTAAACCATTTGCAGGGAACTATTTTCCTTTATGTTCCTGAATAGATATTGCTTTTTTGATAAGCAAGAGACTGAGTCGTCAGGGACATGATGTCTTCTTGCACATTTTCTTCATGTTTTATCGGGCCATTCATTTCAAGGATTTAGACACAGCCACGCCTCATTTATTAAGGGGTCACTTAATCATCTATCAAGCATCTAATCATTCCCAAGAATGAGGAAAAATTGGGAGGGGGAGGTAGAAAAAGGGAGGAAGGAAAGAAAAGAAGGAAAAGAAAGAAGAATGAGAATAAAAAGAAGGAAGAATAAAGGGAAGAAGAGAAACAGGGAGGAAGAAAATGAGGGAAGGAAAAAGGAAGGAAGCAAAGAAGGAGGAAGGGAAGAAAGGAAGAATGGATAAAGGGAAAAGAGCGAAGGAAGGAGAAGGGAAGGAAGAAAAAAGGTGAAAAAATATAAAAGAAATATTTTGGGGGAGTTGAAATATATTCCAAGGCCTAGGCATTTAACTCATAAGCAAGCTCCTGAGGCTCTCACTCAACCCATACTTACTATTAGTTCAGGCACAGTTCTAACAAATTGGACACTTGATCTCCCAAATTAGAAACAGAAGGAAGAAAAATAGAAACAATGGAGACTCACTGAGAAGTGGCCTCTGACAGCTTGGCAATGAGGTTAGGAGTGGGGAAGCTATCAAATTATTCCTCCTTCTATCTAATGCTGCTTAATTCCATTTGCTCTTTGCCACAGCAATCCTTTCTAAATGAGGATATTTTACTGATTTCCACTGGAGACAGTAATGATTTCACAGGGGATTTGGTAATAAGTTCTTGCATTAACCAAATCCATGTTGTTTCAAGTTGGTTCCAGAGAAGGTCCTTATACCTCATAGAGGAACCTTCAGGGATACAGTTTTATTTTAGGGATAGGAAGAAAAAAGGTGAGATAAACCTGAGGTCTTGAAGCCAGAAATGGAAGATTTCTTTAATAGGAAAGGAAATATAGGTAAAAAAACTACTTTCTAGAAGTGAAAATTAATGAGTCAAGACTTAAGATTTAATAAAGATGAAGAAATGAAGCATGATAAGAATGAGATCTGAAATAATAATATTATTATAAGAGAATGAGAACTGAAATGACAATATAGTTAATATTTATATATTGTTTACTATGTACTAGGTCCTTTTCAATTATTATTGCTTGATCCTCATAAAAACCCTTGGAGGAAGGCTCAATTATTATCCCCATTGTATGTATGGAATAACTGAGGCAGACAGAGATTAGGTAACACCCAAACTCACACAGCTAGTAAGTATCAGAGGCTAAATTAGACTTCAGGTCTTTTTGACTCCAGACCTTGAGCTTTATCCACTCTACTACCTGGATGCCTGAGGACTATGTTAAAGAAACTATGGCACACATGCCACTGGGACTGCTCCCCTCCCCCTTTCTATGTGTGCCTCAGGTCATTTCTCTTATCACCCACCCCTCTTCCCACTACCCCAAAAGGAGTGCTTCCTCCCTCCCCTGTCTAGGGTAAGGCATGGGGCTTATATATGGTGTGAGGGTTGAAGTTTGGGCACTTGGCCTTTATAAGGTTCACCATCACTGCCATAGGAAGTAATAAAATCATTCCTTGATGTAAAAAACATTTGGAACTTATACTCCGAAGTGTCCATGTGGCTTCCTGTTCCTTATTCTGTGAACAGAGTAGTAGAACACTTGGCATTCCTCTTAGGAATGCAAATATGTTTCTTTGAATTCTTGACTCTCCATTGGCTACCATTTTTCTTCTTTCTTTTGTGCCTGAGCCAGCCTCATTTCAATTTCTACTTGGATTTATTAATCCAAATTTAATTTTAAATGCAAGCAGCATCCTTGAAGGTTTGATTGCATGTCAGTGAGCTGAAGGCAGGCTGCTTGTCCCTGACTAGAGTGCTGAATGACTAAAAGAAAAGAAGGCCAGAAACAATTTTTCCCTCCCTCTTAAATTGAGGAAGGCTGTTCTTCTACCAGCAAAGAGCTGACAGATTGCATACTGTCATCAGCTAATTTGGAGAATAAAATTCAATTTTCCTTTCTAAGGATTAGGATGGGGAGCAGAGGAAATGTTAACTCTTAGTTCTCCACATCCCCTAAAACACATAAGATAAAGTATCTATTTAGTGTGACATCATACTCACTGGAAAACTAGGCTCCTGTCCATCAGCAGGACCCCAGGTGCCAGACTTGGATGGAAGAAGGTCCTGCCCACAGGCACTGACAGGTGACTCAGGGCTTTGGTAATTATATAGCTCAATTGTACAGAATGCCCAGTTCATTCCTTACACCAATGTCCCTGCTGACCAGAGACTGTTTACTCACAATGTTTTCATTCTGGTTTCCATTCATCAGCTTATTAGGAGAAAAATGAACACAGGCAGTTGTGAGACTTTCATGATTAACCACTTTTCTATTTCCATTTTATTTGATAATTATTCTCTATAAATAAGAAATCAAATGAGGGTGGGAAAGGATATGAGCATGGGAGACTAAGAAAAAATTCAAAGGAGTAGAGTCAATAGTTAACAATATTTACTTCTGATATGCATAGAAAATTTAAATGGTGCCCAGATAATTGCATTATCACACTAAAAAAGGAACACAAACAAAATTTAACAAGTGGGTATTTGAAACTTAAAAGAAGCTAGGAGATGCTTAGTTTAAGCTAAGGGAATCTCAGATTTTACCCATAGATTTCCTGAAAAGTAGTCTATGTTATCCTTCGACACTACTGAAATTGGGCATTAGGTCATAAAAATTTTTGGACAATGTGATGATTGAAATTTTGAGAGGCAGTAATTCTGGGTATTAAATTAATTTATTAACTGACTTGTCAAGATAAATTAATCTGGTCAAATGATTCTCTCAATAATCAAAGACCCTGAAGTCCTCTGGCTGAGGTACCTAAACACAATTTTGGGAGTTCATTATTCAGTCCTTTCCTTGGACATCACAAGACATCATTAATTGGTAAATAGCTAATTGGGAGGAGGTCCATCAAAATTTTTGACCCTTCCCCACCCCCATAGGTAATGGTGAGCTGTCAAGTATGTCGAAGGAAGAGCTTCATTATCTCTCATATCTATTAATCAGGGTTGGAGTGGTAGGTGGGGGGACCTTCTTAAGGAAATAGATACAAAAATCAATGAATTGATTAGAGTATATAATTCCAAACTCAGATTATGGTTGTAATTCAGTATGTATTAAACATAAATTCTCTCAACAAAAAACCTGGCCAACCACTGACATCCAGTGAAACAGCATTAGGAAGTGAGAAAGCCTCCAGACTAGCAATGTTAAGTATGACCTTGTTCTAGTCCCATTGGGATAAAATCACAACCCCTGATCCTCAGGTTCTTCATCTGCAGGAAGAAAAGGATAATAACTAATAAAGTCATTATGTATAGAAAATAAAAACATGTCTATGAAAGCACTAGGAACATTTAACAGTCATTATGGATTATAGAATCCTAGCATTGGGAGGACCCAGACTGGTCATCTAGCCCAATGCTCTGGAGCACCAGATTTCCTCTACATCCTCAGCCAGTGGTCATCTAGGACTTCCTTGAAGTCTTTCAATAAGAGGAAATTTCCTCATGCCCCATGTAGCCCATTCCACTGTAGAAAGAACTTTACCTCCTTCTTGTTCCTAGTTCTTCATATGGGACTACATATAACAAGTGTGATCCCTCTTCTAAATGGCCCCCATTGAGAAACTTAAGAGTGCTCTCCCATCTTCAGCAACTGATGAGTGTGTCATGTAGACTTAGGTCTTTTCTTTCTCTAGGTGAAACATTCCCAGCTCCTCCAACTGATCTCCATCTCTCATGGCTTTATTATCTCACCGAGTGAGTGTACATAAATCCAGAAGTTCAAAGAAAGGAAGTATCATTAGGAAGGCAGCATCACTCAAAAATGTCCCATTTTGTCTCTCCTCTGAAAAAAATTCCTAATTTGTCTGGGTGTGGTGGTTGGGTTGAAAATGGAGCATTAAACTGTGCCACCTAGGGGACATCAGCTCCATTTTCCTCTATGACCAATTACTGGCTCAGGCTCCACCTGGTCAGGGCTCATAGCCTAGAAGCTTTGTAGGGGTTCTATTTTTACAGCTAGCTGTTGCTTTTTTAGGCTTACTAGGCAAATTAGAGAGGTCTTGAGTTCATCCCTTCCAGCTGCCCCTCTCTGTTACTAAGTTAGCCATGTTCACTGATAGGGCATCAGGATGACACATGCAAGCTACTAAGGAAGGGGCATTCTCTACATAGGCTCACATACTGGGTCATGAAATATATTTGTGATAGAAGGAAGGTGATTGTACTTAGAGAATTAGAGATAAGTTCTCAGTTTATAGGGAGGTGGGAGAGGGAAGAAAGAGGCAATTGGAAGAAATCCTTGTAACTGGGCAGCCTAAATAACCTTCACAGCCTGTTCTGTTCCAGATGGCCCAATTCTATTTTCTCCCTTTAGTTCAGAAAACAAAAGTACACTCATCTTGTATTTGGATGGGAGATATGAGTCAATGCTCACATTAATTACATAGTTATGATATATAGTAGAAAGAGTATGGGATTTCATGGAGCTACGAACTGGTTCAACTCTTCTAATAAACATTTTGAAATTTTGTTATAAAAGTGATGGGAATATGTACACTCTTCGACTCAAAGATCCTACAACTACATATATGACCCCAAATGAAGTAAAAAATAGAATACATATCAAAATATAAATCAAAGAATTTTTGTGATAGTAAATATTAGGATACAAACTAGGTGCCTATCAATTATCAAATTGTGGCCCATAAATATAGTAGAATATGAATCTACCATAAGAAAAAATATAAAAAATAGAGAAACATTAAAAGATTTATATGAACTGATACAGAGTGAAATAAGAACTGAAAGAGAATATAAACAGTTTCTACAACAATATAAACAGAAAGGACATTTTTAAGAATACTGAATGCTGTTTAGTTATAATGAACAGACTTGACTTCAAAAAGAGATAAGAAAATACACCTCCATCCATATCTAGAAAAGAGGAAAACTGTGAATGTGGGAAAATTGTATATGTCCTCAGATAGAATGGATAAATGAGTTGATTTCTCTGGTTTTTAAATTTTTTAAATTTTAGACTATAAAAATTACTGGGCAGAAAGGGAGTGGTATGCTCGGAAGTGAATGGGATATATAAATAAAACATCAATCAAAAGGGGGGAAAGTACAAGATTTCAAATCAACAGACTTGAAACTGACATTAATTTAATAGCTGCAGATGAGTAAGTTACTTCATTATATCTCAGTTTCATCATTTGAAATGGGTAGAATACATTTTAAACCCTTATGTTCTGCATCTTAGAATCAACACTTTGTATTGCTTCTAAAGCAGAAGAACAGTAATGGCTGCTCTTGGAGAGGGGGTGTTTAGTGACTTGCCCAGAGTCACACAACTAGCAAGTATCTAAGAATTCAGATTTGAACCCAGAACCCCAACTAGTTGTCTCCCAAAGCCACATGTTTTTGTGAATTTATTTTCACTTTCTTATGAAATGCAGCATGGCAGATAGCTTTAAAAGTGGATAGAGAGACTTCCGGGTAAGCATGGCTGCAGATTAGACACGATTCAATTCCCCTTGTCAGACCCAACGATACCGACGACCTCAAAAGATCCCCAAAAAACCATCCTCATAAGAATGGAAGAACTCCACAGTAGGGTCCAGCACTGAAGGTTCATGGGATTTGGGCATCTCCACAATATAAGGGAACAAAAAAGCTCCCACCCAAACCTGAGCTGACCTACCCTCCCCTACCACACCTACAGAGCCAGAGTTAAATCACTTTGTGCCAGAATCAACAAGTGAGGGAGGGGCACACCAGGACTGAGCAATGGCCAGCCCCAGGTCTGAGGAGCTAACTAAGACCACCAAGGAACTACCCCTGTGAGTAGTAATAACCAAAACCCCGGCAGGTGGGAAAGGGGAGCTCAGATCTCGGTCGCTCAGAACCAGGGCACCACAATCAATGAGTGTGTGAAGGGCACCCCTGAAGGGAACAATGGACACCAATAGACCTTGGGAGTTAACTAAGACCACCAAGGACTTACCCCTGAGAACAGTAACACCTGAAATGCCAGCAGGCAGGGGAGGGCAGACCCTGGGCTCCCCCAGAAGACAGCGCAACTGCGGACAATAGAGAATTGGCCCGAGGCAAAAGCCTTGATCATTAGACCCATACACAGAGAGCCAGCCCTCCTCACTCAGATTTCTGACTGGAAAGGATGGCTAACAGTGCCCAGGAACAGCATCCCAATACCAAGAAAAGCAAGAAGAAGGGGTTGACTTTGGATACTTTTTATGAAGGAAAACTACAGAATACAGAGGAAATACCAGAAGATGAAACCCAAATAAATGCTCCAAAGCCTTTCAAAAGAAATGGAAATTGTCCACAAGCTCTTGAAAAATTTAAATTGGAGGTTATCAAAAAGATGGAAGCCTTCTGGCAAGGAAAAATGGTAAATAATGCAAAGGGATTTCAACAACCTGAGGGGCAAAAACACCCAATTAGAGAAACAACTGGAAGCCTCAAAAAGCAGGGCAGACCAAACTGAAAAGGGACACCAGTCTTTAAAGATCAGAATCAGGCAACTGGAAGACAATGATCTTGCAAAAGAGCAAGAATTAATAAAGCAAAGTCAAAAGACTAAGAAATTAGAAGATAACATAAAATATCTCACTGACAAGGTGACGGACCTGGAAAACAGAGGAAGGAGAGACAATCTGGGAATCATTGGTCTACCTGAAAAGTCAGAAATAAACAAAAATCTTGATATCATAATACAAGATATCATCCAAGAAAACTGCCCTGAGGTTCTAGAAAAAGGGGGCAAAATAGGCATAGAAAGAGTTCATAGAACACCCTCTACATTAAATCCCCAAAACACAATTCCAAAAATGTAATTGCCAAATTCCAAAGCTTTCAAGCATAAGAAGAAATCCTACAAGAAGCCAAAAAGAGACAATTTAGATGTATAGGAATGCCAATCAGGATCACACAAGACCTGTCAGCAGCCACACTAAATGACCACAAGGCCTGAAACATGATATACAGAAAGGCAAGAGAACTGGGTCTTCAGCCAAGAATCACCTATCCATCAAAACTGACTATACACTTCCAGGTGAAAGTGTGGGCATTCAAAAAAATAGAAGATTTCCAAGTATTTGTAAAGAAAAGACCAGAATTCAGTAGAAAGTTTGACATCCAAACACAAAGAGCAAGAGAAAGATGAAAAGGTAAATATGAAGGAACGGGAAAAGGAGAAAAATGCTATCTTTTTCTTTTATTCAAACTCTCTTCTATAAGGACTACATTTATATTAAATTATATAAATGAATATGTGGGGGAAATGTAATATGTAACTCAAAAATTGTATGCATTATTAGAGTAATTAGAAGAATCACTCATAGGGAAAGATTGGGGCATTACAACAATATGGAGAAAGGGGGGATTAAAGAAAGAAAAAAGGAGGGGGGAATCATTGATGGTACTAAGATATACTTGAAGAAATAGAAAAAACTTAAATAGAATAATTTTTCTCACACAAAGATACACATGGGAAGGGGAGGGGAAGAAGTCTCCTATAAGAAGGAGAGGAAGAGAGTGCTAATTGGTATTACTTAAACCTTACTCTCAGTGAAATCAATTCTGAGAGGGAATGGCATCTAGATCCATTGGGATCTTGAATTCTATCTTATCCAACAGGGTAAGGGAGAAGGGAAAATTAAGGGGGGGAGCAGGGGAAAGGGAGCATAAAAAGAGAAGGAAGGCGAGGGGGGAGGGAAGTTAACAGACCCCTTAAAAACAAACAAACAAGAAGGGGACAAAAAGGGAGGGGCTAGAAAGGGAAGCAGATCAAGGGATGGGATTAGGGGGACTGATTTAAAGTAAATCACAGGTTTAAAGGGTTATAGCAAAAGAAGAAAGGTCAGAATTAGGGGAGGATATCAAAATGCCAGGGAACTCACTAGTGACAATCATAACTTTGAACGTGAATGGGATGAACTCATCCATAAAACGTAGACGAATAGCAGAGTGGATTAGAATCCAAAACCCTACCATATATTGTCTTCAAGAAATACACATGAGGCGGGTAGATACTCACAAGGTCAGAATCAAAGGTTGGAGTAAGACCTTTTGGGCCTCAGGATAGAAAGAAGGCAGGAGTTGCAATCATGATATCTGACAAAGCCAAAGCAAAAATAGACCTGATCAAAAGGGATAGGGAAGGTAAATACATCCTGTTAAAAGGGACAAAATAGACAATGAGGAAATACCACTAATCAACATGTATGCACCAAATGGTATAGAACCCAAATTTCTAATGGAGAAACTAGGAGAATTGAAGGAGGAAATAGACAGCAAAACTATATTAGTGGGAGACTTGAACCAACCACTATCAAATTTAGATAAATCAAATCAAAAAATAAATAAGAAAGAGGTAAAAGATGTGAATGGAATCTTAGAAAAATTAGAGTTAATACACATATGGAGAAAAATAAATAGGGACAAAAAGGAATCCACCTTCTTCTCAGCAGCACATGTCACATTCACAAAGATTGACCATACACTAGGTCATAGAAACATGGCATACAAATGCAGAAAAGCAGAAATAATAAATGAAACCTTTTCAGATCATAAGTCAATAAAAATAATGATCAGTAAGGGTACATGGAGAGCCAAATCAAAAATTAATTGGAAATTAAATAATATGATATGCCAAAATTGCTTAGTTAGAGAACAAATCATAGAAACAATTAATAACTTCATAGAAGAAAATGACAATGATGAGACATCCTTTCAAACCTTATGGGGTGCAGCCAAAGCAGTACTCAGATGAAAATTCATATCCTTGAGTGCATATATTAACAAATTAGGGAGGACAGAGATCAGTGAATTGGAAATTCAAATCAAAAAACTTGAAAGCAAACAAATTAAACCCCCCCAGAAGAAAACCAAATTAGAAACCCTAAAAATTAAGGGAGAAATTAACAAAATCAAAAGTGATAGAACTATTGAAATACAACTAGAAGCTGGTATTTTGAGAAAACAAATAAAATAGACAAAGTATTGGTCAATCTAATTAAAAAAAGGAAAGAAGAAAAGCAAATTAACAGCATCATAGATGAAAAGGGGGGACCTTACCTGCAATGAAGAGGAAATTAAGGCAATCATTAAAAACTACTTTGCCCAATTATATGGCAATAAATATGCCAATCTAGGCAATATGGATGGATATTTATGAAAATATAAATTGCCTAGATTAACAGAAGAAGAAATAGAATTCTTAAATAATCCCATATCAGAAAAAGAAATCCAACATGCCATCAAAGAGCTGCCTAAGAAAAAATCCCCATGGCCTAATGGATTCACAAATGAATTCTATCAAACATTCAAAGAACAGCTAACCTCAATACTATACAAACTATTTGAAATAATAAGCAAAGAGGGTGTTCTACCAAACTCCTTTTATGACATAAATATGGTACTGATTCCAAAGTCAGGCAGGTCAAAAACGGAGAGAGAAAACTACAGATCAATCTCCCTAAATAACATAGATGCAAAAATCTTAAATGGGATACTAGCAAAAAGACTCCAGCAAGTGATCAGGAGGGTCATTTACTATGATCAAGTAGGATTTATACCAGGAATGCAAGGATGGTTCAATATTAGGAAAACTATTCACATAATTGACCATATTAACAAGAAATCTGACAAAAATCACATGATTATCTCAATAGATACAGAAAAGGACTTTGACAAAAGACAACACTCATTCCTATTAAAAACACTAGAAAGCATAGAAATAGAAAGGTCTTTCCTAAAAATAATAAACAGTATATATCTAAAACCATCAGCTAACATCATTTGCAATGGGGTTAAACTAGATGCATTCCCAATAAGATGAGGAGTGAAACAAGGATGCCCATTATCACCGCTATTATTTACCATTGTTCTAGAAGCACTAGCAGTAGCAATTAGAGAAGAAAAAGAAATTGAAGGTATTAAAATATGCAATGAGGAGACCAAGCTATTACTCTTTGCAGATGATATGATGGTCTACTTAAAAAATCCTAGAGAATCAACTAAAAAGCTAGTGGAAATAATCAACAACTTTAGCAAAGTAGCAGGATACAAAATAAACCCACATAAGTCATCAGCATTTCTATATATCTCCAACACATCTCAGCAGCAAGAATTAGAATGAGAAATTCATTCAAAATCATCTCAGACAATATAAAATTCTTAGTAATCTATCTGCCGAGATAAACACAGGAACTATATGAACACAACCACAAAACACTCTCCACACAACTAAAACTAGATCTGAGCAATTGGAAAAACATTAACTGCTCATGGGTGGGGCGAGCTAACATAATAAAAATGACCATCTTACCCAAACTTATCTATTTATTTAGTGCCATACCCATCGAACTTCCAAAAAACTTCTTTACAGAATTAGGAAAAACCATAACAAAATTCATTTGGAAGAACAAAATATCAAGGACATCTAGGGAAATAATGAAAAAAATTGTGAAGGAAGGTGGCCTTCCAATTCCAGATCTCAAACTATATTATAAAGCAGTGATCATCAAAACAATTTGGTACTGGCTAAGAGACAGAAAGGAGGATCAGTGGAATAGACTTGAGGTAAGGGACCTAAGCAAAACAGTCTATGACAAATCTAAAGACACCAGCTTTTAGGACAAAAATCCACTATTTGATAAAAATTTCCAGGAAAATTGGAAGATAGTATGGGAGAGATTAGGTTTGGACCAACATCTCACACCCTACACGAAGATAAACGCAGAATGGGTAAATGACTTGAACATAAAGAAGGAAACTGTAAGTAAATTAGGTGAACACAGAATAGTATATTTGTCAGACCTTTGGCAAGGGAACAATTTCTCAAAACCAAGCAAGACTTAGAAAGAATCACAAAATGTAAAATAAATAACTTTGACTAAATCAAATTAAAAAGTTTCTGCACAAGCAAAATCAATGTAACCAAAATCAGAAGGGAAATAACAAACTGGGAAACAATCTTTATAACAAAAAACTCCAACAAAGTTCTAATTACTCAAATTTATAAAGAGCTAAATCAATTGTACAAAAAATCAAGCCATTCTCCAATTGATAACTGGGCAAGGGACATGAATAGGCAATTTTCAGTTAAAGAAATCAAAACTATTAATAAGTACATGAAAAAGTGTTCTAAATCTCTTATAATCAGAGAGATGCAAATCAAAACAACTCTGAGGTATCACCTCACACCTAGCAGTTTGGCTAACATGACAGCAAAGGAAAGTAATGAATGCTGGAGGGGATGTGGCAAAGTGGGGACACTAATTCATTGCTGGTGGAGTTGTGAATTGATCCAACCATTCTGGAGGACAATCTGGAACTATGCCCAAAGGGTGCTAAAAGACTCTCTGCCCTTTGATCCAGCCATTCCACTGCTCAGTTTGTACCCCAAAGAGATTATAAGGAAAAAGACTTGTACAAGAATATTCATAGCTGCGCTCTTTGTGGTGGCAAAAAGGAGGAATGGAGGAAAACGAGGGGATGCCCTTCAATTGGGTAATGGCTGAACAAATTGTGGTATCTGTTGGTGATGGAATACTATTGTGCTCAAAGGAATAATAAAGTGGAGAAGTTCCATGGAGACTGGAACGAACTCCAGGAAGTGATGCAGAGCGAGAGGAGCAGAACCAGGAGAACATTGTACACAGAGACTGATACATTGTGGTACAATCGAAGGTAATTGACTCCTCCACTGGTGGCAATGCAATGTTCCTGAACAACCTAGAGGGCTCCAGGAGAAAAAACACTATCCATATCCAGAGGAACAACTGTGGGAGTAAAAACACTAAAGAAAAACTACAGCTTAATGACATGGGTCGAAGGAGATATGAATGTGAAAATAGACTCCAAATGAACACCCTCATGCAAATACCAACAACATGGAAAGAGGTTCTGATCAAGAACACAGGCAATACCCAGTCACACTGCACATTGGCTTTGGGAGGGGTGTTGGAGGGGAGGGAGGGAAATAAAATTATTTTTGTAACCAAGGAACAATGTATGAAATTAAAAATTAAAAAATTAAAAATTAAAAAATAAAGGAATAAAAAAAGTGGATAGAGAAAGTAAGGGCAGAAAGACCTGAGTTTCAGGCCACCTCTCTGACACACATTGGCTATATAATCTTGGGTAAATCACTTAAATTTTCAGTGTTCTATGCTATGTTCTAAGACTATAAGCCCCAGAGAAAGTCTCAACCTGAATTGTTAGAGACAGTTTTCCTAACAGGGAGTTCCTTATATTAATGAAACAGGTCCAGTCCTTTGTTTAATACTAAGAGTCTATATAAGATAGTATTCCTTGTTTTCATTATTTTATTAAGTATTGAAGATGTTTAACCATTTTAGTGAGGATAATACTACTGCCAACTAATTATATTGTATTTTAAGGTTTGCAAAGCATTTTACAAATATTATTTTATTGATTCTCACAAGAACCCTAGGATGTAGGTGGTATTATTATTCCTTTTATATAGGGAGCAAACTGAGGCAGACAGCAATTAAGTGACTTACCAAGAGTCACACAACTAGTATGTGGTAATTATCTGGGCTTGATTTGAACTTTGATTTTCTTAACTCCAGGTCTACTGCTTTAACCATTGTACCACCTAGATGTTCCCCAGTCTTCTTCCTCAGTCATAACTGATTTCACTCATTGGTCTCTGATATACCATAAGAGGCCCTGATTGAAGCCTTATGTCACCTTGACCCATTGACAGTATCTGCAAAAACTCCCTCAGATCCTTTTGCATGCTCAAACCCATTTGAAATATTCCCTCCTGGTCCACAATGACTTTTCTTCTCTCTCTCTCCCTCTGTGTGGAAAGGGAAGAGCAGATGATCAGTCTCACAGAGTTCCTGAGCTTCTCCACAAGGGATTGAATGAAGTAACATTGGAGAATCCGATACTCACCAATAGACATTGGTCCCTAATGTCCTGTTAAGGAGAATCAAAGTCAAAGTCACTGGCCCTTGTCCAGTTTTGGAGTACTGCTCTCATTCTCCACAATGGAAGGATGGATAATTATTTATTAAGCATTTACTGTGTTTCAAATTGATCCAAGCACTGAGGATACAAGCAGAAAATCAAGGTCCCCCTTGCTCTCCAGGAGGTCACATCATAACAGTGGATGACAACATAAATAGGAAGTTTCAGTTGCAAGTCAGATGGAAAGGTCCTTTGGTCCACAGGGTACACTAGCAAAGCAGATGGTAATGCTTCTTCTTTAATGTCACCTCCATCAATTTATTAACGATCTTAGAAATAGCATTGACAATGGCTCAGCAGTCACCTGCACCAAAGCCTTCAGTATATGAGCATCTGGGAGAGATGACTGGAATTCTTAAATAATAGCCATAGAGGTTCCCTTACAATCTCCTTACTTATACTGAGTATCAACTGCCTCATAGTCATTTCTGTTGTCATTTCAGTGAAAAGATTATTCTTTCTGCCAGAGAATACAGAAGGGAAAAAATGTTGAACAGTTAGTTCTGTCTTATCTCTATTTTGAAATTGTTATTTCATCTAATCCAAACACCCTACTCGTTGGAAATGGAAGGGAGCTACTAAGTGCCTACTTCATGTCAAGCATTTTACAAATATCTCATCTGATACTCTAACAACTCTGGGAGGTAGGAAATAACATTATCCTCATGTTGTAGTCAAAGAAACTGAGGCAGACTGGTTAAACCAGAGCCATCTAGAAATGCCTAAGCTTGGATTTGAACTCACATCTTCCTGACTCCAAGTCCAATGCTCTATCCACAGCACTACCTAGTTTGCTCTTTAATCTTTAATCCTCTTCTTTTCCCTACTATAGGAAGTTTTTAAAAACAATCTCTTTTTTTTAAATGTCCTTAGTTTCTATTGTCAACCACAGAACATTTGGCACTTTAGAAATCCTGACATTATAATTACATGTTACACTCATATTCCTCCTTGTTTTTTTGCAATCACTTCCATCGCCTGCACATGAATTTTAAAATTTTAAATTTTTTGAATTCCCTATATATCCACACTTATCTCTTTAGCCAGCCCCTGTTTTTCCTTCTCATCTGAATAATTTCTCTTTGTCTCTTCAGACATTCATAGTGTTTATATCTTCAGAATCTAGTACAGAAACTGGAACATAGTAGGACATTAATAAATGCTTGGCATATTAAGAAGCAGCTAGGTGGGACTTTGATTTTCTCATCTACAAAATGGGAATAATGATAGCACCTATGTGTTAGTGTTGCTGTGAGAATAAAATGAGATAAGATTTATATAGTGCTTTATGAATCTTAAAATATTAAAAATAAAAAGACTTGTACAAAAATATTCATAGCTGCGCTCTTTGTAGTGGCCAAAAACTGGAAAACAAGGGGATGCCCATCAATTGGGGAATGGCCGAGCAAATTGTGGTATATGTTGGTGATGGAATACTATTGTGCTAAAAGGAATAATAAAGTGGAGGAGTTCCATGGAGACTGGAACAACCTCTAGGAAGTGATGCAGAGTGAGAGGAGCAGAACCAGGAGAACATTATACACAGAGACTGATACATTGTGCTACAATCAAACATAATGGACTTCTCCATTAGTGGTGGTGTAATGTCCCTGAACAATCTGCAGGGATCTAGGAGAAAAAAAAACACCATTCATAAGGAGAGGATAAACTGTGGGAGTAGAAACACCGAGGAAAAGCAACTGCCTGAATACAGCGGTTGAGGGGACATGACAGAGGAGAGACTCTAAATGAACACTCTAATGCAAATATTATCAACATAGCAATGGGTTCAAATCAAGAAAACATGTAATGCCCAGTGGATTTATGCGTCGGCTATGGGGGGGGGGGGGAGGAAAAGAAAATGATCTATGTCTTTAATGAATACTGCTTGGAAATGATCAAATAAAATATTTAAAAAAAATATTTAAAATGTTTGTATTATGGTTATCTTGTTTAATTGAAAGTTTCTAATTTTTTTCCTATTGACTTCTCCCATAGAATTTTATTTTTTAATTTTTTTAATTTGGAAAATTTTCTTTAATAATTAATTTAGAATATTTTCCTATGGTTACAAGATTCTTGTTCTTTCCCTCCCCTCCTCCCATCCCCTCCCAAAATCTACATGCAATTCCACTGGGTTTTACATGTGTCAGTGATCCCGACCTAATTCCATATTATTGATATTTGCGCTTGGGTAATCGTTTAGAGTCTACATCCCCAATCATATCCCCATCAAACCATGTGATCAAGCAGTTTTTCTTCTGTGTTTCTGCTCCCACAGTCCTTCCTCTGGCTGTGGATAGTGTTCTTTCTCATAAGTCCCTCCAAATTGTCCTGGGTCATTGCATTGCTGCTAGTAGAGAAGTCCATTACATTTGTTTGTACCACAGTGTATCTATCTCTGTGTAAAATGTTCTCCTGCTTCAGCTCCTTTCACTTTGCATCACTTCCTGGAGGTCTTTCTAGTTCACATGGAATTCCTCCAGTTTATCATTTCTTTGAGCACAATAGTATTCCATCACCAACAGATACCACAATTTGTTCAGTCATTCCCCAATCGGAGGGCATCCCTCATTTTACAATTTTTGCCACCACAAAGAGTGCAGCTATAAATATTTTTGTACAAGTCTTTTTCCTTATGATCTCTTTGTCTCCCATAAAATTTTGGCATTTGATATCATTTCTACCCTTCCTCCCTATCTTTTGTAGTCTGCTCTCTTAAAATCTAGGATATAGGGGGCAGCTGGGTAGTTCAGTGGATTGAGAGCCAGACCTAGAGACAGGGGTCCTAGGTTCAAATGTGACCTCAGACACTTCCCAGTTGTATGACCCTGGGCAAGTCACTTAACCCCAACTGCCTAGCCCTTACCACTCTTCTGTCTTGGAACTAATACAAAGTATTGATTCTAAGACAGAAGGTAAAGGTTTAAAAAATTTAGGACATATGTCAGGCATTGTCAGTTTTCATCTCTTCTAATATAAACTCAAAGGACAGAGTGATCATTTCCCCCTAAGAATCCATAATTTCCACTTTGGCAATTACTCCATCCCTACTATCTATGATCTGACTGAGATTAGAATAGAATCTTACTGGTTCCTCCACATTGTGAAAAATATTGCTACCCATTGCTGTGCTTTGTTGTCAAGATGAGTCGAGTCAGCAGCTTTTATTAAGCATTTACCATGTGCCAGACATTGTGATAAGCACTTGTGGTATAAAGAAAAGAAAAGAAAAGAAAAGAAAAGAAAAGAAAAGAAAAGAAAAGAAAAGAAAAGAAAAGAAAAGAAAAGAAAAGAAAAGAAAAGAAAAGAAAAGAAAAGAAAAGAAAAGAAAAGAAAAGAAAAGAAAAGAAAAGAAAAGAAAAAAGAGAAAAGAAAAGAAAAAAGAGAAAAGAAGAGAAAAGAAAAGAAAAGAAAAGAAGAGAAGAGAAAAGAAAAAAGAAAAGAAAAGAAAAGAGAAAAAAGGAAAAGAAAAGAAAAGAAAAGAAAAGAGAAGAGAAAAAAGGAAAAGAAAAGAAGGGGAGAAGAGAAAGGAAGGAAGGAAGGAAGGAAGGAAGGAAGGAACGAACGAACGAACGAACGAACGAATGAACAAATGAAGGAAGAGAGAAAGAGAGAAAGAGAGAAAGAGAGAAAGAGAGAAAGAGAGAAAGAGAGAAAGAGAGAAAGAGAGAAAGAGAGAAAGAGAGAAAGAAAGAAAGAAAGAAAGAAAGAAAGAAAGAAAGAAAGAAAGAAAGAAAGAAAGAAAGAAAGAAAGAAAGAAAGAAAGAAAGAAAGAAAGAAAGAAAGAAAGAAAGAAAGAAAGAAAGAAAGAAAGAAAGAAAGAAAAAGAAAGAAAGAAAGAAAGAAAGAAAGAAAAGAATCCTTGGTTTCAAAGGAGCTCAAAGTCTAATGGAGTAAATAATATGCAAACAATTATATACAAACAAGACAGAGATAGGAGAAATGACATGCCATTCTCTGTTTGCAATTGAATTTGCAAATGAATTACTGCAGGGAGGGAATGTAGCAGGATCTAGACACCCCTCCCTGCAACCCTCTCACATTTCACCAGTTTAAAGAACTTCATTGTCAACATTCTTATCTTTGTCCCTCACTTCATCCCATGAAACTATGATCTCAAAGTCTTAGGGAAATGAAACACAGATTCACTTTATTAATTATTTGTAATTATAAAATTATAAATATTTCAAATATATATGTTATATGTGATCTATATATCACACATATAATTTATCATAATTTATATTTGACGTATAAATGACATATAATATATTGTTATGATGTTATATAAATTACATATAAATGCAAGTTATAGAACATACTTGTGGATATATTATATAAATTATATATATGAAGATAGTTAGCTATATAGGTAGACATTCAAATGGATAGACAGACAATGAGAGAGAAACAGAGAGAGATAGGGAGAGAGGGGTAGACAATAGATATAGAGAGGTTGATAGATAAGTAGAGAGATATGTTTGTAGATAGACAGACAAATGATAGAGAGAGAAAGAGAGAGGGAGATAGACAAATAGAGAAAGAGATGGATGAATGGATGGATGGATGGATGGATGGATGGATGGATGGACAATAGATACATAGAAACAAAGAGATCGGTATAGAAATATAGAGAGACAAGTAGATAAATAGAGACGGATAAATAGTGAGATAGCTAACTAGATAGATAGACAAAATAAATAAGACAAACAGATAGGTACAGAAATAGTGAGAGGTAGATAGAAGTAGAGACAGTTGGATAGATAAATAGATGATAGACCGAGACAGACAATTAGGTACATAAGATACAGACAAATAGACAGGTAAATAGGTAAGTAGTTAGATAGGCTGACCTATGATGCTCTCCTTTTTTTTTTTCATTATTGGAAGCACCAAGCCTCTGTTTCTAGATCCCAAGCACAGACTTGGTAGTAAGGGATAAGACCAGGGGGAAGGATAGGCATCCCCTGTACACTGAAGAAATAAAGTATTATTGGATGATATTGCTCTCAAAATTAAAGTCTTCCCACCCTTCAATTTCCCTGTGCCTTGAACAGAGTGAGTACTCAGTAAATGTGTGATGCTCAGTTTAAGTAAGGAGACAGTGTGGGGGCACTGTGGTTGCCCTTCAGGAATTCCAGTCACCAGTCCTAGAAGTACTACCTCCTCAAATGCTAAAGGAGCTGATGCTTATGATTGCTGAGCCACTGTCAGTGATATTTCAAAGACTGTTAATAAATGAATGGAGATGACATTAAAGAAGAGGCATTACCATCTGCTTCACTTGAATTAAATTAAATTGCATCCTTAGCATAAAAACATGGGGCAAGGGCCAGCCTTTTCTCATACATATGTAGAGGGCCTCGTCTTTCTTAAATGCTTATAATAGGCATTTTTTTCACAAGTGATGTCTATTGATTTTAAAGTCACAAGAACTCAAACAGCAAATGATACATATCTAGAAATACATTTGTGTAGGTTATTCTAAAAATACACCATAATTAAATGCCATTCTGGAGCACCCAAGTTGGTTATAGTACAGATCAAATTGTGACGTATTCGCTACTTGATTGAAGAGTGGAAGATGAATTGGTCATTTTGTCCTCTTTCAGAGATGAAAATGGACAAAGAAGTTTCAAAGTGGACACGCCTTTGGTCAGTGTAAGCAAGAGCGTGCTGGAGCCAGCTCAAACCAACTGGAAGGCAGATTGTTTCATCTTCAGCAAGAGCATTCACACATCAGAAATGGACAAAAACTACAAAGCAGGGTTTGACCTATGGTCTCATTGATTATCTAGACTTAAGAAACTGATGGAAAAATGTTAATAATGCAGATTGAACTTAAAATTGTGTTCATTCCCCTTCTGCCCCCAAGAATATTTTATTAAACATTAATTTAAGAGCACACTGCGACAGACCTGTTCAAAAGTGGCATGTGATTGCCTAGCCCTTGCCATCCTTCTGTATGGAGGGGCAGCTAGGCAACTCAGCAAACAGAGGATGAGACTTGGAGTTGGGAGGATGTGGGTTCAAATCTCACTTCAGACATTTCCCGTGTGACCCTAAGCAATTCATTTAACCCCAACTGCCTAGTCCTTACTGCTCTTCTGACTCATTGATTCTAAGACAAAAAGTAAAGGTTGTAGTGGGGGGAGGGTTCTTGAGGGTATGAACTATCTTGGAGTGTAGTGAACTCTCCTTCACTAAAAAATGTTCAAGTACAGACTTAATATGACCACTCTTCAAAGATTTTCTAAAAGAGATTCTTGCTTTAGTTGGAAGATTGGAAGAGATGATTTAATTCCTTCTAACTTTATTCTACCATTGATTGGAAAGGTCCCATGACATACTAGAAAAAGTAGTAGTTCTGGGTTCAAATTCTGTATACAATACCAGCTGTGACTCTGAGCAAGTCATTTAACATTTCTGGGTCTCTCTTACTCACCTATAAAATGGAAGTTGGACTAAAAGAACTTTGAAATCCCTACTATCTCTAAACCTATGGCCAGTGCAGAATAAGGAAAGACTAAGCTAATATAAACAGAAAGAACAAAAGAAAATAAAACTGAAAACTATAATTATAATAATAAGGTTGACCCTGGGGAAAAGCTGGGAAAATGCACCTTTCCTTTGTAGAGTGGCTGATTATGGATATGGAATATTGAATATACTCTTAGAAATATACTCAGTGTGTTAGTGAGTGTTACTAAACTGTCTTTCCCTCACCCTTTACTTTTTCAATCTTTTTTATAAGGGATGGATCTCTAGGTAAGAGAAGGGGAAGAATATGTTCAGAAGTGATTGTATTGGGGAAAAAAAACCCAAAGGTATCAAGAAAAATAAGGGGGGGAAATGAAACAATGATAACTCCTAAAATTTTGTCAGGGGGAGTAGCTATGTTGCTCAGTGGATAGAAAGCAAGACTTAGAGACAGGTGGTCCTGGGTTTTATTTTAGCCTCAGACATTTCCTTGTTGTGTGACCCTGGGCAAGTCACTCAACCTCCATCACCTAGCCCTTACAGCTCTTCTGCTTTGGAACCAATACACAGTATTGACTCTAAGATGGAAGGTAAGGGGTTAAAAGAACAAGTTTTTTTGACTAGGATTGAAGTCAAGATTACAAGACTATAGTTTGATCAGTTTAGCATTTTTCCCTTTATTGAATATTTGCCTAGCCTCAGTTCTACAAGTTCTTCTCCATTTCCAAATGATTTATATGTCTTAAACAAAACTTCAAATTCTATTTATCTATGTATTTAATCCAGTAGTTGGCTCAGTACATAGAGCACTGGACCTGGAATTAGGAAGACCTGAATTAAAATCTGTGTCACACACTTACTAGCTATGTGATCCTTGAGAAGTCACTTACTCCTGCTTGTCTCAGTTTCCTCATCCATAAAATGATATAAAGATATAGCAAACCACTCCAGTATCTTTGCCAAGAAAAGCCCACGGATAGTATGATGGTCCATGGGGTCATGAAGAGTTGTATACAACTGAACAACAACAATATGTATGCAATCCCTGCACATTCCCATTCTTAATTCTTGAAAGCAGAGATTGCTTCATTTTTTGTCTTTTTTCCCCCCTGTAATACCTAACAGAGTACTAGCACAGAGAGACTAGGTATTCAATAACTGTTTGTTGAATGAATAATTGACTGAATAAAATGGCCAATTTTTCAGACACCCCTGAGAGCAATACAACAATAACAATGGCAAGTTTTTTCATTACACTAAGATAAAATCAACCCACTGTTGGGGATTTGATATGATGATACTCTCTTACCTTTGAAATGTTACAATTAAAATTCTCTGGACATTGTATATTAATGTATATGTTTCAGTTCAGTTCAACAAACACTTTCAGCATCTACCTTGCGAAGGACACTGGGCAGGGTTCTGCGGAACTAAGGATAAAAACCAAAATAGTCTTGGGTTTCAATTCCCTCTTTGCTATTTTTGTCCTGTACTTCCTAGTCCAAAAATCATTCTCCTTGGTAGAAAAACAGAGTAAAACGTTCCAAAAAGAGAAGATAAGAAATTTGTAAAAAAAAGTATTTTGAAGAAAAGGAAATGATATTCAAGGATGAGGACAGGCATATTTTCTGATCTATTAAAGTTGCTAGAAGGGAGGGGAGAAACATTAGTCATGAAGATGGCCCAGTTTTGCAGTGTATAATTAAAGGTCAGTTCTTAGCAAAAAGGTAAATGAAAAATTGAAGTGGTTTGCCTGCTTCCTAAGGAAAAGAATGTCTTTCTTTGAGGAAGCTGGAGGGACTAGAATAAGAGCCATGTATGTAGGCTGAGAAAAAAATTAATAAGATCTTTGCAGTCAGGTATAATCAACATGAAATTTCACCACAATGTCAGCCATGTGGGCTTCTAGGAAGTGTAGTTCTCTCAGCTTGAATGAAGGTTAAAGAATTGAAGGAGCGATCAAGAATATTTCAGCTTTATGCAAGGGGTTATAGTTGCTGTTCATCCTTCAGGTCAAAGAAGACCAGTGATGCCACTGGTTCTCTTGTTCCTCATGATTTATATGACTTACATAAAGTTTCTTTGATTTGTATTTATCTATGCATACAGTCCAGTGGGGTTTCTCTATGGATAACACACAGTCAGGAAGGTCTGAGTTCAAATATGGCCTCAGACAATCACCAGCTATATGACCCTGGATAAGTCACTTAATCCGGTCTGTCTCCAATTCCTCATCTGGAATGATAATCATCATCATCATAAAATGAGCTGGAGAAGGAAATAGAACACCATTCTAATATCTTTGTCAGTAATGGACTTTTCTAGTAGTAGCAATGCATTGACCCAGGACAATTCTGAGGGACTTATGAGAAAGAACACTACCCACATCCAGAGAAAGAACTGTGGGAACGGAAACACAGAAGAAAAACAACTGCTTGATCACATGGGTCAATGGGGATATGATTGGGGATATAGACTCTAAATGATCACCCTAGTGCAAATATCAATAATATGGAAATAGGTCTTGGTCAATGACATGTGTAAAACCCAGTGGAGTAGAACATTGGCTAAGGAAGAGGGTGGGAGAAGAGGAGGGAAAGAACATGAGTCATGTAACCATGGAAAAATATTCTAAATTGACTAATTGAAATTTTTAAAAAATAATATATTTGTCAAAAAAAAAAAAACATTAACAGCATGTGAAGTAGATTTAAGTGAGTCAGAGCTGCTGCCTTGCTCTCTCTTCCAGAGCCTTCCAAATCCAGTGGTAAGACAAAAGTCAGGGCGACTGGTGATTGTTTCAGCTGCAAGGGATGGCCTTGGCATCTTCAACATCTCACCAAGCTCTAAGCATTCCATAAACCCTGTTTTAGCCACACTCATGGCTGTTGGAACAAATTGTTCTCATTTGTCCATTCCACCTCAGGAACTCTTCACATGTTTGGAATAACCCCCCCCCCAACTCACCAAAGAGTCTGAGGACTGGTGGTCACCCTCAACCTGGTTTCGGCCCTCTGCCAAGATGATTTGACCAAAGGTGGCCTCTGCCCATGCTGTGCCTTCTTAAAGTCAGAGATATGAGTTGGGGGGGGGGGGGGAGGGAGGTAGATACTGAAGGTGGAAGAGCAGCATCACACCAAAGGTGCTAGCCCTCCCTGCACAGGGGGGTCAAGGGCTATACACGTATGCTTGCAGCCAGAGCCAATCTGAAGTGCAATGCCCCAGACTAACTATAATCGCAAGTAATTGAAGCCTACCCTGGTGCAGTGATCAGCTGAAGGAATGATCTGCTGGGATAGAATTGTCTGTCTTCCTGAATGTGTCTGCCCTGTAACACTGCTGGAACCTGGTGAACTTATCCAGGCTCCACTCTGCCCTCCTCATCCCTGCCCTCTTGGCTCCTGTCTCCTCACTGCCTCCAGAACAAACATCGCCTGCCCTTCATTTCCTGCTTCATAATTTACGCCTTATTTGATGTCTGTACTTTTATAATGAATTTTGTCTTCAGATAAAGCCAAACTGACTGTTACTGCATTCTGCCTGACTGTTTGCTATAGAGATTGGGTAAAGGGGAGAAATACAGTATCTAATGGAGAAGTGTTTTTCTGAGTTTACTTTTTTCCATTAGTCTAGAGACATGCTTAGATCTGAAGGAAAATTTGAGCTGAGGCAGATTCACCAGCAAGACTAAGGGGGGAAATGGGGTCATGGTTTAGAATTCTATCAGGAGGAGGAGAAAAAGTAATAAAAGAAGTCCAATAGGCAAATCACTTGACCCCCATTGCCTAGCCCTTACCGCTCTTCTGCCTTAGAACTGATACACAGTATTGACTCTAAGATGGAAGGGAAGGGTTAAAAAAAAAAAGAAGTCCAATAGGACCTGGATCAGAACTGTCTGGTGTGGTTTGGCTCACACACACACACACACACACACACATATATATATATATATATATATATATTTGTGCATGTATATTTATGTATCTATATTATCAGCTCTATATGTAAGAAAGAAAATATATATTTGTATATGTATATTTGTGTCTATATATTCTGTGGGAATTAAAATTAATATACAATAACTCAAGAATTATATTTATAAGATTTATTAAAAGAAAAACTAGAGTTAAAAGGGAGCTAACTAACTTAACACGGTCTCCATAAAAAAGAGTCCAAGAGGGAAGAGTCCCAGAAAGTTATACAAATGTGACACTCAACATGGTGGAGAGAGGAGAGGAATTCTGGGAAATACTGAAAGACTTCTGGGGAATGAAGTCCAAGGATTCAAAATTCGAATGAATACAATTATCAGCTCTAAATTTAAGAAGAAATAGAAAAAAATATATGTATACATATATTTATGTGTATATATTATCAGCTCTATGTTTAAAATGAAACAGAAAAAATATATATGCATATGTGTATCTATGTGTACATATTATCAGCTCTGCATTTAAGAAGAAACAAAAATATACACTTGTATATGTATGTTTATATCTATTATCAGCTCTATATTTCAGAAGAAACAGAAAAGTATATTTGTATATGTACATCTATGTGAGTATGTATATACATATATATTATCAGCTCTATAGTTCAGAAAATAAATTATTAAAGAAACAACATTTTGGATGTTACACTTTTGCCGTTTGCACCAGCCAGATATTTGAACCAAGACCCTCTTCATAATGAGTAAGATGTTAAAGCAGGGGTTCTTAATCCTTGCTTGTGGCATGGACCCTTTGGCAGTCAGGAGAAGCCTATGAATCCCTTCTCAGAATTATGTTTTCAAATGTATGAAATAAAATATGGAAGATTAAAAAGGAAATCAAAGGTTGGTAAAAAAAAAAGACACAATTGTTTTCCTACCTGAATTCACAGACCCTCCTGAAATCTATCCCCTCACCCCTTAACCATCTGTGCCCTCAAGTCAAGAAACTCTGTGCTAAGAATAGAAATGTTTGCCAGCAGAATGGAAATGGAGACCCCAAATGTCATGGCTATAGGGGGATCTGATTCAGGCCTAGTCCAGTCAGAGAAATACCGAGGCATTGCTCCTTCTTGAAGTCCTTTGGTTTTGCTGTTCCCCAGTCTCTAACTTGCATGAAAAAATTCTTTTAAATTTCTTTCTACTCCCATCATCCCCACTGTGGTCCATGAAAATCCAAGAGTCAGAGAGAGAATTTGGATGGAGGTTCTGAATGTTGCCCGGCTATATTACCAATAACAAGGTTTCTGCCCTTCCTTCACAGTCTAAGAAACGTGTTGGGCAGCCCAGCAACTGGTTTATTTCCTGTTTGTTTCAGTTGTCTAACCTGGTCCCCAAAGCAGTATGGCAACCAGAGGTTAAAAATGACTCTCTGGGCTGGATTCCATCCTTATCTTAATTAAATGGGCGAAAGGACAATATGAGAAGGCGGAGATGATTGCAGGTCATGCTATGGTTGGGCTGAAGGTCATCATCTTCATCAAAGAGTAATTATTGAGTGATTTTCTTTTCACTTCTAGCATTTCTCCTCAAGCATTATTAACATGTGGGCAGGCAAGTCTTCCCCATGCATAGTTGGCAGCAAGCTGAGTGGCCTTATAATTATTATAAAATCATCACATCAATAACTTGAACTTGAAATGACACCTGTTCTAACTTTAAAGACAATATGATCACCCAGGAAAATCACAGGATTTGTAGTTATTGAATTATGGTTCTGAAGTGGGAAGAGACTTCAGAGGCCATCTAGTCCATCCTCTCATTTTACAACCAAAGAAACTGGGTTCCAAGGAGGTTAAATGATTTGTCCACACTCACACAGGTCATATCAGAGGAAGAATTTGAACCCAGGATCTCTGAGTCTAGAACTAGCGTTTTTTCCACTGTATCCCAAGTTTGAGGTTCTAGACTTAAATTTAAGTTCTGCAACTTTCTATCTATGTGACCTTGGGTAATACACATCCCATCTCAGAACCTCAACTTCCTCATATGTTAATGAGGGATTGCATGTTGTGACCTTGAATGTCCCTTCTGACCCTGAGATTCTAGGATCTTATGATCTTTTTTTTTGCAGCAGAGTTTGAATAGGACATGCACCAAGTTATCCTTCCAGCTTACAGAATATCACATGTATGTGATTCAGGGCTGAGGGGGGTCTGAGCCATTGGGAGATGCTGAAATTCCTGCCTCTTTCCAGATACCCAGGTTCTGAGTCACACACATATGGTCAGTTGAAAGTGGGAAGAACAGTTCTGGGCTTGTCCTGTTCCACCCCCTTTGCTCTCCATGATAAGCAGATAAAGTGGGCAATGTTTCCACAGACCACCACAAATTACTATATTACTAAGAGAGAAAATAAATATTCAGTCCTACAATAAAGGAACAAATTCCATTGGTCTATCGTTTCCATTCCAATAGAGTAAATAATCAAGTAATCATCAGCACCTAAGTATCACTATGATGGTGCGCTGGTCAACGGGAACCCAGTCCTTAGACCATGTGTAAGTCTATCCAGGGAATGTGCACTATTCTCGATCAACTGCCAATCTAAATGAGGACTTTTGAAGATCCAGGCTCTGGTCATGATTGAGTGAAGACCTGTGAGTAGCAATAAGGTGATGAAAAGCCTTCTGATTGGCTAAAGAACAGTTTGAGCCAGAACTGAGTGTGCATACAAAAAACCGAGAGGAAATGTTTTCTTTCCTGGCCATTTTGGAATAAGGAGGATTTCTGTGGACTGCCAAGTGGAGAGTTTTGCATGAGTGCACTATACCTCTAGTTCTTTTGTCCTAGATAGCTTGTGGGTTCCTCTTCCCTGAGAACTCCAGGCAGAGGGTGACAGTACACTTTGTCAGGGATATGGTAGGGGACTTTCTTTTGCATATGATCTGTTTTAGGTGTTCCCCAACATTATCTCTTTCAACTCTGAAATTCGGCAGTTCTATGGCAGAACCATCTCCTGGCTGGTATCGCGTGGCTCGGGTTTCACAAAAGCTGTTTGGTGCCTGAACTTCAGGGGAATGTACTCTTGGGAAGAACTGCCCCCTCTGCAGGTAATGATGGCTAACCTATATGCCTCTCTCTGTGGGGGACTTTTTTGTTTAATGCTTTCTTTCCCTTGCATTTCTAGAAATGGAAAAAGGAGCATTTCTCCTTCTTCATATTCAGCAGCAAGGATGTAAGGGAGTGCTCAGGGAGGACTAGCACCTTTGGTGTGAGGGCTTCCCAAGCCCTTCCTAGGGCTATTCATCCACCTTTGGGGTCCACCTTTCACCTAACTCTCACCTATGACTTCAAGAAGCTGTAGCACACACAGTGGCCACGTCTTAGTAAAACCATCTCCAGACAGCTTAAACCAGGTTGAGGATAACCAATAGGTCTCAAACCCATTGGCAAATCAGGGGGACATCTACCCCAAGCATGGGAAACCTTTGTTTGGTGGAATGGGCAGATGAAAACAATCTGTTATAATAATTTTGAAAGTGACTGAAATAGGCACTATGGAGCACTTAGTACTTTTGTCTTAGTATTTAACTGACTACTAGATAAAATGGAAAGAACACTGGATATGAGTCAGGAAATTTTGATTGAAATTTCACCTCTGGTATTTACCAGCTACATTACCATGAGTAAGTCATCTAATTCTGTGGTTCTATTTTCTTCACCTGTAAAATCAACATAAATCATACAACTCCTTGTTCCCAGTATGTTTTAAAGAAATGAAAATGCTGTGTGTGTATGTTACAATTATTATTTAATTTGATTAAAAGAACTGAGAAGTTAACAAATTAGAACTTTTGCCTTGCCACTGGACTTAGATGACTCTTAATGAGAAAGTGAGATATTGATGACTGTGTGCAACTTCACTTCACTTCAATCCAATTCACACACAAGTCAAGATGGTGCCCCATAATGTCATAGGTTTTCTGCAAAACAAAAGAATGAACAACCCAGCAGCAATGGCAACAAAAACACATAGCAACCTGATTGCCCCTTGGCTGTCCATCGTGCCCTGAACTCTTTCCATCATCCACTCAGATTAGATTTTCTTTAAGTCACAACTAAAATCCCAACTTCTACAGGAAGTCCCCAACCCCTTTGAATGACAGTGCCTTCTCTCTCTTATTTCCTATTTGTTGTGTTTTTAGCTATCTTTGTATATATTTGTTTTTGTGTTGCCTCTCACATTAGATTGTATGTGGACAGGGACTCTCTGCCTCTTTTTGAATCCCCTGGTGCTTGGCACATGACCGACACTCATTTAAGTGTTTATTGATGAATGAAATTGTAGCTCAAATACTAGACTACTCTCTCCTTAGTTTTTATTTTCGGCGGATACATCAATGATGCTGAGAAACATATTAAAGAAAACCTTACCTTCCATCTTAGAATCACTACTATGTATTGGTTTCAAAGCAGAATATCAGTAAGGGCTAGGTGATGGGAGTTAAGTGACTTACCAAGGATTCTATAGCTGGGAAAAATGTGAGTCCAGATTTGAACCCAGTACTTCCCATCTCTAGTCCTAGCTCTCAATCCACTGAGTTATTTAGATACCCTCAAAAGATACTTTTCCATAATACTCAGGTTTTAAGTTCCAAATCTAGCATTTTTCTCAATACTCATCCTTCCTGAGCTCTCAACAGAATTTGACACTGTTGACCACTTTTCCCTCATAATACTCAGTCCTAGTTGGGCCCCTGGACTCTATTCTCTCTTGATTCTACTACTCATCTGATTGAACCTTCGAAGTCTTCTTTAATTGATGATCACCCTAGTGATGCCCACTAACTGTGGCTGCTTCCTAAAATTCTTCCCTAAACTCTCTTTTCTTTTTTTCCTTATAATCTCTCATTTGGTGAATTCTTGCCTCCAAACCTTTATACTGGCTTTTCCCCATGCTTCAAATGCCATGCCTCCCAATCCTTACTTCTTAGAATCCTTTCACCTTTCTTTACCCTTCAGCCCAAATGCTTCCTGCTGCAGGAAGTCTTGCCCAGGGTCATAAAGCTAGTTAGTGACCAAGGCAGGAATCAAATACAGATTTTCTGGGTCTAAGGCCAATGCTGTCCCCACTAGGTGTTGCAGTAGATAGAATCTTGGACTTGAATTCAGGAAGAACTGAATTCGAATTCAGTTTGACATTTATTAATTGTGTGACTCCCTGTAGGTCACTTAACTTCTTTCAGCCTCAGTTTCCTCTTTGGTAAAATGGGGATACTACCATACAAGGCTGCTATGAGGTTCCATTGAGATATACAGTTATCCCTTCTACATCACAACTTTCAATATACCTGGGTTGGCAGAGGAAATTAAATGGGAATTTGGATAAGGGGGGAGTTTTGCAGGAATTGCAGATGGCACACAAAGGCCAGTAGATAACAACAAAATAGTTTAGAAACTCAGAAGTGCATACTTAATCCCAAAGTTGCAATAAGGTACTTTGAATACATCATAAAAGAAAAGCCACGGTTTCGACTTCTTCTCTACTATGAAGGGAGGGCCCCTAATTTTGACATGGGTTTTTCCAGAAGGCAGGATGCCACATCCCTAACCCCTCCTCAGTATGGAAGGGAATAAGCATGTATGAAATGCACTTTGTGAGCCTTATCATGCTATACACAATAGCCATTATATTTTTGTTATTGTTATTATTAATACACCATTCATACACTTTCAGTGCACAGAGAATAAGGTACTTAGAGAGATTTGATGTTTAGATAAGGTACAGTCTTTGCCTCCAAGGGACTGACAGCCTAAGAATAGGATAGCATCACGACTGATAACCACCATTCACTACAGTATGTGATTTGTATATTGGAGAGTTATTAAACAAAATGCTAGATGATGTTCAAGGGAGAAGCTGTTCAGAGGCATTATGGAAGACTTCCTGAAGGAGGTGGCATTTGAGTTGGGGTTAAAGAATGGACAGGATTCTATAGGCAAAGAAGAGAAGGCAAAAATATTCCAAGGATAGGGAATTGTAGGAGCAAAAGCTAGAGCACGAGAATGTGATCCCTTTGGGAGGGTAAAGAATAATCCAATTTGACTCAAGCATGGAATGAATACATGGAGGAATATCAGATATGGCTAGAATAATGCCATTGCTTTCAAGATCCTTAAATGTCAAGTAGAACAGTTGAAACTATACTCAATGGGCATGAGGTGTTCAATGAAAAGAGGAGGATAATTCTGATAGCTATATAACAGAGAGACTTAAAAGACGTCAGAGAATAATAGTATGAGAGGAAGAAAAGAATTATTAATACGCTGTTGGAATAATAGAGGCAAGTTATTATTAGGGCAGGCATTAACATGGAAGCAGAAGGAACAGAAAAATAAGAGTATCAGAGTTGAGGCAACATATTTATGACATGTTGGATATTAGAAGTGAGAGAGAAGGTCAAGAAAACAAAAGCAAATAAAAGACCTGGTAAATAAAGGCACCATAGATAGATTGAAACAAGCTGGTTAGCTCCATGTTCTCCCTTTCCACTCTGGCATTTTCACATTTATTAGAATAAAATTTAAAATATCTATTCAGTGAGGCAGCAGATAGGTGGCTCAGTGGTTTGAGAGGTAGGTCTAGAGAGGGGAAGTCTGGGTTCAAATCTGACCTCTGTTACTTCCTAGCTATGTGACCCTGGACAATTCACTTACCCTCCATTGGCTAGCCTTTACCACTCTTCTAGCTTGGAACCAATGGCTCTAAAACAGAAGGTAAGGTTTTTTAAATTTAATTCTATAAAATGAGAATAACTTTTTTCTGGGGAAAACAAATGAGAAAGGAGGAGGAGAAAGAAAAAGAGAGAGGGAGATTCTCTTGACTCAAGGCTTATGCAAAGACTGAAGTTGGAGGTTACTTCCATTTTGGTCCTTTATCATTCACATTTAGTAAGCATCACTTCTCATCTGGGCATTCTGGTTACATCCCTAGAAATCTTGTGCAGAATGTAAGAGAAAACAACTGGAAGCAAAGGTTTTAGAGCAAGCCAAACAGAGATGTGGCAAAGTTTGGGGTAGAGAAACAGCATGGTACATTGGTCAGGGACCTGGAATTATTATCAGAAGACACTGGTTTGAATTATAGTTCTGAAACTTTCTTCCTATGTGACCTTGGGCAAGTCACTTAAACTATCTGAGTTTCAGTTTACTCATCTGTAAAATGAGAAGGTTGGATTAGATGCCCTCTGAGGTCCATTCTAGCTCTAAATTTATGACCCCATGATCCTGTGAAACTGTACCCATGGCAAAGCTGACAGTTTGATCAAAACAATTCATGGATGGCTTAGGGTAAACTTAGAAGTGTGCAACCGCCTACTCATTTTCCAATAAAGGCAGCTAGCATCCAAGGACAGAGGAGCATACAGGAACTAGCTAGTGCTTTGTAAAGTCTCTTTAATGAGAGGCTTTTAAAGGAGTGGGATCAAATCTGCTGACCTGATTAACTGCCAAGGGAATACATGGAGAGAACTTGATACCTTTAAGGCAGCAGCCATGAAGGCAGAGCTTCAGGAAAACAAATACCTCCTCCTGATTTTGCAAGAACCCAAGCTGTGAGATTCACTGCATCAGGACACCAAGTTTATTTTTCATTCAACACTGAAAAGGACTTCCCTTTTTGAGTTTTTTAAAGCCACCTCTTACATGATAGAGCCCTATGCTTGAAATTAGGAAAACTCATTTTCCTGAATTTGAATCTGGCTTCAGGAACTTATTAGCTGAATAACCCTGAGCATGCCACTTAACCTTGTTTGCCTCAGTTTCCTCATCTGTAAAATGAGCTGGAGAAGGAAATAGCAAACTGCTTCAATATCTTTGCCAAGAAAACCCCAAATGGGTTCACAAAAAGTTGAACATGATTGAAATAATTAAACAAAAAAGTATGAATAGGCCAAATACTTTTAGAATGTTGAATATAATATAATGGATATTTGTAGCTTGATTTGGTAGTCATTTGCAAAATGGATTTATTTCTCATAGTATAATTTCAGGAGGAAGCTGGGTAGCTCAGTGGATTGAGAGCCAGACCAAGAGATGGGAGGCCCTGGGTTCAAATTTGACTTCAGATACCCTGGCTGTATAACCTTGAGAAAATTACTTAACTGCCATTGCCCAGCCCTTACTACTCTTCTGCCATACACAGTATTGATTCTGAGATGGAAGGTAAGAATTGGATTTTCTTTTTAATTCTAATTTCAGTCTTTGCTCAGCTGATCAGGCAGAGGTGGAGGGTGAAACAGCTCTGGTAAGTACCTGCTTCATGAGAACTTGGTCCATTGAATAACAAAGAGATCTGAATTATCTAACAATGGCATTTAAGACAAAAAGTAAGCTCCAAATTACCTCAATTTGAGAAGAGACTCAATACAGATCTCTGAATAGTCTAAAACCACAATAAATGTATGATTTCATTGATATAGTGAAGGGAGAGATAGCCAAAGCCCCTTCGTACATGCATGACTAGAAAAATACACTGAGATGTCTGCTTCTCCCAAATTTAATCTAATTTTTTATCAAGCAATTAATATGTATTACAATTCTTCTATGCCTGAGACCCAGGTTGAAATCTTCTCTAGGTAGGAAAGGCAACGTGTGTGTGTGTGTGTGTGTGTGTGTGTGTGTGTGTGTGTGTGTGTGTGCATGTGTGAGTGTAAAAGTATATGATCATTTAGCATGGGCACTTACAAAAATTAGAAACATAATTGTTTATACTTACAAAAGATATGTAGGAAATAAGTAAAATCCAATTAAAGAAGCTACTAGATAGGGCAGTGGACAGAGAGTTCTTAATCCTGCCTCATGGTTAATAGCAATGGACTCTGAGTGAGTCACTCAATTTCTGTTCCTTAGATTCTTCATCTAGAAGGATAATGTGAATAACAAGAGATTCTCTCTTCCATGATCACTTTGAGGAACAAATGAAATAACTATATAAAGTGCTATTATTATTACTTAATATTAGCAGAATAATTGTTCTCTTCCTTTTCCTGGACCTTTTCTTACTTTTAAAAAACTGTTTTAATGGTGCTTTTAAAAATGCTACATTACAAAGAATTGGAAATTGAAAGGATATCCATCAATTGGGGAATGGCTGAACAAATTGTCGTATATACTGCTAATGGAATATTATTGTGTTATAAAAATGATGAGTAAAATGTCAGGAAGAACTGGAAAGACTTACATGAAATGATGCAGAATGAAATAAGTAGAACCAGGAGAATGCATTGTACGATGAACAACTGTGATAGACATAGATACTCTCAGCAATATAGTGAGCTGGGAAAATTCTGAAAGACTTACAACAAACGATGTTATCCACCTCCAGAGAAAGAACTGTTGGAGTCAGATGAAGATCAAAGAATAATGTTTCACACTAATTTATTTACTATTTTATTTGGGGGTTTTGATTTTATATGAGTTTTCTTCTATGACAATGACCAATATGGAAGCACATTTTGCCTGATAATGCATGTATAACCCAGAACAAAATCATAAAACCTAAAAAATGCTGCAATAAATTTCCCCAACCTCATAAAGAAAACAATCCAGCAAAATCAACCAACATATCTATAATAGGACATGTAACATTCTATAACAGTTCTACCACCTTTCTTATTAGTAAAATGAAGTGTTTCATCTTTGTCCTCCTCACTACTGATTTTTTAATTGGACAAAATATAGAGACAAGAACTAAAGGCATTTCTCCTTTTATATCAAGACATCATCCATATTTGTCATTGGTCCCTTCAAAAAGGACAACAACAAAACCTCTTTTTATTCATGAACCCTCAAATGTTTGGTTCTAAATTGTAAGGACACTTTTGAGAGAGGCACAGAATGCATTCCTCATTTTCTTCATTTGTCAGGATCATTAATGATAATACTTCCTATAAGGTCTTTCCTTTTGGAATTTAAAGCAATTCTCCAAGGATCTCTCATTTTACCATTTTAGGCATTCCCTGCATCCCCTTCATGGGCCCAGATCACAGGATCTTCATATCTTAGTAGGGTTTTCATCAACTTTAGTGATAAGAAGAAGAAGAAAAAAGCCCACTGCAGCTCACAGCCCCAAAACTGAAGACATCCACTAAATTTAGCCTCCAGTAGGGTTTATAGGCATGTGTCCCCATACCCCACTTTAAGAGATGAATTCTTGACCAGATGAGGGAGAGAGGAAAATACAAAAGATAAAAGAGATAATTTTGATTACATGAACTTGAAAAGCTTTTGTACAAGTAAAATTAATGGATCTAAGATAATGAAAGTAGTCTGATAGGGGAAAAATCTTTTCATTACATTTCTCAGATAATAATTTTGTATCCAGAATATATAGACAACTAATGGCAGTATATAAGACTATAAGACATTTTCCAAGAGATAAGGGGTCAGAGGATATGAACAAATAGTTTCAAACGAAAAATTCCAAAATGTTAAATGCATATGGAAAGATCCTCTGAATCACTAATTATACGAGAAATGAAAATCTAAACAAGGGAGGCAGAGTCAAGATGGCTGCATTAGAAGAAGCAGAAGTTCAGACCTCTGAAAATCCTTCCTTACTGATCACAAACTGAATGCTCCTAGGGGACTGAAAATCAAACCCAACAACAAGACAGAGCCAAGGAACCCTCCTGCTATACTCAATTCAAAAGGTACGCCCCCCCAAAAGCCGGAATCCAAAGAACACTCAGGTTTAAGGGGAAGGCAGAACGAAGATGCCAGGACCCATCCTCCTGCTCACCTAGAGCACTGGGCCTCCAGAGGCAGCAAGAACCTCTGGGCGGGCAAAGGCACTGGTCTGGAGGGTATACCTTGCAGGCAGGGCAGTGCCAACCTCAGAGCGTCAAGCACAGATGGTGGGGAAGGAGCTGGAAAGGGAGCTGGCAGCCTGGTCAGAGCTGTGGAGATCTTCAATACTGCTCCAGCCTTCCAGGAAGTTTTTGGTCTCAGAGCACACCTAGCCCAACCCAGCTAAACTTAATCCCATCAAAAGTCTTCTGAACTCAGGGAAGCCTAGGCTACAACACTGACTGCTGGACTTTAATCCAATCAAAAGCCTCCAGAGGACAGGGAAGGGCAAACTCCAACACTCCTCCCCCAGAAACTGCACTGAGAAATCTGACAAAGCTCCAAGAGAGGAGACTAACAGAAAGCCCCAAAACCAAAAGAATGAGAGGAGCAAGAGCACAGACAAATACGGGGAGCAAAGAAGGGGTAAATGAGAGCAAACAACAAAATATAGAAAAAGAAGAAAGAAATTACAATTGACAGCTTCTGCACAGGCAATGAACCAAGAACAAACAATACACAGGAGGATGCAAGTAATAAAACAGAAATCCCAGCGAATTGGATACAAGCTTTGGAAGAACTCAAAATGCAATTCAAAACACAACTAAGAGAGGCTGAAGACAACTGGGACAAGAATTTTAAAACTAAGATAAGTCATCTGGAAACAGAAAATAGTCTTTTGAAAGCCAAAATGAACCAGCTTGAAAATGAGGCAAAGGAGATGAAAGATGAGGCAAAGAAGATGAAAGATGAGGCAAAGAAGATGAAAGATGAAGCAAAGGAGATGAGAGAGGAGGTAAAGGGAATGAAAGATGACCTCCAAAGAAAATCAGACCAGAAGGAGAAGGAGGACCAAAAAGCCAGGGATGAAATCCAGTCTTTAAGAACCAGAATACAACAACTAGAATCAAGTTACCTCACAAGGCAGCAGGACACTATAAAACAAAACCAAAAGAATGAAAAAAATGAGGAAAATATGAAGCATCTCATTCACAAAACAGAGGATTTAGAAAATTGTTTGAGGAGAGACAATTTAAGAATCATTGGTCTACCAGAAGACCTTGACAAAAGAAAAAGCCAAGACATAATACTACAGGAAATTGTTCAGGAAAACTACCCCGATATTCTGGAACAAGAAAGAAAAGTGGAGATTGAAAGAATCCACAAATCACCTCCTGTACTTAATCCCCATCTGACAACACCAAGGAATGTCATAGCCAAATTCAAGAACTATCAGACCAAAGAAAAGATATTACAAACTGTCAAGAAAAAGTCATTCAGATACCATGGAAGCACAGTGAGGATAACACAGGATCTGGCTGCATGCACACTGAAGGAGCAAAAGGCATGGAATATAATATTCCAGAAAGCAAGGGAATTAGGTCTACAACCAAGAATCAACTACCCAACAAAACTGACTATATTCTTACAGGGGAAAGTATGGTCATTTAACAAAATAGAAGAATTCCAATAATTTGTAAAGAAAAGACTAGACCTGAACAGAAAATTCAATGCCCAAGCACAGAACTCAAGAGAAACATAAAAAGGTAATTTTAAAAAGGGGGGAGGGAGAAAAACAAAACAAAACAAAATGAAAAAAACCCTTTTTTTAAAGAGACTCAATAAGTTAAAATGTTATATATCCCTATAAGAAAAGAGGTCATTGGTAACTCTTAAAAACTGTTATTATCACCTGGGCAGCTAGAAGAATTACACTTAAAGGGAACAGTGACAAACTGTATAGGATGAAAGGACAAGACAGAAATAGGTATATAGATATATGCATGCATAAATACATATACATATGTATATATACATATATATACATATATGTATATATACAACTAGAGCTAAAAAAAAGAGGTTAATACTAAAAGAAATAGGAAAAGAAACAAATGGGGGTAAATTTATATATCACAAATTGGCTGGAAATACTCAACTCTTACATGCATTGAAGTTGACCCAAAGAGGAAAGAACAATCCAATCCGTTGGGGCAAAGAATAGAGTTGTGCCTTATAGGGGAGTAGAAGGATAACAAACAGACTAGTGGGAAGGGAAACAATATAAGGGAGGGACAGGGTGGGGGTAGCTTTAGAAAGACTACAGGAAAATAAGGGGGGGAACAAGAAGGGACATGAGTCGAAATGGAAGTAAAATAAGGATAGGAACCAGGGGGACTGATTAAAAACAAACATTGGTGTAGAAGGAAATAGTGAAAGAAGAAAAGGCAGGACCAGGAGTAGAAATCAAAATGCTGGGAAATACACAGCTAGTAATCATAACTTTGAATGTGAATGGAATGAACTCACCCACAAAGCGCAAGCAAATAGCAAAATGCATTAGAATCCAAAAGCCTACCATATGCTATCTGCAAGAAACACACATGAGGAAAGGTGTACATATAGGGTGAAAGTAAGAGGATGGAGTCAAATCTATTGGGCATTAACTGATAAAAAGAAGGCAGGAGTCTCAATCATGATATCTGATAAAGCCAAAGTAAAAATAAACATACTTAAAAGAGATAAGGAAGATAATTACATCCTGATAAAGGTAGTATAGACAATGAGGAAAGATCTGTACTGAACATGTATGCACCAAATGGCATAGCATCCAAATTTCTAAAGGAAAAACTAGTGGAGCTTAAGGACAAAATAGATAGAAAAACTATACTAATGGGAGACCTGAACCTTCCTCTATCCAAACTAGATAAATCAAACCAAAACATAAATAAGAAAGGTAAGAGAAGTGAATGAAATATTAGAAAAATTAGAGTTAGTAGACATGTGGAAAAAAAATAAATAGGGGCAAAAAGGAATATAACTTCTTTTCAGCAGCACATGGTACATTCACAAAAATTGATCATGTATTAGGGCAGAAAAACATGCAAACAAGTGCAAAAGAGCAGAAATAATAAATGCAACCTTCTCAGATCACAATGCAATGAAAATAATAATTAGTAAGGGTACATGGAGAGGTAAATAAAAAATTAATTAGAAATTAAACAATACGATTTTCCAAAACTTGTTAGTTAAAGAACAAATCATAGAAACAATTAATAACTTCATTGAAGAAAATGACAATGATGAGAAATCCTTTCAAAACCTTAGGGATGCAGCCAAAGCAGTACTCAGGGGAAAATTTATATCCTTGAGTTCATATATTAACAAAATAGGGAGAGCAGAGGTCAATGAATTGGACATGCAAATCAAAAAACTTGAAAGCAAACAAATTAAAAATCCCCAGAAGAAAACCAAATTAGAGATACTAAAAATTAAGGGAGAAATTATTAAATCAAAAGTGATAGAACTATTGATTTAATAAATAAGATTAGAAGCTTGTGCTTTGAAAAAGCAAACAAAATAAACAAAGTACTGAAAACCAAATAGGCAGTATCCAAGATGGAAAGGGAGACCTCACTTCTAATGAAGAGGAAATTAAGGCAATCATTAATAACTATTATGCCCAATTATATGGCACAAATATGGCAATGTAGGTAATATGGATGAATACTTACAAAAATATAAATTGACTAGACTAACAGAGGAAGAAATAGATTACCAAAACAACCCCATATCAGCAAAAGAAATTGAACAAGCCATCAAAGAACTCCCTAAGAAAAAATCCCCAGGTCCAGATGGATTCACAAATGAATTCTACCAAACATTCAAAGAACAACTAATCCCAATATTATACAAACTAATTGACAGAATAAGCAAAGAAGGAGTTCTACCAAACTCATTTTTATGACACAAACATGGTACTGATCCCAAAGCCAGGCAGGTCAAAAACAGAGAAAGAAAACTATAAACCAATCTCCTTAATGAATATATATGCAAAAATCTTAAATAGGATACTAGCAAAAAGACTCCAGCAAGTCATCACAAGGGTTATTCACTATGACCAGGTAGGATTCATACCAGGAATGCAAGGATGGTTCAATATTAGGAAAACCATCCACATAATTAACCATATTCATAAGCAAACCAACAAAAATCATATCATTATCTCAATAGATGCAGAAAAAGCCTTTGATAAAATATTGCACCCATTCCTACTGAAAACACTAGAAAGTATAGGAATAGAAGGGCCTTTTCTAAAAATAATAAACAGTATATATCTAAAACAATCAGCAAACATCATCTGCAATGGGGATAAACTAGAAATCTTCCCAATAAGATAAGGAGTGAAACAAGGATGCCTATTATCACCTCTATTATTTAACATTATACTAGAAACACTGGCAGTAGCAATTAGAGAAGGAAAAAGAAATTGAAAGCATTAAAATTGAAAATGAGGAGACTAAGTTATCTCTCTTTGCAGATGACATGATGGTCTACTTAAAGAATCCTAGAGAATCAACCAGAAAGCTAGTTGAAATAATCAACAATTTTAGCAAAGTTCAGGATACAAAATAAACCTGCATAAGTCATAAGCATTTCTACATATTTCCAACATAGCTCAGTAGCAAGAACTAGAAAAAGAAATCCCATTCAAAATCACCTTAGACAAAATAAAATACTTAGGAATCTATCTCCCAAGACAAACACAGGAACTCTATGAACACAACTACAAAACATTCTCCACACAATTAACACGAGAACTAAACAATTGGAAAAACATTGATTGCTCATGGGTGGGATGAGCTAACATAATAAAAATGAGAATCCTACCCAAATTAATTTACTTATTCAGTGTCATACCCATTGAACTACCAAAACACTTTTTTACTGAATTATAAAAAAAAACCATAATAAAGTTCATTTGGAAGAACAGACGACCAAGGTTATGCAGGTAAATCACGAAAAAAAAATGCAAAGGAAGGAGAACTTGGAATCCCAGATCTCCAACTATACTATAAAGCAGTGATCATCAAAACAATTTGGTACTGGCTAAGAGACAGAAAGGAAGATCAGTGGAATAGACGGGGTAAATGACCTCAGCAAGATAGTCTATGATAAGCCCAATGTTCCCAGTTTTGGGGACCAAAACCCACTATTTGATAAAAACTGCTGGGGAAATTGGAAAACAGTATGGGAGAGATTAGGTTTAGATCAACATCTCACACCCTACACCAAGATAAATTCAGAATGGGTGAATGACTTGAATATAAAGAAGGAAACTATAAGCAAATTAGGCAAATATAAAAATAGTATACTTGTCAGATCTTTAGGAGAGGAAATACTTTAAAACCAAGCAAGAGCTAGAAAATAATCACAAAATATAAAATCAATAACTTTTACTACATCAAATTAAAAAGGTTTTGTACAAACAAAACTAATGCATCTAAAATTAGAAGGGAAGCAACAAATTGGGAAACAATCTTCATTACAAAATCCTCTGAAAAAGGTCTAATTATTCAAATTTATAAAGAGCTAAACCAATTGTACAAAAAATCAAGACATTCTGTAATTGATAAATGGGGAAGGGACATGAATAGGCAATTTTCAGTTAAAGAACTCAAAACTATTAATAAGTACATGAAAAAGTGTTCTAAATCTCTTATAATCAGAGAAATTCAAATCAAAACAACTCTGAGGTATCACCTCACACCTAGCAGTTTGGCTAACATGACAGCGAAGGAAAGTAATGAATGCTGGAGGGGATGTGGCAAAATCGGGACATTAATACATTGCTGGTGGAGTTGTGAATTGATCCAACCATTCTGGAGGACAATCTGGAACTATGCCCAAAGGGTGTTAAAAGACTGTCTGCCCTTTGATCCAGCCATTCCACTGCTCAGTTTGTACCCCAAAGAGATTATAAGGAAAAAGACTTGTACAAGAATATTCATAGCTGCACTTTGTGGTGACAACATTTGTAAAATGAGGGGATGCCCTTCAATTGAGGAATGGCTGAACAAATTGTGTTATATGTTGGTGATGGAATACTATTGTGCTCAAAGGAATAATGAACTGGAGGAGTTCCATGGAGACTGGAACAACCTCCAGGAAGTGATGCAGAGTGAAAGGAGGAGAACATTGTACATAGACTGATACACTGTGGTACAATCCAGTGTTATAGACTTCTCCATCAGTGGCAACACAATTATCCAGAACAATTCTGAGGGGCTTATGAAAAAGAACACTATCCACATTCAGAGAAAGAACTGTGGGAGTAGAAATAGAGAAGAAATACAACTGCTTGATCACATGGGTTTATGGGGATATGGTTGGGGATGCAGACTCTAAACAATCACCCCAGTGCAAATATCAATAATATGGAAATGGGTCTTGATCAATGACACATGTAAAACCCAGTGGAATTATGAATCGGCTATGGGAGAGGGTTGGGGGGCAGGGGAAGGAAAGAACATAAATCTTGTAATCATGGACAATATCACAAATTAATTAAATACAATTATCCAAATTTAAAAAATAGTTGTAGTCTTTGTGCATATTGTTTATTAGCTCTAACTACTTCATTTTACATTGATTCACTTAAGTATTTCCATGGTTCTCAGTTCTTAAAGTTCAACCTTGCCTTTTTCAATTAAAAATGGTTATTTATTATTTCTTTTTTAAAAAATCTTTACCTTCTATCATCTCCAATGCTGTGTATGGATTCCATGGCAGAAGAGCAGTAAGGGATAGGTAATGTGGGTTAAGAGACTTGCCCAAGGTCACATAGCTAGGACAAGACTGAGATCAACTTTGAACCCAGGACCTCACCTCTCTAGGCCTGTCTCTTAATCCACTAAACTACCTTGCTTCCCCGCATTGTTCATTCTTTCTTATCACATTCGTGTAGGATAATTTGTTTATCAATTCCCCCAATAATGAATATCGATTTTGCTCCCAGTTATTTGCTGCTATGAAAAATTCTACTATAAATATTATGGTGTGTATAGGGATTTTCTTTTTGTCAATGACCTCTTTGAAGTATATACCTAACAATGGAATCTTTATGTTAAAGGATCTGGACATTTTAGCCTCATTTGTATAATTTCAAATTGCTTTCTCAAATGATTGTAATAATTTGTAACTTTACTAATAATACATGCTTTCTCAAATGATTGTAATAATTTGTAACTTTACTAATAATACATGTGTTTCCATGATCTTTCCAATAAGGACTTTTGTCATTTTTGCCAATTTTATGGGTGCAAAGCAATGTTAGGCTCCTTTATATTTGCGTTCTTGTTTTTTTATTTCCTTCCCTTTTCTTTTTTTTCCCATTTGAATTAGTTTAGTTAGTCAATTTAGAACATTATTCCTTGGTTACAGTAATCACATTATTTCCTTCCCTTCCCTCTACGCACCCTTCCCACAGCCAATGAGCAATTTCATTGGGTATTACTTGTGTCCTTGATCAGAACCTATTTCCATGTTGTTGTTTGCATTAGGATGTTCATTTAGAGTCCACATCCCCAACCATATCCCCCTTGACCCATGTGATCAAGCAGTTGTTTTTCTTTGGTATTTTTACTCCCACAGTGTTTCCTCTGAACGTGGATAGTGTTTTTTCTCATAGATTCCTCCAAGTTGTTCAGGATCACTGCATTGCCACTAATGGAGAAGTCTATTATATTCAATTGTACCATAGTGTTTCAGTCTCTGTGTATAATGTTCTCCTGGTTCTGCTCCTCTCACTCTGCATCACTTCCTGGAGGTTGTTCCAGTCCCCCTGGAATTCCTTCACTTTATTATTCCTTTGAGCACAATAGTATTCCATCACCAACATACACCACAATTTGTTCAGCCATTCCCCAATTGAAAGGCATCCCCTCATTTTCCAATTTTTGGCCACCACAAAGAGCGCAGCTATGAATATTCTTGTACAAGTCTTTATAATCTAAAGACTACAACTATAACAATTTTCATGGGAGAAAAAGTCACACACACCCAAAATCTAAAGTAAATGTTGATAATTATCTAGAACAAACATGGTCCCAAAGAAGAGATATGAGAAGATACTTCCCTCCACTCCTTTGTAGACATGAGGAAAGTGGCTTTCACAGACATGGAACGTTGCATATAGTGTCAGATTTTTTGATGGACTGATTGATTTTGATGATTCTTTTTTTCTTTTGAAAATCTTTATTATAAAGTATGGTTCTTTGAGAAGAGGAGAGGAAGGAATACAGGGGAATTTTTAGGTGATATAAAATTTTTAAAAAATCACTAAAAATTCATTTTAAAAAATCAGCTACACTATAAAAGTAATTTCATTTAATAAAGCCTTCTTGGGGCCAACCATGTTTACAAAAAGTGCCTTTTACTTTTTCTTAAATCTCATTTCAGGAAACTGTGCCTAATATCAATGATCAAAAATGAATACTTCTGAGTAGTAAATCAAGATTTCTCCACACAAAAAAATTCTATTCCCTCTCCCATCCCCTAAAAAAAGAGGGAAAGAGGAAAGGATAATGAGGCATTGTATACTGAGAGGCTTTATAGAAGTTGAGCAGCTAAACAAGGGCCTCTGGGTCTCCTTGATAACAGAATGCAGCAGAGGCTTCCCTTGGGGCTACTGAAGAGCCAACTCACTCAGGTCTGTTATTTCTGAAGAGTTCGGTCTAAAGAGAGAGAAAGGAGGTATCTGATGAAGCTCTTGGGGCAGATGAGAGAGTCCCAGATGTAAAAGGAGAAGGTGAAGGACTACTGGGAAATAGAGAAGAGGGAAGAATATGAACTTCATTGATTCAGTCAGGTGATAGTGAGTGGAGGAGAATATGATATAATTATGAAAGTTCTGTAGCCAAGGAGTCAAGATAGGCTTGAGCTATCCCTGGGCAATAAATTCATTCCCTATAGTTTCTTTTAAACTCTTACCTTCCATCTTAGAATCAATACTGTGTATTGGATACAAGGCAGAAGACCAGTAAGGTGTAGGCAGTAGAGGTTAAGTGACATGTCCAGGGTCACACAGTCATGAAATGTCTAAGGCCAGACATCCCCTATAGTTTTTAGCCAAAGCTATGTAGGTTCAATGAAGTAGGTTAGACAAATGCAGGTACCTCTTCTAAAAAGCAATGGTCATAATAGAGAGGCAACAGGGCTTAGTGAATAAAATACTGGACTTGGAGTCAAGAAAACCTGGCAGATGAAGTGAAAGGGTTCTGGTATTGATCATGGCTGGGCTTCATTGAAGCAAACAGATCAGCTGCAGCCAGAGCATAGATCCTGTCCTACCAGTAGAAAAGTGAACCTGATTTGGAATTCCTGAAAAAGGCAAGATGTTTATTATCATCTTTCCCTTCTTTTTCTGTCTCATAGGATAGACGTCTAATCAAAAGGTTTTAGTTTTGTGAAATTGCTTACTTGCTTTTTGAATTGATACTTAAAAGAAGGCTCAGAAGGTAAAATTTAGATGGAGTCTAACCACTTTGGATCTCTGTGATTTCTTATGTATGAAGACTGCAGAAAAGATGAGGAGTACTTGGTACTGGTAAACAGAAAAAAAACAATCATAAACATGGCTGTTCCCAACTCACAGAGACTGGTTCTTAGGTAACAGACACATACAGTATATCTTTGTTCAAAGATGATCTAACTTTCTAGGGCAAAAAAAGATGATCTAGAATGTGTCAGAGAGAAGTTATGTTTAAGTATATTCTATTTTGCATTATTGTTATTTGATCTTCATTTTCTTACTTTTAAATATTTTTCCATGTTTACATGATTTATTTTCTTTCCCTCTCCTCTCTCCCCCGCTCCCAGAGTTGACAAACAATTCCATTGGGTTGTACAAATGTTATCATTTGATAGCTATTTCCATATTATTCATTTTTGCTATAGAGCAATTTTTAAAGCCTAAACCCCAAATCACATGCCCATATATACATGGAGAAGTGATGTTGTATGTTTTGCTTTTGCATTTCTACTCCCATATTTCCTTCTCTCAATGTGGATAGCATTCTTTCCCATAAGTCCTTCAGGAGGGTCCTGGCTTGAAGCATTGTTACTAGTAGCAAAGTCCATTACATTGAATTTTTCCACAATGTTTCACTTTCGGTGTACAATGTTCTTTTGGTTCTGCTCATTTCACTCTGCATCAGTTCACTGAGGTTCTCCCAGTTCATATCGAAAGCCTCCAGATCATCAATCCTTATAGCACAATAGTATTCCTCACCATCGTATACCATAATTTATACCACAGTCATTCCCCAATTGAGGGATGATCCTTCATTTTCCAGTTTTTTGCCACCACAAAGAGCGCAGCTATGAATATTCTTGTACAAGTATTTTTCCTTATTATCTCTTTGTGTACAAACCTAGTAGTAGTTATAGCTAAGTCAAAGGGTATGCATTCTTTTAAAGCCCTTTGCCCATAGTTCCAAATTGCCTTCTAGAATGACTTGATTAATTCACAACTCCACCAGCAATATATTAGTGTCCTGATTTTGCCACATCCCCTCCAACATTTATTAATTTCCTTTACTGTCATACTGGCCAATCTGCCAAGTGTGAAGTGGTACCTCAGCATTGTTTTCATTTGCATTTCTCTAATTATGAGAGATTTAGAACACTTTTTTTCATGTGCTTATTAATAGTTTTGATTTCTTTATCTGAAAATTGCCTATTCGTGTCCCTTGACCATTTATCAATTGGGGAATGGCTTGATTTTTTTGTACAATTGACTTAGTTCCATATAAATTTGAGAACTGAGACCTTTTTCAGAGGGTTTTTTCCCCCCAATTTGTTGCTTCCCTTCTAGTTTTGGTTGCATTAGTTTGACCATCATTGTCTTTTTTTTTAATTTTTTTTTAATAAACATTATTTTATTTGGTCATTTCCAAACATTATTCATTGGAAACAAAAAACATTTCCTTTTCCTTCCCTCCCCCCACCTCTCCCATAGCTGATGCATGTTTCCACTGGGTATCACATGACCATCATTTTCAAAGAGGACCAATGATATCACGAGATGATATCTTGACTTGTGTGTAAATTGGATTAAGTGAGACAGAGTTGCACAAAGTCATCAGCCTCACTCTCTCTTCTAGTCATTGAAGTTCAGTGGTAAGACAAGAGTCAAGATGATTGACTACAGCCTACAATACAATGGATGGCCTTGGTACCACTGATGTCTGACAAAGCTCTGAGCTCCACAATGCCTGCTTCAGTCACCTTCATGACTGTCAGAACAAATTGTTCTCATCCACCCATGCCACTGGGGGAATCTTCACATGTTTGGGGTAGATATCCCTCTAAGTCACTGAAGGGTTAAAAACCTGCCACTTACCCTCTACCTGGTTTATCCTGTCTGTATAGACTATTTTGCTAAGTTGGGGCCACTGTGTGTACTACAGTTTCTTTAAGAAACTGGTGAGAATTGTTAAAAAAGAAAAAAACATCCAGCAAAATCTCTGAGTCAATCTGACTTTATTGTGAGTGCATAAAACATCCAGGGCAGAGGACCTCAAGTCTTGAGTCTTACAGATTTTATAGGTAGTGATTTAATACTGTTCAGGGTTCTGATGAGGTTCTGAATAGGGGTGACAAGAAGGGTGATAAACAGTGGTTTGGAAACGGGTTTCTTGAACATGGTTTCTGAACTAGGTACCACCCCCCTCCTTTTTTCTCTTATAACTTGGTCATGAAACAGCAGAGCTAGGGGCCTGATTTCCTTATGTCACAACCTTCAGAGTGTGTGACAAAGTAAGGGGAAGTATAACAGGCACTTTCAGTATTACAGAGGCTTTTAATATGCCCATTATTATTCCTATTCCTATTATATCTGATTTCTAACACATCATACTATATCCATTTTTATCCATTCATAATATATCCCATAGAATATATTACATATAATATAATGTATTCTATACACAGTTACTTATATAACCAGGTCATTCTTTTGCTATAAATCATACAGTTACAACTTTTCAAACTCTTATAGAGGAATCCTTATATGTATTTGAGAGCTACTTAATTAAATTTCTTCTTACCAAGTTGAGTTTTTGAATGGTGGACAAGTAGTTCTGAAAAGGATAGATCTCCCCACCCCATCTTCTCTATCGTAGCCAATCATGGGATGCAATAACCTATCTTTCTATTTTCTAACTCATGGATCCCTCATACTTTGTAGCCAGGCCATGGTTCCTACACAAAAAAGTAAGTTATTCAAAGTAAAATATACTATAGAGAAGTTGTGGCAAGCCAGGCACACTGATGCATTGTTAGTGGAGTTGCGAATTAGTATAACCATTCTCAAAAGCAATTTGGAATTATGAAATGAGGTGGCTAAAAATTTTATACCCTTTGACTCAGAGATTCCATTGCTAGATATGTACCCCCAGGATGCCACTGACAAAAATAAAGCCTTCCAAATGCTTATAGCTCCATTTTTCTTTTTGTATCAATAAAGAATTGGAAAGAAAGCCAGTTCCCTTTGATAAGGGAATGGATAAACATTATATTGCAAGTGATTATAATGAATATTAATTAGTTGTAAAGAATGACAAACATGATGAATAGAGAGTAGTATGAAAATATAAACATAAACTGATACAAAGAGAAATTAAAAACTCAGGCAAACAATATCATGATTATTATAAACGTTATAAACGAAAATGACAATAGCAAAAAAACAATTTAAAAAGTTGAAAAATGAAAAAATGTTTGTTCCCAAAGAAGAGGTATGAGAAGATACATTCTCATGACTCTTTTGAAGATTTTGAGGGAAAGGGAAGTTTAAAGGAATACAACATTGCATGTAGTTTCTGGTTTTTAAAAAATCCATTGATTAGTCTAGCTGCATTTTTCATCTTCTTTCTAAAATAAATTATTTGTTATGCAGGATGTTTTTTTGGGGTGGAGAGTACAGAGAGGAATACAGGATGAAATAGGCAATATAAAAACAAAAGATAATATAAAAGAAAATGGTGGATTCATTCCATCCCATTGACATATACCCCAGAATTCTAATACTTTCTATTAAGGATTCCAAATCCTTCTGAAATAATTTTTAATAACATTATTTTATCCAATGATACATCAAAAATCCAGTGTTAATCTGAATAGACAACAGACATTGGGTTTATTGGAAGGTAAAGGGTTTTTTGTTTGTTTGTTTAAATTCTTACCTTCTGTCTTAGTATTCATTCTAAGATTGAAGAGTGGTAAAGACTAGGCAACTGAGGTTAAGTGACTTGCCCAGAGTCACACAGGTAGGAAGTATCTGAGGCCAGGTCCCTCTGATTCCAGGTCTGGTGCTGATGGAGTTTATTTTTCATAAATCATTGACTTCTTTGAAAAATGAAATTCCATGTTGTCCAATTTTTGACATATGGAGCAAATCTGTTCTTTGAGCCAATCAGCTGAGAGATTGTGTGCTGTACATGAAGCAACTGTCTCTCTCCTCTTCCCATCCATGTGTCAACTGGAACAAGAGCAGCTGTGCCATTAATCACTGGTAGAATACAAGGAAAGGCAGCCAGTGACATAAAATAAACATCCCCCTCCACTCATACACTTTGAAAATGCAATTTTTTTCTTTGTTTTTTTGATGTTCATGTTGATAAATGCCTTTGGATTACTTACAGTTTGTTCCAGCAGTGGGAGACCATTATCGCATGACAACGTTCTATTTCAGCGATATTATCCCTAAATTTCATGGTTTTTATGTTTCTGAGCAATTGTGAACTTTGAAAGAATCTAACAAACAAATGCACCATATCTCATGCTCACTCCCAGTGCCAGCTCTCTGGCAGCCTTCTTTGTGAATCGTAGACTCTTTAACTCTTCATCAGAATTGAATTGGGTGGTACTCAGAGTGAAAATAGTCATGATCAGTGCTATTGCCAAAACTGAGAAATACCAGCAAAAGAGTAAAGAAGGACTACCTCATGGAGTTTCTGTTCTGCATTAAGAGTAATAGAAAATGGGGCAGCTAAATGGCACATTGGAGAGAGTGCCAGGTCTGAAGTCAGGAGGACCTGAGTTCAAATTTGGATTCAGGTACTTTTTAGCTGTGTGATCCTGGACAAGTCTTAGAGTTGTTAGTAAGACAGAAAGTAAAAAAAAAAATTTTTAATAGTAACAGGAAATCCCCATGGAGGTAATATTGACAGAAAGGCTTTAAATATCAGGACCATGAGGTCCTAAGGTCATCTAAGCAGCAAGGGTCCATAACCAATAGAGTATTGGATTCAGAGTAAGACCTAAAAGTTCTAAATCTGCTTTCAGATAGTTTTTAGCAGTGTGACCCTGGGCAAGTCACTTAACATTTCTCAGCCTCTGATGCTTCATCTTTAAAATGGGGAAAATAAGAATATCTACCCCCCCACCATGGTTATTGTGATGGCCCAACAAGATTATACATGTACTTTTGCTGTTGGTCAGAGAGCTGTGACTTTATTTGGGGTTTTCTTGGCAGAGATGCTGGGGTGGTTTGTCATTTCCTTCTCCAGCTTATTTTACAGATGAGGAAACTGAGGCAAGCAGGGTTATGTGACTTGCCTACAGTCCCACAGTTAGTTTGTCATTTCCTTCTCCAGTTCATTTTACAGGTGAGGAAACTGAGGCAAACCGAGTTAAATGACTTGTTCAGGGTCACACAGCTAGATTGCCATTTCCTTCTCCAGTTCATTTTATAGGTGAGGATACTGAGGCAAACAGGGTTAAATGACTGGCCCAGGGTTAAATGACAGCTAATAAATGTCTGAAGCTAGATTTGAACTCAAGTATTTCTGACTTTAAGTTGGGGACTATCTACCGCCACCTAGCATCCAATGCCAAAATTGACTTCTCTATAAAGTGAAGGTCTATGAAATTCTATTCAAGAATGTATCTGGTGCTGTGCTAAGCCCTGGGGATACAAGAAAAAAACAAATCTCACTTCAGGCACTTACTAGCTGTATGACCCTGGGCAATTCATATAACTCCTATCTGCCTCAGTTTCTCCAACTGTAAAATGGAGATAATAATAGCATTCAGAGCTGTTGTGAGGATCAATAATCATCATCATCAATAAAGAGATAATATTTGTAAAGTAGCACAGTTCCTGGCACATAGTAAGCAATAATATAATTGTGAAAATATGATTGCATAATTAAAGTATTATATAATAGAATAATTATAATATTATTATCCATGGAAGTAATACCTTTACAAGCTTACATTCTGTTGGAGAGAATCCATATGTATCTACTTTTGATTGCAGAATTGGCAGAAAATACCAAATAGTTGCTAATTCATTTTGGAAAGGGAGCATGTTGGAGAGCATTAATAACTGAAGGAATCAAGAAAGGAATTCTAAGATGGGGAAAATTGAGCTGAACTTCAGCAGAAGTCAAGAAATATTCCAAGAGGTATTGGGAGAGAAGGAAGAATATTCCAGGAATGAAGAGAAGACTGGGACAATTCACATAAATTGGACAGGGAATACCAAAGCTGGAAATGGAAGAAAGTCTTTCATTAGATGACTTCTAAGGTGCCCCCAATGGATAATTATAAGAATATCATTAATTGATTCAAAGGGCAGCTAGATGGAATAGGAGAAAGACTGCCCAGCCAGAGTCAGGAAGATCTACATTCTAATCTGACCTCAGACACTTACTAGCTGAGTGACCCTGGGCAAGTCACTTAACCCTGTTTGCCTCAGTTTCCTCATCTGTAAAATGATGGAAATAGCAAAACACTACAGTATCTTTACCACAAAAACCCTAAAAGGGGTCAGGAAGAATCTAACATGACTGAAAATGACTAAACAACAGTATCAAAAGCAATTGATTCAAAAGATTTAGAAAAGAAAACCTCTGATGTCAATAATCTGCTGTGACTATTCTGGGAAACAATTTAGAATTATGCTTAGAAAGTCACTAAAATCTCCAAAGACATACTGGAGTCAGTTCAAAGAACTCACAAGAGCAGATAGTTAAATTCTCAGTGTGAGTTTTTACACATCAGAAATCAGAAAACATGACCAATCAACAGATGACTTACAGTTTTGCTGATTGTCTAGACTCAAGGAAGTAATGGAGAAAATGTCAATGCCAAATAAACTTGAAAGTGTGTCATGTGAACTTTTTTTCCCCTAGAGAACCTGTTTTTAAATATTTACCAGTACACCACTGAAAATATCCCTATTCTTTGACCCAGGGATCTCACTACTAGAGATGCCCTGCAAAGCATCCATTAACAAAGAATATCAATAGTAATCATTGAGATGATATTTGAACCCACAGAAGTGAGCTCATCAAATGAAAGAACAGGGAGAGAAAAGAGCATTGAACCCAGAATAAAGCCTTGGGATATATATACACAGTTATTGAGTATACCTTGGATAATGGTCCAGTAAAGGAGACTGAGGAGGACATGTCAGACAGAGAGAGCCAGAAGACAGTAATGTCATGAAAACACAAAAAAAAGAGAGTATACAAAAGGTGGAAGGTGGTCAGCAATGTCAAACGCTGCATGCAGAAGGGTCAAGAAGAACAAAGACTGAGAAAAGCCATTGGATTTAGAGATAAAAAGGCCATTGGAAAATTTGGAGAAGCACTTTTGATTGAATTATGAGTTTCGAACTGGGATTGCAGAATTTGGAAGAGGAGAAGGGAGGATGTAGAGGCACTTGGTGTACTTGGTTTTCTCAAGGAATTTGTTGAAAAAGCTAAATGATAGCCAGTGAGGGCAGCAAGATCTAGGTTTTTAATTATGGGGGAGACTTTGGCATGTTGGTGGGCATCATGGAAGAAACCAAAAAATGCAAAGAGATTGAAGATTAAAAAAAGGAAACTAGTTGCAGGGGGAATCTTTTTTATGAAGACAAGAGTGGGTGGCAAAATGGGGAAAGACAGAGGGTTAAGGCCTGTCAAACACATGAACAAAGAAGGAAGTAGAAGATGATAATGTTAGGGTGTGTGATCACCAGGGTTGGGGTTCAGTAAGATGTGAATGGGCAAAGGATAAAGGACAACCTTGAGTTGAGCTGGTCCACCAAGGGGTCCATATAGAGAAGGGAAGAGTGTATCCACAGCAAGAGTTGATGACCATGGAAAATATTGAGGGGTGAACAATTTGGAGGTCACAGTGTATATAAAAATTAAATTTGGAAGGAATGAGAAATAAGAAATGACAGAAAAATAAATTTACTATATAAAGGAAATGAATGAAGGAGTCTTGGAAGTGGAAGATTTGTGTATTATAGCAAGATCAGAAACGTATGACCATGCCTTTGATAACTGAGATGGAGTGGAAGAGTTGATAATGGGAATTGAGAGGCTGGAGAAATTGGAGGAATTTGTTTCCTCTTTTGACTTGGACTTTTACTCTGCTCTGTCCCAGGCTGATTCAAAAAGTCCCAGTGTGCCCAGACCTCATTATAGAGCCAGTCTCTCCAGAGTCTAGAAGGGAGCACTGGGTCTTCAGGGCAACATTTCTTAGGATTCTCAACAAATCCTAATACTTGTTGTACAAGGTTTTCTGGTACCTACCTCTTCGTTTTAAGTTGTAATTTGAGCTCTTGGAATTTTTTTCCCCTTCTTTCCAATGTTCTTCCTCTGATGACCTTCTACACAACGTAAGCTCCATTAAGCTGTTGAGCGAAATTTGTTGTACTTTAATACGAGCAAATTTCAAGACATAAACTAAGCACAACAGGGCAAAATAAAAGTACAGAGTTATTACTTACTTGAATCCAGCATAGCTCAACATAATCTATGGCTTTCACCCTCAACAAAGCTAACATCCTTTTATCATGACAACAAAGCAGAGTTAGGCCAGCTTAATATTTTGATGGAGACCATCTGAGAGTACAGTATATTTTAGGGTTTTTTTCCCCTTGGGATTACATACACTGTATTGGAGAGAAGACCGAATTTGCGTTTAGAGATCCTGGGTTGAAATTTTGATTCTATCACATCCTAATTAGTGTGGGTAAATCACTTACTCTTCTTGAGTCTACATTCTCTCATCTGCAAGATGTATTGGATTAGAGGGCTATTAATGGCCAGCTGTGGCCATTGTCTTCAAGCTAGCAGAACTGACCCTTGGCACTATAAAAATACAATATCACCCCACATAAGGGCTATGTGGAGAGGACTAGTATCTCTGGTGTGAAGGCTGCCAAGCCTTCTTCAGGGCTGCTCCTCCCACCTATCCTCCAGCTCTCACGTATGTCTCTCAGAAGCTATAAAATTCACAGTGGCCACACTTTGGGAAAAGAAAAAAAAAACTTCTTGCCAGGTAGGCTAAACCATATTGAAGGTAACCAACAGGCCTCAAACCCTTTGGTGTGTTAGGAACATGACTATCCTAAGCATGGGAAGACTCCTGGTGGAATGGTCCAAAGAGAAAAATGTGGTCCAATGGCCATGAAGGCAATTGAAGAAGGCACTGTGGAATGCTTAGAGGTTGGTTGGACATGGAAGATGCCAAAGTCATCCACTGCATGGGCCATCTCTAGTGGTTCTGACTTTTGTATTGCCACTGGACTTGGATGACTCTGGGAGAGAGTGAGGCTGATGACATTGAACAACTCTGCCTCACTTAAATCCCAATTCAAGCACAAGTCATACCATTACCCCATGAGGTCACTGGTCCTCTTCAAAAAGAAAGAAAATACAACAGCAGCTAAGATTTCAACCTAAGGGAATATCTCTGAGTCAGATTCAGCAGTAATGTCTGTATTTTGGATGAAGCTTCAAAAAGCTGCTAATAGCCTCTATCAATGCTACAGATGACACAAAGCTAGGACGGATAGCTAGGTTGGATGGAAGAAAGAGTTGGACAGATTATGATGAACTTGCACAAGTCAATGGAAAGGAATGAAATTCTGAGACTTCATTAACACTGGTTCTCCTTTCATGGCTACTGATCACTAATATCTGAGATAGCTTTGGAGAGATGCTGTGGCTAAAAAAGTCATCCACCTATTACCAGTCTAGCAGTGAGCCCATCCTCTTTAGGCTGGTCCTTGAATGTCATGTGACCCATCATTGGGTCCATATTTAAAAACTTTTCCAGGCTGATAAGACCTGACCAATGTTAACCAGCAAAGTCTTCAAGAATCCAAGGTCAATTCCACATCACGATGTATTGTCATAGAATATCCTTAGTTGAAACAAATTTTTTTAAAAAGATGAAATGTAATAGAAATAATTGTAAAATTAAGACTTGAGCTAAAAAATAAAGCCCCCAACTATACAAGGAATAAACAAGGAAGGTATGGTAAGAGAAATGATTTCTATGAATAAACACCTAGGGGTTTTAAAAGTCTGCCTAATGAAGGAGTCAACAGTGCAATAACAACAAGGCTCCCAAAGACTGCATTAATAGTAATGCCTCTGCCACATGGTGGTCATTCAAGTACTTTACCAGGACACTGGGAGAAAGTAAAACTTGATTAAATGAACATTTGTTGAAGAGACTATTAGAGAAGAGAAAATCTATGGGGGAATTGTCCTCGTTGTATTCTATACTTGAAGCTGTGGCATTTGAAATAGAGGGCTTATATTGTTTGCTTCCAGAGAGATCAATAGACAAAGCATGTATTTTGTTGTTCAGTCATTTTCAGTTGTGTCCGACTCTTCATGGATTTAATTTTTTTATTTCTTGGCAAAAGATTCTGGAATGGTTTGCCATTTCCTTCTCCAGTTCATTTTATAGATGAGGAAACTGAGGTAAACAGGGTTAAGGGATTTGTCCAGGGTCACATGATTAGTGTCTGAGAGCAGATTTTAACTCAGGAGGAGAATTCTTTCTGACTCCAAACCTGCATTCTATTTGCTGCACCACCTAGCTCCCCTGAAGCATCTTATTGTTTTCAATATGCCACAGCATAACTAGCAGAAATAAACAGAAATCACAAGGAACCAGATTTTGGGCTGAGTCTAAGAATTTCTGAACAGCTAGAAATGTTCAAGGGAAATAATGAAGGTCTTCAAGTGAAATCCGGAAGGCAATTTGTTAGAGATACCAGACCTGAATTCTTGTATCTGGCAGATGGCTGAATGATATTATGTCCAAGGTCTCTCCAAACTCTTAAACTCTGTAATTTATTCATTCATTCATTATACAACTATTTTAAAAGCTCCTACTATGTGTCAGGGACTACACTAGGTGCTAAGAATAGTGAAAGTCAGAGGGCTGTGGGTAATACTTTGTTTTCATCCTTAAAAGTTTCTCATTCATGCTAGGAAGATATATGATCAGGGTGTGAAATGATCCATAAGAGAAAAAGGAAACATTCATTATCAGTCTACTATTCCTTTTATGAGAAATCTCTTTATGTTCATATTTCAGCTTGAAGACCCTCAGAAGAAAGTAAGGAAACAAACCTTTATTAAGTACCAACTAAGCAGCAGGCAGTATACTAATCATTTTATAAACATCTCATTCCATCCTTAGAACAACCCTGAGAGGTAAGTACTTTTATGATCCCCATTTTATGGTTGAGGAAACTGAGGCAAACAAAGGTTAAGTCACTTGCCAAAGGTCACACATCTGGAAATTCTGAGGCTGGATTTAAACTCAGGTCTTCTTGACTTCAAGTCCAGCACTCCGTCCATTCCATCACCATCCACTATCACTGCCATCTGCCTCTAGCAGAGCATGCCCCATTTTCTTGTTTAATAGCCTGGTTTCTTATTCTCTATTTCCCTGCTCACTTTACCAGTCTAGCTGTATTTACTGATATTTTTGAAAGTCATGAAACAGAATTTTTGTCAGCTCTCCTCAAATTCAAATGTTTTTATTCATATTGATGGCTTCCCCACCACCACCTAGTCTGAATTGGTAAGAGGGAAATTTTACTATACATTGAACCCAGGATTTCATCTGAAATGAAAACATCCACTGTTTCACTTTGGTTTTAGCCAAGTGAATCTGGAATTTGGTATGTCCATTGAAGGGGGAAGAAAAGAGAGAAATAAGTGGAAATGAGTCAACAGAAACCAGACATGGAACTCAGATCGTCTAGATGTTACCACAGGAATGTGTAGAAAATGAAGACCCGGCCACATGATAGTAGTGCTTACAGCAGTCCTACATCTCCTGAGCCAGATCATTTTATATGCATATGTGCAGCCCCCTGACCACAGATGAGGGAGAAGATCAGTGTTTTGTGGGTGTGAAGCACAACAGACACTGTTCTTGCCTTTGTTTTAGCCTCAGGAGACCATGTCTGCAGCCTCAAAGGGATCATGAGGTTTTCACCTTCAGAATCTCTTCCAAATGCATGAGTCTAAACTAACGTCAGCTATCACTGTCATGAGCATGTCTTTGACAGATGGTATATTTTAGGAATAGCTAGTGGATAGAGGGTCTAGTCTGGACTCTCCGAGTTCAAGTCTCCTCTGACACTTCCTAGTGATATACCTCAGTCTCCTCATTTGTAAAATAAACAGGAGAAGGAAATGGCAAAGTGTTCCAGGATCTTTGCCAAGAAAACACCAAAGGGGGTCAGGAAGAGTCAGACAAGACTGAAAAACGAGCTCAGCAACAACAAATAACACACCTTTGATTGGGGTGCTCTTTGTAGCTGATTAAGAGGAACCAAGGCTTATTTCATAGAGACCAGATCCCAGATCCAGGAAGCCCTGGATTTAAGTCCTGTCTCTGACACAACAATAACAATAGTTAGTATTTTGTAGCAATACTATGTGAGAGGCATTATGCTGAACACTTTACTAATATCTCATTTAATCCTCACAATAATCTGGAAGAGAGTAGTTATTATTATTCCCATTATACAGATGGAGAAAATGAGGCAAATAGATATTAAGTGACTTGCCCAGGGTCACATAGCTAGTAAATGTTTCAGGTTACATTTGAATTCAAGTCTTCCTGATTCCAAGCAGGCATTCTTTCCCCTAACACCTACCTTCCCATATTGGGCAAGTCATTATACTGTAAAAAACATTTTTAAAAGCCTTATTGATGTATTTTGGTGCCCCCCTATTACAAATATTTCTTTTGTATTGCAAGGTTTCCTCCAACAAATTACATGTCATGATTCTGCTTTCTAACTCCATCTTAAGCCTTCTCCATCCCTCCCCACTAAATATGTGTGTGTGTGTGTGTGTGTGTGTGTATAATATATATGTGTGAAGGTTGAAATCATAAAGAGTAAAATTATGGAGCCCTAAGAGTGTGTGGAATGAATAAATTAGTGAATTAATCATTTTATTAAATGAATATTTTTGTTAAGTTTTTATAAGATAAATTAAAATCATGTAATATTTATATATGATATAAATATATATAATACAATACACAAACATACTATATAAATATATAATATAATATCAAAATAATATGAATAAAAATAAAGTTAAGTGAATGGATTAACTAATTTATTAAACTTTAGGTGCCAAGAATTCTGGGAATACAGCTACAAAAGCAACAGACACGATTCTCTCCTTTCCCCTCTTACTGGCTGCCATCTCTAGATTCTCCACCCTCCTGATCACAGCAGGGCACAATTCCCCAAAGAGAGGGATCCACGCTATAGCTGATTCCTGTAAATGTTAAAATTTCTTAGACTTATGAATGTTGGAAATTTCACCATTGGGAAATTTCATACTGGAAGAAATTTCCTACTGATAGTAAGAACTCTATTGGAATGTGAAACCCCTTGGCATGGGAGGATCCTTCTCCTCCCTACTTAAGACTACTTTAGGACAGAAACCTTTTGCTAAACAATGGAAAGGGCTTTGAACTATGCTTAAGCATAGAACAGGAAGTTCTTTGAGTCATGATTGATTTTAGAATTGATACAGTAGAGATACTTGGAATGACAGAACCAGGTCTTGGAACTTACAATCTCCACCCTACTCAGAGTAACAGGATTTAGGAAGGGCTGCAGCAAAGATCAAGATTTAATTATTTGAGAATATGACCTTCAACAGACATGTGCAAAGGAAACAGACCTCTGGGCGGTCCTGGGTCAAACTAGAGCCACCATCGGCACAGGGGAGACATCGACAGTGATTGGTAGATGTGAGAACTGAGGGGAGGGGACTTAGATGGTTTGCTTAAAGATAGCAGGGTCTGAGGACAAAGGGAGGAGGTTTTGCTCTGGGAGGTTTTTTTTTGGCTCTGAAAGGTTTTGCTCTGAAGGAGTCTGAGAGAAGAGAGGTCCTGGAGGGAGAGCTCCTGGAGAGGTCTGAGAGGAGGGCTTGCTCTGAAGGAGGCTGGAGGTGGAGGCCCCTGAGACTGTTTCTCCATTTTGGTCACGTGAGTGATAGGGACTGATCTCTTTTCTTTGCTTCAGCTATCTAAGGGCTTGGGCCTTTGGCCCAGCCTAAGCAGAGGGGGTATTTAAGCCCTATTCCTTTCTCTCCCCTTTCTCTCTCTCTCTCTCTCTCTCTCTCTCTCTCTCTCTCTCTCTCTCTCTCTCTCTCTCTCTCTCTCTCTCTCTCTCTCTCTCTCTCTCTCTCTCTTACCTTTCTTCCTCCTGTTTGTAATTAAAAACTCCATAAAAGGTTGACTGCTGACTTGAGTTTTCATTTAGGAATTACATAGCTGAATTCCTTGGCAACCTTAAATTAATATATATCAGTCTTTTAAAGTGATTTCCATATCACATTCCCTAGGCTATGAAAAGATACTTATTGCCCAGGAAGTACTAGTTTCTGGTGATTGGGACAAGTGAGGAAGAGAAACATGACTCTTTTCTATCTGCTCTTGTAGCAAACAAGCAGTTATTTCCTGATTTGATGCCTGAGAACCCCCATCTTCCTTTAGAAGTAGCGTTTGAGAGATCCCTTTGCAAAGAGAGGAATGGGTCTATCCCAACTCAAAGTCAAGGAAAAAATGCAGATGTGATCCCTTATGGAATGAACTAATAGCAGAGCTAGTCAGAAAGAAGCAACAGTTCTTACACACACACACACACACACACACACACACACACACACTCATCTTGCCGTCTGTATTAGAGGTCTTCATTCCATGGGGATAAGCTGTGCCAAGAATATATGAGAGGAAAGTTATCCTATATGCCTGGCTTGAAATGCTGCTTAAAGAAAGGAAGGGGAAATTAGTGTCTATAAGAAAGTAGATGATGGAATTCTGAGAGGCTTCTGCCTTATCCATGAACAGAAAGTCTTGGTTGATTTTATTTCATTTTTTTACATTTTAATGTTTTTATTTTAATAAAAAATTTCCACATAAATTTTCCAAAGTTATAGTGATCCATATTGTCTCCTTCCCTACCCTCTCCCAGAGCTGGCAAACAATTCAGTCTGGATTATATGTGTTTTATCATTCAAAAACTATTTCCATAGTATTTATTTTTATAAATGAATAACCTTATAAAACCAAAAGCCCAAATATATGCCCAAATAAACAAATGATTAATCATAAACTTTCATCTGCATTTCTGCTCCCACAGTTCTTTCTCTGGAGGTGGAGAGCATTCATTCTCATAAGTTCCTCAGAATTGTCCTGGATCACTGAATTGCTGTTAGTAACAAACTGTATCACATTTGATCATTCCACAAAGTTCCAGTTGCTGTGTATAATGTTCTCCTGGTTCTGCTTATTTCACTCAGTATTAGTTCTTTCTGAAATCATCCTGTCTATCATTCCTTCTAGCACAACAGTATTCCATCAGTCTTGGTTGATTTTAGAAAAATATTCTATACCACCCCCTCCCCATCTTACCTCCAAAATCTCTTTTCTAAATAGATATAAATTAAGAGTTTTCAGAACCAAAAGTCAACCTATCTTTCAAACCAGTCATGAAACCAAGCCTGGAGTCAGGAAATCTGAGATCAAATCCAGCTTCAGACACATAGTAGTTCTGTAATCCTGGACAAATCACTTAACCTCTATCTGCCACAGTTTCCAAATCTCTAAAATGGGAATAATAATAATAATAATACCTACTCCCAGGGTCACTGTGATGATTAAATTAGATATTAGTACAATACCTTGTAAAAACTCTAAAATGCTGTGAGTCCTTTATTTTTTTTTATATGAGTCCTTTAAAAAAATAAAAACAATCTTTACCTTCTGTCTTAGAATTAATACTAAGAGAGAATTCTAAAGCAAAAGAGCAGAAAAGTCTGGGCAATGGAGATTAAGTGATTTGCCCAGATATCTGGGCTAGGAAGTGTCTGAGGTCACATTTGAATACAGAACCTTTATCTCTAGGTGTGGCTCTCTTACTCACCAAACCACCTACCTTCGCCTTATATAAGTTCTAAATATTATTACTATTATTATGAGACGCTATTATCTGTTATTAGTGTCCTCTGCCCATTTCTAGCATGGTGCTTTTCACATAATATGCATTTAACAAATATTCAATGTCTTGATTTGTACCCTGCACCTTAACAATAAAGAATATGATGATGATGACGATGATGATGATGATGAAAGCTAGTATTCCTGCTCTTTCCTCATTATCCCTTGTTGAAATCTTCCCATTGTTTAAGGCTCAGAACAGATGACACCTATCAATCTCTCTACTTAGAGATTCTCTCTCCCTTCTTATCTCTTTCATCAGAAATTCCTTCTTATTTTGTGGTTGGCTTTTATCGAGTCATTTTTAGTCATGTCCTGCTCTTCATGATCACATTTGGAGTTTTCTTGGCAAAGATATTGGAGGAGTTTGCCATTTCCTTTTCCAGCTCATTTTATAGATGAGGAAATTGAATCAAATAAGGTTAAGTGACTTGCCCAGAGCTTTTAAGTGCCTGAGGCCAGATTTGAATTCAGGAAGATGAGTCTTCCTGATTTCAGGTCCAGTATTCTATCTACTACACATAGCTGTCTCCTCCTTCTTATGCATTTATTATATTCTAATGTTATTTGTGTGCCCTTCTTATTCCTCCTACTAGATGGTAGAATCTTTGAGAGCAAAATTCACATAGTATTCATTTTTGTTCTCCTTCCTCCCCCAACCAATGCCCAGAAGGGTGCCTTGACTATAATAAGTACTTAATCAATGGAATTTGGATTACATTGAATGATCATTCCTTTTTTGTAGAAGACATAAAAAGATGAAGAAAACCAATTCATTCACCTTTGAAAAACTCTTACCCATCTTGGGATCATTACTAAGCATTAGTTCCAAGGCAAAAGAGCAGTAAGGGCTAGGTAGGTAAGTGAGGTTAAATTAAGCTAGAAAATATCTAAGGCCAGATTTGGACTGAGGACCTCTCATCTCTAGGCTTGGGTCTCAATCCACCAAGCCACCTTGCTGTCCCTTATTCATTCTTTTGCATAAATACTGGCATCATTTGAAAAAACAACACAACCTGAATGACTCAAGCCCACTGTCAATATCCAGTAGTTTTCCATTAATGTCAACTCTCAATCAGCAAATGTTTATTAAGTGCCTATTCCAGATGCTATACCAGTCTCTAAGGCTATAAATACAAATTTATGTATAAATACATATGTGTATGTACATATCTATATCTATATATGTTAATCTTTATCTTCTGTGTTGGAATCAATATTGTATATTATTTCCAAGGCAGAAGAGTGGAAATGGCTAGGCAATGGGGGTTAAGTGACTTGCCCAGGGTCACACAGCTGGGAAATGTCTGAGGCCAGATTTACTCTAGGCTTTGCCCTCAATCCACTGAGTCAATAAGCTTCCCAAAAATAATTAATATACTGATGTCAGCTTAAACTTGTGTCAGAAGTTTGGGATTACTGGGTGACAATCTTTTTTTTTTTTTCCAAACCATAGTAGCTTCTGAAGCATGTCTAAAAAGACATGAAAGGGCTGCCATTTCCACAGGTCAATTGAATGTCCATCCACACAAACAACCTCACAGATATTTGAGATATTGAAGTGTGGCAGGATATCTGTTTTTACTGGCTTAGAAGAATTGGGAGGGAATGCAAACTCAGTGGTCAGTGCCAGAACCTTATAAATTAGGACAACAGATTCTGGGAAATATAGGAAAGTTGTTTGGAAGGGGAGACTGACCTCCTCTTCCTACACTGCAATTAGATGGGGCATATTTTCAGACTCAGAATATTTTTTTCTTATGTTGCAGAAATTTGTCCTTAAACTTACTTCCATTTTGGGAATGATATTACTCCATTATTGACTTATCAACCAAGTCAACAGATGCGACTTTGTCCAGGATCCACTCACAACCGAATAAGGAGATATCCATGCAAAAAGGGATACAACTAATGATGATGAGGATGATAATGAAAATGGTAATGATGGTGATGATGATAGTATTATCTGCCATTTAAATAGAAGTTTAAGATTTGCTAGGTTATTTACATAGTAATATAATATTTATATATACTCTTAAGATAAAATGAAGAGTATTAGAGAAAGTACATACCTGAGGTGTTAGAAGAATGTCTGTACATTGTTTTTTGCTATTTCTTCAAAGTAAATATCTATTGATAAAAGCCATCCAAGTTTGAATGATGAAATGAATCTGAGGTGAAAATCATTGACTCCTGATATTTACTATCAGTATGACCCTGGAAAAGTCACTTGTTTGCCTCAGTTCTCCCATCTGTCAAATGAACTAGAAAGAAATGGTAACCTATTCCAGGATCTCTGCCAAGAAAACCCCAAATGGGGTCATGAAGAGTTGGACAAGACAAATGACAGAATGACAACCACCAGCACCCCAACAATGAATAAGGCAGTAAGGGCTCAAGCCAACAGCAGCAGGAAAGAGTGAACCCCATAAACCTACCCTTCAGGGTAACCTAGAACCCTGTGGAACAGATGTTTGCCTCTGAGAGAGTGATCCAGAACATGACATTCTAAACAGATGGTTATCTTATGAAATGGACTTCTGGTACTTCCTCATCTGTAAAATGAACTAGAGAGAGAAATGACAAACCACTATAATATCTCTGCCAAGAAAACCCCAAATAGGGTCACAAAGAATGGGACATAATTCCATGACAAAACAACAAATATTTGTTTCCTTCCCTTCTTCTGTCATAAGATCACAAATTCAGAGCTGAATTGCCCCTTAGAAGTCCTCTAATCCAATGCTCTAATTTTCAAAGGTGAGGAAACTGAAATATAAAGAGGCTGATGACATTCCTAAGTCTATACAGGTAGCATCTTGTCAAAGCCAGAATTTAAACCCTGATCATCTGGGTACAGATCTTGGCCTCTTTCATTATTACTAGGAGCCTCCATTGTGCTTTGTAGGCCACGAAATAGAAGACTCTTTCCTCTTATCCCATTTTAATATCAGTGACCTGGGGATGCCCTATGTTTTCACAATAACAAATATTTTGCCTTTGAGATAGCTCTGTAACCCGTGGTCACTAGTATATAACCCATGGGAATTAGTATGAAAGAAACACTAGAAGCCACTCCAAGATGAAGAACATATCACTTGCATTGACATGCATTTTTCAGGTGTGCTAATAAATACTAATTAACCTGGCAATGCTTTTAGGTCATTCACCTTTTTATAAGACATTCCTTTACTTGGAGAATTTATAATAAATCACACCATTATTGCCAGTGTAGAATTGGAAAGACAATGTGTATTAATAAATTGATTTATTAGGTGGGAAATAATTCAGACTGCAGAGGAAAATGAAGTAACTGTGCTTGCAAACAAAGAAGAAAAAAATAATATTTATTAAATTCCTCTTGTGTGCCAGGCACTATGCTAAATGTTTTATAAATATTTGCTCATTTAGGCCTTCGTGGTAAATGTGGCTGAAGTCTAGACACAGGATGCTTCCTCTCCTCAGCACCTACCAATATAGACTATATTAAAAGACCAAAAAACCCAAATTCATTTGAATGAAGGGACTCTACAGTAGGGCACAGCATTGAAGGTATATGAGATTTGGGCATTGCCACACTATAAGGGGGTGAAAAAGCTCCCACCAAAACATGAGCAGATCTACTCTCCCCCACCCCACCTATGGAGCCAGAATCAGAGCCAGTGTGTGCCAGAATCAGTGAGTGAGCAAGGGGCACCTCTAAAGTGAGTGAGGGGCACCTCTAGGTCCTTGGCAGCTGACTATGACCACCAAAGAACTAACCCAGAGAGCAGCTACACCTGAAACCCCAGCAGGCTGAAGAGCGCAAACAGTGGACACTCACAGGAAGATAGCACAGAGAAGGGCAGCACACAACAGAAGCTTCAGAGATTTGAGAGCTTGCCTCAGGCAAAACCCTTGCTTCTTAATTCCATACACATTTCGTCTTCCCAAATCACTCAGATTTCTGACTAAAAAGGGAAGGAAAAACTCCACAGTGATAGCAAATAGTGCCCAGGAACAACAACCTCCCTCCAGCAAGAAAAACAAGAAAAAGGAACTGACCCTGGAAATTTTTTTATGGAAGAAAAACCCAGGCTACAGAGTTAATAGAAGAAGAAATTCAAATAAATGCACCAAAACTTCCCAAAAAATGGAAATTATCCACAAGTTCTTGAAGAATTTAAATTGGAGCTTATAAAAAAGATGAAAGCCTTTGGGCAAGAAAAGTGGGAAATAGTTCAAAGAGAAAATAACAGTTTTCTTGTCTGAAAACAAGAACTCCCAATTGGAGAAACAGCTGGAAGCCACAAAAAAAGCAGGATAGACCAACCCAAAAAGGAAATTCAAAAGATTATTAGAGAAAATCAAAAGATTAAAGCAGAAAACCAAAAGATTGTAACAGAAAACCAGGCCTTAAGGACCAGAATTAGGCAACTGGAAACCAATGATCTTGCAAAACAGCAAGAATTAATAAAGCAAAGTCAAAAGACTGACAAAATAGAAGAAAACATGAAATAGCTCACTGAAAAGATGATGGATCAGGAAAACAGAGTACAAAGAGACAATTTGAGAATCATTGGTCTACCTGAAAACACAGAGATAAACAGAAATCTTGACATCATATTATGAGAAATTATGCAAGAAAACTGCCCTGATGTTCTCGAACAAAGGGAAAAATAAACATTGAAAGAGTTCCTAGATCACCCTCTACACTAAATCCTCAACAGACAACTTCCAGGAATGTAATTGCCAAATTCAAGAGCTTTCAAGCTAAGGAAAAAATTCTACAAGAAGCCAAAAAGAGATAATTCAGATACCAAGGAGCACCAATCAGGACCACAAAAGACCTGGAAGCTCCCACACTAACATACTGCAAGGCTTGGAACATGATATTCAGAAAGGCAAGAGAATTGGGTCTTCAACCAAGGATCACCTATCCATCAAAACTGACTATATACTTCCACAGGAAAGTATGAGCATTCAACAAAATAGAAGATTTCCAACTATTTGTAAAGAAAAGTCCAGAACTAAGTGGAAGGTCTGATATCCAAACACAAAGATCAAAAGAAACATGGAAAGGTAAATAAGAAAGAGAGGGAAAAGGTGAAAAATATATTTTTATTCAAAACTTACTTCTTTAAGGGCTACAATTAGATCAAATTATATATATATATATTAATATATGTGTAAAATGTTATTTGTAAATTTCAAAAATTATATTCACTATTATAGTAATTAGAAGAATCATTCACAGGAAGAGATTGGGGTATTAAGTACTATAAGATGATATGCAAAAAAAAAGAAAAAGTGAGCGGGGAATTGAAGATGGCACCAAAAGATACTTGAAGAAATAAAATAAATAGGGTAATCTTTATCACACAAAGATACTCATGGGAAGGGAAGGGGAAGAATACTATTATAAGAAGGAGAGGAAGTGGGTGTTAATAGTAATACTTAAACATTACTCTCAGTGAAATCAGTTCTGAGAGGGAAAAGCATCTAGATCCATTGGGTTCTTGAATTCTATCTTATCCTATAGGTTAAGTGAGAAAGGAAAACTAAGGGGGGTAGGGGGAAGGGAATACAAAAAAGGAGGGAAAGAGAGGGGGGAAGGAACTTAACAGACCCTAATAAAACAAGATGGGAACAAAAAGGAAGGGGCCAGAAAGGGAAGCATATTAAGGGAGGGGATTAGGGGGACTGATTAAAAGTAAACCACAGGTTTAAATGGATATAGTAAAAGAAGAAAGGATAGAACTAGGAGAGGATATCAAAATGCTGGGCAATATACAAGTGACAATTATAACTTTGAACGTGAATGGGATGAACTCATTCACAAAACAAAAACAAATGAGAGGATTAGAATAAAAAATCCTACCATATCTATACCAGTCTATAAGAAATACACCTGAGGTGGGTAGATACTCATGAGGCTAGAATTAAATGTTGGAGCAAAACTTATTGGGCCTCCACTGATAGAAAGAAGGCAGGAGTTGCAATCATGATATCTGACAAAGCCAAAGTAAAAATAGAACTGATCAAAAGGGATAGAGAAGGTAAATGCATCCTGATAAAAGGAAGTATAGACAATGAAGAAATATCAGTAATCAACATGTATGTACCAAATGGTATAGCACCCAAATTTCTAAAGGAGAAACTAGTGGAATTGAAGGAGGAAATAGATAGTAAAACTATGGTAGTGGAAGACCTGAACCTACCACTATCAAATTTAGATAAATCAAATCAGAAAATAAATAAGAAAGAGGTAAAAGAGGTGAATGAAATCTTAGAAAAATTAGAGTTAATAGATATATGGAGAAAAATGAATAGGGACAAAAAGGAAAATACCTTCTTTTCAGCAGCACATGGTACATACACAAAGATTGACCATGTACTAGGTCATAAAAATATGGCAAACAAATGCAGAAAAGCAGAAATAATAAATGCAACCTGTTCAGATCATAATGCAATAAAAATAATGATCAGTAAGGGTACACGGAGAGCCACATTAAAAATTAATTGGAAATTAAATAATATGATTCTCCAAAATCAGTTAGTTAGAAAACAAATCATAGAAACAATTAAATTTCATTGAAGAAAATGAAAATGATGAGACATCCTTTCAAAATCTATAGAATGCAGCCAAAACAGTACACAGGGGGAAATTTATATCCTTGAGTTCATATATTGACAAATTAGGGAGGGCAGAGGTCAATGAATTGGACATGCAAATCAAAACACTTGAAAGAAAACAAATTAGAAATCCCCAGAAGAAATCTAAATTATAAATCATAAAAATTAAGGGAGAAATTAATAAAATTGAAAATGAAAGAACTATTGAACTAATAAGTGAGATCAAGAGCTGGTATTTTGAAAAAGGAAAAAAAAACAAAAAACAAAGAAAATAGACAAAGTACTGGTCAATCTAATAAAAAAAGGAAAGAAGAAAACCAAATTAACAGTATCATAGATGAAAAGGGAGACCTCACCTCCAATGAAGAGGAAATTAAGGCAATCATTAAAAACTATTTTGCACAATTATATGGCAATAAATATGCCAAATTAGGTGATATGGATGAATATTTACAAAAATATTAATTGCCTATATTAACAGAAGAAATAGAATTCTTAAAAAATCCAGCATCAGAAAAAGAAATTGAAAAAGCCATTAAAGAATTCTCTAAGAAAAAAGCCCCAGAGCCTAATGGATTCACAAGTGAATTCTATCAAACATTTAAAGAACAGTTAATTCCAATATTATACAAACTATTTGAAAGAAAAGGCCAAGAAGGAATTCTACCAAATTCATTTTATGACACAAATATGGCACTGATTCCAAAGCCAGGTAGGTCAAAAACAGAGAAAGAAAACTATAGACCAACATCCTTAATGAACATATATGCAAAAATCTTAAATAGGATACTAGCAAAAAAACTCCAGCAAGTCATCACAAGGGTGGGATTCATACCAGGTATGCAAGGATAGTTAAATATTAGGAAAACCATCCACACAATTGACCATATTAACAAGCAAACCAACAAAAATCACATGATTATCACAATAGATGCAGAAAAAGGCTTTGACAAAATACAACGCTCATATCTATTGAAAACACTAGAAAGTGTAGGAATAGAAGGGCCTTTCCTAAAACTTATGACCAGTATTTATCTAAAACCATCAGCAAACATCATCTGCAATGGAAATATACTAGATGCATTTCCAATTAGATCAAGAGTGAAACAAGGATACCCATTATCACCTCTATTATTTAACATTGTACTAGAAACACTTGCAGTAGCAATTAGAGAAGAAAAAGAAATTGAAGGTATTAAAATTGGCAACAAGGAGTCCAAGCTATCATTCTTTGCGAATAATATGATGGTCTACTTAAAGAATCCCAGAGAATCAACCAAAGAGCTAGTCAAAATAATCAACAACTTTAGCAAAGTTACAGGATACAAAATAAACCCACATAATTCATCACCATTTCTATATATCTCCAACACATCTCAGCCAAAAGAAGTAGAAAGAGAAATTCCATTTAAAATACCCTAGACAATATAAAATACTTGGGAATCTATCTGCTGAGACAAACAAGAACTATATGAACACAACTACAAAACTCTTTCCACACAATTAAAACTAAATCTAAACAATTGGAAAAGCATTAACTGCTCATGGGTAGGACAAGTTTACATAATAAAAATGACCATCCTACCCAAACTTACTTATTTAGTGCCATACCCAACGAACTACCAAAAAACTTTTTACTGAATTAGAAAAAACCATAACAAAGTTCATTTGGAAGAACAAAAGATCAAGGATATTCAGGGAAATCATGAAAAGAAAATGCAAAGAAAGGTGGCCTTGCAGTCCCAGATCTCAAACTATACAATAAAGTAGTGGTCATCAAAACAATTTGGTACTGGCTGAGAGACAGAAAGGAAGATCAGGGGAATAGACTTGGGGTAAGTGACCTCAGCAAGACAGTCTATGATAAGCCCAAAGATCCTAGCTTTGGGGACCAAAATCCACTATTCGATAAAAACTGCTGTGAAAATTGGAAGACAATGTGGGAGAGATTAGGTTTGGATCAACATCTCACACCCTACACCAAGATAAACTCAGAATGGGTGAATGACTTGAACATAAAGAAGGAAACTATAAGTAAGTTAGGTGAGCACCAAATACTATACATGTCAGACCTTTGGGAAAGGAAAGGCTTTAAAACCAAGCAAGACTTAGAAAAAATCGCAAAATGTAAAATACATAATTTTGATTAAATCAAATTAAAAAGGTTTTGTACAAACAAAACCAATGTAACCAAAATTAGAAGAAAAGTAACAAATTGGGAAACAATCTTCATAACAAAAACCTCTGGGTCTAATTACTCAGATTTATAAAGAGCTAAATCAATTGTACAAAAAGTCAAGCCATTCTCCAATTGATAAATGGGCAAGGGACATGAATAGGCAATTTTCAATCAAAGAAGTCAAGACTATTAATAAGCACATGAAAAAATATTCTATATCTCTTATAATCAGAGAAATGCAAATCAAAACAACTCTGAGGTATTACCTCACACCTAGCAGATTGACTAACATGACAGCAAAGGAAAGTAACGAATGCTGGAGGGGATGTGGCAAAGTCGGGACATTAATTCATTACTGGTGGAGATGTGAATTGATCCAACCATTCTGGAGGGCAATTTGGAACTATGCTCAAAGGGCGATAAAAGACTGTCTGCCCTTTGATCCAGTCACTGAACTGCTGGGATTGTACCCCAAAGAGATAATAAGGAAAAAGACTTGTACTAGAATATTCATAGCTACGCTCTTTGTGGTGGCAAAAAAATTGGAAAGTGAGGGGATGCCCTTCAATTAGGGAATGGCTGATCAAATTGTAGCATATGTTGGTGATTGAATACTATTGTGCTCAAAGGAATAATAAACTGGAGGAATTCCGTGGGAAATGGAAGAACCTCCAGGACATGATACAGAGCGAAAGGAGCAGAACCAGGAGAATATTGTGCACAGAGACTGATACACTGTGGTACAATGGAATATCATGGACTTCTCCATTAGTGGCAAGTAGTGATCCTAAACTTGGAGGGATCTATAAAAAAGAACACTATCCACATTCAGAGGAAAAACTGTGGGCACAGAAACACTGAAGAAAAACAATTGCTTGAATACATGGGTCGAGGGGAATACGATTGGGGATATAGACCCTAAATGAACATCCTAGTGCAAAAATCAACATCATGGAAATAACCCAGTGGAATTGCACGTCAGCTATGGGAAGGGCGGGGATACGGAAGGTAGGAATAGAATATGATTTTTGTAACCAAGAAATAATGTTTGAAATTAACCAAATAAAAATAAATTAAAATATTTTTTAAAATTTGCTCATTTGATTTAGCCAGGTGCTGTTATTATGTCCAATTTATGAATGATAAAACTGAGGCAGACATAGATTAAGTGACTTGTCCAGAATTACACATTAAGTTAATACCAAAGGCTTGATTTGAACTCAGATCTTCCTCCCTCCAAGCCCACTGCTCTATCCACTGTTCCACCTGCTATCCCAGCAAGGGGATTCCTAGACAATACACTCCAAAGGTAAGCATGGAATTTTATCCTTCAATTATAATTTTTTTCTTATAGAAAATTTCCTTACAGTTGTTTCCTGTCATTCAAAATTCACCTCTCATGTTCTAGATTATTTTATTCTTGCATTATATAATAAAACAAAATTTTAAAAGGAAAAAGGTGGCTAGGTTGCACAATGGATTGAGTCCTAGATCTGAATCCAAGAAGACTCATCTTCCTGAATTCAAATCTGCCCTTAGACACTTACTAACATTGTGACCATGGTCAAGTTACTTAACCCTGTTTGCCTCATTTTCCTCATCTATAAAATGAGCTAGAAAAGGGAATGGTAAATAGCTCCAGGATCCCTGCCAAGAAATGCACAAAAGAGACCACAAAGAATTAAGTTTAAATTCAGTCTCAGACACTACTAGTTATGTGACTCCGGACAAGTCACTTCATTCTGTTAGCCTTAGTTTCCTCATCTGCAAAACAAGCTGGAGAAGAAAATGGCAAGCTACTCTAGTATTGTTGCCAAGAAAATCCTAAATGGGGTCAAGAAGAGTAGGACAAAATTGAAGTGACTAAACAACAAAAAAGGAAAGAAGACTTCTAATAGCATTCCTGACCTCTTTTTATAACTTTATTCAAAGGTAATTAAGAATTGTTCCTGAGATAAAGGGGAAAAGTCCTGAGTTGAAAATCTCCTTGTTTTAGTTCAAGTGCCTCTGTTTCCAGATGACTTATCTTAGTTTTTAACTTCTTTTCCCAGTTGTTTTCATTTTCAGCCTCTCTTAACTGTGTTTTGAATTATATTTTGAGTTCTTCTAGAGCCTGTATCCAATTTGCTGGGTTTTCTGTTTTTTTGCTTGGTGGCCCCTCATCCTTTTCTGTTCCATTTGCTCTTTGTTCATTGCCTGTATAGAAGTTGTAGACTGTAATTTCTTTTTGCTTTTTCTGTTGTTTGCTCATATTTACCCCTTCTTTACTCCCTACAGTTGCCTGAGCTCTTGCTCCTCTCATTTTTTTGTGGTTTGGGGCTTTTCTTTCTGCCTTCACCCTTGGAGTTTTGTCAGTAAATCTCTCAGTGCAGTCTCTGTGTGTGTGTGTATTTTTTTTTTGGGGGGGGGGGGGTTGGAGCTTGAGCTTCCGTTCCCTCTGGATGCTTTGATGAGATTAAGTCCAGCAGTCTGTGGGGGAGGGATTTTGGAGCTTGAGCTTCCCTGCCCTCTGAAAGATTTGATGGGATTAAATCTGGCTGGGTTTCTGGATGTGCCCTGTGGCCAAAACCTCAGGAAAGGGGGTGCAATGTGGAGTGTCTCTGTTGCTGCAACTGCTGCCTACTCTGTGCTCTGCATTTCTTCTCTATCTGCTTCCCCACTGCCTGTGTTGGATGCTCTAAGCCTGGCATAGCTTTGCCTGCAAGGTACTCCCTCCAGACTAGTGCCTTTGCCTGCCCAGAGGTTCTAGCTGCCACTGGAGGCTTAGCTCTCTAGGTGGGGGAGGGGTCCCAGGACCTTTCTTCTTCCTTCCCCTTAAACTAGAGTGTTCTCAAATTATGGATTTGGGGAGCATACCTTTTAAGTTGAGTCCAGCAGGAGGGTTCCTTGGCTCTGTCTTGTTGTTAGGTTAGATTTTCAGTCCCCTAGGAGCATTTAGTTTATAATTGGTAAGGAAGGGTTTTCAGAGGTCTGAAGATTTGCTGCCTCTATGCAACCATCTTGTCTCTGCACTTGTGACACATAATATCCATGTAATTTAGTATAGATTAATTAACTTCATTGTACTCTAAGCCAGAGGTGTCCAACACAAAGGGCTAAACTAGATCAAAATGTAACTGGAACATGTTTAACAAAAGAAAAAATGTAATAGAATACAGATAACATTAATACTTGCCTTTACATGTCATACCCAGAGGAATCGTGTGTCGGCTAGGAGAGGAGTGGCGGGGGGGGGGGGGGCCCAAGAAAAGAAAATGATCTTTGTTTCCAATGAATAATGTATGAAAATGACCAAATAAAATAATGTTTTAAAAACTAAAAAAATAATACTTGCCTTTACAGGAATCTCTATGCATGGCAGCCCCCAGTTCTATTTTTTTGACACCGCTGCTTTAAGCATCCTTCTACTGATAACTATATATTGCCAAGAAAGGGTCTATCTACATGCCTTGGGACAAGGAAGTTCACCTGTGAGTTCCCTTTTCCAATGAATTACAGCTTCCTATTAATAGATATGTTACAAAGCACCCATGGACAGACCCTGTGTATGCTTCCTGCCTCCATGTAATGAAACATCAAGTGAAATTAGACGCTTCTTAAACTGTGTCCAAGACTCCAAAACAGCTTATTTATCTAGTGTTGTCAGAGGAAATCTTATTGCCACAGTTAACTGAGAAAAGCATGATGGGACCAATTTGTTTATCTGTACTTTTCCTCCTTTAATCTCCCTCACCACACAAACCAAGATGTCATGAATGAAGGAAGCATCTTCCAACATGGAGGATTAACTGTACTGGTACGCAAAGGAAGGACATTTGGCATGGACATCTGATTTCAGTCATTTAGAGGCATTTGTTGAAAGGATGTTTTTCCCCCAACCAAGGCTTACCCCACTTCTGAAACAGAATTGTGGGATTATACATTGATAAAATCTCTCCCGGAATGCTAGCTTGTAAGAGCTCTGCAGCCTTTGGTTACTCTGGGAAAGGAGAGTAGTTGATGCCAAATCAAACAGATTTGCAGCTGGAGCTGTAGGATTAGGTTGGCCCGGAATTCCCTTCTGTCATTGTTCATTTTCCCTCAGAGTTTGGGAGTAATTATGAAATGAATAGCCTGCTTGGCTGAAGTTTTATGAAGTCACCAAGATGTCACTTACTTAGGACTATGAAATAAGAATTACAGTTTGACTTCAGACAGATGCCTTCAAGGATCTGTTAAAACTTTCATTCGAATAGCATCTTCCCAGACATGGTGGACGTAGTCAATCAGTAGCCATTTATGGAGTGCTAATTATGTGCCAGACATTGGACTAAGACCTGGGGATACAGAGAAAGACAAACCCATGACCTCTGCCCTCTAGGAGTTCACATATCAATGGGAAAAACCACACATAAAAATTAATTGGTACATAAAAGATATTTGATGAAAGGCAACCTTAGGGAAGTACTAGCAGCTAGGAGAACCCAGAAGGGACTCCTATGGAATATGATGTTTCAGATGAGTCTTGAAGGAGATCAGTGATGGTTTACTTCCTAAAGTTTTTTGCTTTATTCATTTACCTTTAGCACAAAAATTGGATGTTCAACTGTCAACACTGTCTATAGGACACTTCAATCGATCTATCAACATTTATTAATCACCTATCATTTGATCTGGGTGTCTATAGAATGCTACAGCTAAAAAGTCTTTAAAAATCATTCTCTAAATAAATGTTGATGCAATTTTTAATAATTGTTTTCTGATATTTTGTGATCCATGTTCTTACCCTCTCTTCCAAACTTCTTCCCTCCCTAAGATGACAGGGAATGTGAAATAGGTTGTACACGTGTAATCATATAATACATATTTCCTTGTTCATTATGTTGTGAAATAAGCTAGAGATTGTTTACACTAGAGAAAAATTCATGGAGGAAGTAAAGTGAAGACTAACATGCTTCAATCTGCATTCAGATTCCATCAATTTCTTCTATGATGGTAGATAGCTTTTTTCGCCATGAGTCCCTGGGGGCTGTTCTGGATCCTAGCATTGCTGATATTAGTAAAGTCATTCATAGTTGACCATTGAACACTATTGTTGTTACTGTGTACAATATTCTGGTTGTGCTCACTTCACTTTGCATCACTTCATATAAATCTTTACAGGGTTTTTTGTGGTCATCCTGTTTATCATTTCTTATGGTGCATCAAGAGACTTTTAAAAAAGCATTTAGTTCCTTTTTCCAATTAAAAAAAGTCTACCTCCCTTTTCCATTGCTTATGAAGGGAAAAGGAAAACCCTTATAACATATATGCAGAGTCAAGCAAAGTTACATTGCCTGTATCCAAAAAATGTCTCATTCTGTACCCAGAGTCCATAAGCTCTCTTCCCTAAAAGAGACTTTATCATTTATCCAAACCAATAATTTTATCAATGAGGAAACTGAGGTCCTGAGAGCCACAGGGATTTGTTCATGATCCTGTGTCTATGTAAGTGGCTGGAACCTGAACAGACAATGACTTCTGATGCCTTTTCAGGCTGAATTTTTGTTTTAATTTGTTTATCCCCTATTTGAAGAACAAGCTACATTGTGAAATTCTGTGTCTTGTTTGTGGATCAGCATGGTCTGTCTTAGAATGTAAATTCCAAGTGTGTGTTTAATTTAGTACAGTAGAGTACCCAAGACAGTAGTAGATGCCTATGGAATTTGGGAAGTGCTTTGAATTTAGTCACTGAATGCAATTTAATTGAATCCTTGAGCATTCATTAGGCATCTGCTATGTGTAAGACACCAAGAGGCACTGAGAACACAAAGACAAAAATAAAACAATACTTTTCTCATTAAAATAGCTTTCTCCTAGAGCTGATATTCCATGGATCAAATAAAATATTTTTATTAGTATTTACCCCTTAGTGTTTGTTATTGCACCTGTTAGAGCCTTCCCTTTGAAGGCCATTTTCCTTCTCTTCTGTGTGTGTTTTGTATGTACCTATTTATTTAGATAAAGATTCTCAAAGTGTGATCTAAAGGATCACACCTCTGAAGGATCCCAAAACTATTTCAGGATGTCTATAAGGTTAAAACAACTCTGTTAATAATTTTAAGATGTTTAAATCTTGATAGATAGACAGACAGACAGACAGACAGACAGACAGATAGATAGATAGATAGATAGATAGATAGATAGATAGATAGATAGATAGATAGATAGATAGATAGATAGATAGATAAGTAGGTAGGTAGGTAGGTAGGTAGGTAGTTGGATAGATAGCCCATATCAACAAAAGCTCTTTGAGTGGAAAAAAATTCAATTCTCAATGATTGAGACCAAAAAAAAATGTAAGAACCATAGATTTAGATATTGTCTCACCTGTTAGAATACAAATTACTTGAGGATATGGCCTACTTTTCTTTCTTTGTCTTCAGTGCTTACTACATGGTAAACTATAAATCACTATTGAATGATTGTTGATGGAAATTGCATGGTCAAAGTATCATGTAAAGTTTTTACACTTAAGCACTCAAGTCTCATACTATTGTTTCATCTTTGCTGTTATTGTTTGACCCTTGTTTATGAAGAGGACCAGTGACAACATAGGTGATGCTTTGACTTGTGTACAAATTGGATTCAAGAGAAGCAGAGTTGCACAAAGTCATCAACCTCTCTCTTCTAGAATCATCTAAGTCCAGAGGCAAGTCAAAAGTTGAGATGACTGGTGATGTACCTCCCAGTCCATATGGTGGATGATCTGGACCTCTTGAATGTCTGACCAAGCTCTAAGCACTCTACGACATCCACTTTCACTGCCTTTATGACTGTTGAAATAAATTGTTCTCATCTGCCCATTCCATTGTCTTCATAAGCCTGGGGTAGGTACTTCTCTAACTAACTCACCAGTGACTTTTGTGGCCCATTGGTTACACTCAATGTGGTTTAGCCCATCTGCTGAAACAGTTTTACTGGTATGTGGCCACTGCCCATCACAACTTCTTGGAGCCACAGGTAAGAGTTGGGTGAAAGGTGCACACTGAAGGTGGATGAGTAGTCCTGAAAAGGTCTCAGCAAACTCTTAGTCCTGCCTGAATACCCCTAGACACTCTATAATATAGAGTCTATATGCTTCATCATAGCATAAAGGTGACTTAATTTTTTGAAGGCTGTGTGATGTAAGCACTAGGTCTGTCAAGTTCTTTCAAGTTGGAAAGGTCTCAAGTAAAGACCAGACAATGTTATGTGGATATTGTCAGAGAACTGGCCTCTCTAAGTTTAAATAGGTTCATCATCAAGTAAGCAATGGATAAAATCCAGTCATTACATTTCTTGAATTCTGCCTTATAAGGCCAGAAGAACTTTTGATCTGTATCCATGGAGAGCGAATCATATTAGTGAAATTATGAATCCTTGAAATATTGAAGAGTATACATAATCACATTACTTTATTTAAATGCAGAAAAATTAATGGAGTGATTCTTCACTTCAACTTTCTGTAACAATTGCTACAGAAATGACTTTTTATTGCAAAGATTTTTATTATTTGAATGAGTTTTCAGAAAGACTGAACACAGTCATCTACTCTAGATTTGTGGGTTATCTTGAACCCACAGACTAAAGAAAATAGGCTTTGACTTCAAAAACAATTGAATGTTCTCAATCCTATCTATGATTTTTCTATCAGATTACAATTCGAATTTGCATTTGTAGAAAACCTAAGTGACTGTGCAATTCCAGAAAAGTACTTATGTTTTCTTAGTTCTGTGTTGAGGAGATTTGTCACCTACTTTATAGTGGACAAGATTCCTTTAATCTCAATGGCTATTGAGGGCCCTTCTAACTCTCAAATCCTCTGATTTTGTGAGGCAAACAGATGCATTTTGGTATATCCATCCAAGATAAGGTGAGAAAGTTAGTATGTGAAGAGTAAAGAAAAACATGGTGCCATCAAGCACTTATGGGTCATGAAGAATTAGGAATAAAAATAAAGAATAAGGGGTCTGACTTGCTATGAAATGCAGGAATTTCTCCTATTCTCTTATAGTCAATATTTTTAAATGCATTCTTAATACCCAGTCATGTAAGGTGCTGTAAGTGACATAGATGTTTAATGTCTGTTCATAATCTAAATAAAGATATAAGTCTGTATATAATAAACTTTGAGAGCAAGACTAAGGGAAAATGAACTTTAAGTCTTATTTAAAATTTCTTTTCCCTGAGAGGTACTTATGATCTCATCAAAAAAGAAGGTCCCTCCATTGGAACCCTGTATAACTCTTTTTCCTGTGTAACTCTTGTCCATGTGCTCATCTAAATTCTTGAGAGAAGCCCAAAGCCCTAGAAACCTTCTTCTAGATATTTTCATGGACACCAGAGCACCAATTCATCTGGTCCCTCTAGTAGTTTTCATTCTTGCTATATTACTAGTCACCATTTTTCATGATCCTATATCTCTCATCATTGTCAATGTCATTTATACCAGTTCTTGGTAATATAGTTCTGCCTGCTAATACCTACTATGCCTTCTGGCTCACCCATGACTTTGATTCTCAGGAAATTGGGGCAGTCTATGCTTTTTAGTCAGAGAAGATAAATAGGTAAATAACATTGATTCTAAAAGGTTACGAGTTTTGTATCAGGTAACACATTGGAAGGGTAGAAATTTTCTGGTCATAGAACCCATTATCATGCCAAGTAACTATTAGTTGAGTAGTCTAGTTTTAGTATTTATTACATGGGAGTGGGGGGATCTAGATGCCTCAGTGAATAGAGCACTGGACTTGGAGCCAAGAAGATCTAAGTTTAAATTTGACCTCAGACCCTTACTGATTATACGGACTTGGACAAGTGACTTAACCTCTCCAGCTAGCAAATCTCTACAGTATTTTTGCCCCCCCCAAAAAATCTCATAGATAATATAGTCTAAGGGTTTATGAAGAGTGGAACACAATTAAATGACTGAACAACACAATATCATATGTACCAAGAGACTGACCTCAAAACTAGCTGCATGTTATAACTATGCCAATATGCATTATTCAAATCACTGATTTTTATCACATGGTTTACTAGGTCAATGTCTTTTGAGTTCCCATGGATATTATTTTGGAGTCCTTGAAATTAAATCAATACAATTTGGGTGTACTTTACATCCATCATTTTCTCTTTCCTTTGAATTCTAAGTAGGACAGTCTCCTTGACAATAGTAAACACTTTGGACAAGTATGTGTCCCTGTTTTATGTCTCACTTGACAATGATAGAGTCTTTGACTAAAGCCAGCTTTGATTTCAGATTGATCAAAGAATATAATATGAATTAGCAGGAATAGCTGACAAGGCACTGGACTTGAGGTCAAGAAGAGCTCAATTCAAATACTGCTTGACACTTGCTGTACTGAAAGGAGCTTCATTTTTCTCATCTGTAAAATGAAAAAGGTTGAACTAAGTCTCCAAGATTCCTTCCAGCACTAAATACGTGATTATATGATCTATAATCACACAATAGAGACTCACTGTTGTAGGGGAACCATTCTTCACTTTCTACTGATTTGGGTGCTTTTCATTGCAACTATAAATGCTAAAAGCAAAATGACAGTCCTTTTAGCTTTAAGCAAATTGAGTGACTATGAATATGCTGGTTCTAAAGAAAGATGGTGGGAAATTTTGCTTGTTCCTTGCTTGTATTTTCATCTATGTTTCCCTTGATCCAGGATTAAAGCATTCTCTTAAAGACTGTAAAAGAATGCTGGTGCTAAGGTTAGGAAAAGCTGTGTTCAAATTTAGCCTCAGATACTGGCTGGTTTTGTTATCCTAGGTAAATCATTCACTCCCTGTAAAACAGTGGGGATAATAATAATACTTAACTCCTAACTGTTGTAATGATAAAATAAGATAATAATTGTACGGCATTTTTCAAATCCTAAAGGGCTACATTATTATTCTGTAGAGATAAGAAAGTAGCCATATGGGTCAACTGTTGCAAATGTCTCTCAGATTCCCTTGTTTGGTGTAATAATATAGCTGTCATTTCCCCTTACTTTGCTTTGTCTCTTCTCTTTTTTTGAAATACTTTAAAATGTAATACCTAATGTAATAGAGGGTATTTTGTCAGTTGGTAAAGAATCAAAGAGGGAGAATAGAGTGCCCTCCCCCTCAAGACAGGGCAAAGGAGGTATCTCTTTAAGTTAAAGTTGACCCAGAAGGAGAAGGAGGGTGAGTCGGTTTTGTTTTCCCCTTCAACCTTCTTTAACTATGGCCCCTCACCTAGCCTGCCAGATTATTACCCTCTATCACTTTATTGCTGTTCAGCAAAGCCCCTCTTCTTAAGTGAAGAGAGGTCACTTCACTCCCAGCTCAGTTTGAGATATCCCTCACTCAGTCTTCAGGCCAATTAATAATCAAATCACAAGTTTATTCTGCTGAGATGATAAACAAGGTGGAGTGAGGAAAAGTAAGTTAAGGGAAGGGAAAGAGGAAGGAGGGGTCCCTAACTGTTTAAACCCCTTTCTCCTAAAGTTGAGGTGACTTGCGTTCAACAGCCTCAAGCCCCTGAGGGGTTCAAGGTGATGAACCCAGACTTTTAGCTCTACCCAGCAGAAGCCTCAGTTCAAGAGAAGGGACCGATTTCTTCTTGTGGACTTTCCTTCTTTCTCATTCTCTGTCTACTTCTTGGAGGTTTGGGAAGGATAGGTATCAGGAGTCAGTGAAAAGAGAGGTTTCTTCTGTCCTTTCTCCCTAGCTGTCTCAAAGCCAAAGACACAGGTACCAACTCTCAGACCAGAGAGAGTCTCCAGATTCAGAGTCCAACTGTCCCTCCCTGAATTCCTTTCTCTCAGAATTCCGAGATCGCCTCACCCATCCGCCACTACTGCAGCTGTGGTTTTTTTCATCCATTCCAGGTTCGTTGCATGAGCAAAAAAGTCTCTGGATTTCCTCCTCTCCCATACTAAGTACACTTAAAAAAAAAAAGTCCCCCACAAGTCCATGTCCCTCTGTGCTTATCTGATCAAGTTCAACAGCATGTACTGATTTCATCTTCTTAAGTATCACTTCAGCTTCTTCCAGTGGCACTCTGGGTCCTGAGATGTTAGAAAGAGGGAAAGAGAAGGCTGTGTGCCAGGCACTGGGCTAGGATTTTTATATTTTATATTTTTATAAATATTATCTTTTTTCAATCCAACTCATTGGGCAGTGCCTTGTGCACCAGACCTGGAGTGAAGAAGATGAGAATTCAAATCTGACTCAGACATTACTAACTGGGTCACCCAAAACAAGTCCTTTAATCTGTATTAGGCGGTTGTTCCTTTATGGATTATGGTAATGAGGAATCAGATCTGCCTCCCTCCTCCCTGGGGCTCCCTTCTCCCTTCTCCCTCCCACTTCAGTTAATCTCTTCAGTTGGTGACAAATTGGGATTCAGTTCTGAGTAAGTTGCCTGATATATCTATTAGATAAGTCCCTCTTTAAATGGTTGGAAGGAGGGCTTTATTTAAGGAAGGGGAAGGAGAAGGAAATTGGATAGGAGAGAGAGTTTAGGGTTTCCCTTATCCTAAATTGAGGAATAATATTATAGTCTTGGATGAGGGATATGGCTAATAGATTTGAGGATCTTTGAGTCACTTCTTGATACAATAGAGGGAAAATCAGTAAGGAAAGGATCTTCTCAGTCCTTCCTCCTCCATGTGTCAGGAGAAAGAGCTTTCCAGCAGTTTGGGCGTTTCTTTTAACAGCCTTCTCCAGGTCACATTCTTTTCCAGAATGCTCCTTGATTGACAGCTCTGCAAACCTCCATCCATTGCCTCTGCTTGCAGGTTTTCTTCAATTTACTCATCTGTAGATATATCTTTTAAATCACATTTCCTCATATATTCATTCCTTCTACCCCTCCCAGAAAATCATGTAAGGGAGTTCCCAAGCTATCCATACTCACTTCTCTCCTAGCTCTCTGGGCTTTTCTATCTTTTTCCCAGTAGCTGAAACCATAGTGATGCCTCTGCCTCTGTGACCACTTCTCTTTTTTTTTTCAGTCGATAAATATTTATTAGCACTTATGTTCCAGTCACTGTACTAAGTATATAGGTAACACAAGTAGACAAAATGCATAAATGGAAGGAAACACACACACAGATAATATTTATAATCAGAGTACATGCATGAAGAAGCAAATCATGTCACCAGTGCTATAGAACTATTTTTTTATTATGTTGTCAATAATTTTACTGAATCTGCTCCCTTCTGGTCTTGTATGATGTTCAGTTTTTACCAAGTATATAATATTTACCAGGCCAGGGACTATTACATATAATCTCTAAGAGACTGTCTAGTGATCCCATGGATGCTATACTTCTCTTTTCTTCTAGCTTCTAGGCTTCTTCTCTTTAGGGTACCTGCTAGCCATTTCAGTTCATATTAGCTAAGCCACTATGGCTAATATCTATCCTTAATAAAGCTGAACCAATAACTCCTTAGTAATAGTCAATAATATTAGGCCATGATACATAGTGAAGGACAAAGACAAGCAGAATGTAATATTGACTAAATTTTTTAAACCTCCTCCTCCTCCTCTCCAGGAGCTAGGTCTCTGCTCCAATCATCTACTTAGTTTAAGATTAGAAAGTCCTCGTAATTCCTGCCTAATTTTTTTTTTTGCTTTTTTAAAATTTTATTTATTTATTATTTTATTTAGTCAACTTAGAACATTATTCCTTGGTTACAAGAATTGGATTCTATCCCTCCCTCCCCTATTTCCCAAAGTCTCTTTTTTGTGTTATCTTTCTCATTGGAATGCAAACTTCTTGAGGGTAAAGACTAACTTTTTTACTTTGGCTTGTCTTGAATTAGCTTACATATTTGACTTGTATTTTGAATACTTATCCCAGTGCCTAGCATATAAAATGTCTTTAATAAATCTTTTGCCTATCTATACATACTCATTTGTCTATTATCTTTGATAGTAAAGAATAAAGAAAAAGTCTTTCAGCAAAATTAACCCAAATATTACCCAAGTCTGACCATATACAGTGCATAGACCTCTACTTCTACAAAGGAAGGAGGGAAGTATGATTGTATCTTTTATTTGGGGTCAAATATCATTATAAAATCACATTATTCTATTTTTTTTGCTCTTGTTCTTTCCATATATATTGTTGTCATTATTGGGCATAGTTTCCTCTTATTTTTCCCCTCCATATTCCTGCATCAGTTCATACAAATCTTTCTATGTTTCTCTATATTCATCATATTCATAGTTTTTCATTATGCAGAAATATTCCATTATGCTTTTTTACCACTCTGCTTTAATCCATCCCCTAACAGAGGAGTATCAACTTTGTTTCCAATTCTTTGCTACTGCCCTATTTGCTTCTATAAATATTTTGATGATCTTTCTTCTTGCTATTGAACTTCTTGGAGTATATGTCTAACAGTAAAATCTCCAGATCAATGAGTATGGGCATTTCAATAACTTTCATAATTCCAAAATGAGTGGATCCATTCATAGCTTCACCAACAATGCGTTAGGGCACCAGCTTTTAGGTAATTCCTCCAACACTGACTATTCCTTTTCTTTTCCACCTTTACCAGTTAATTATGTATTTGGCAAACCTTACAGTTATTTAGATTTGCATTTCTCTTCTCACTAGTGATGAAAAACATTCTTTCATTTATTTGATTGTTAATAGTTTGCAATTCTTCTTTTGAGAACTTTGTTCATAGCTTAAGACTGCTTACATCCTTGGGCAAATGAAGGTTTTTAAAGACAGAGTAGACCTGAGTATGCGTCTGTTCTTATGCAAAAAGAAAAGAACCAGAATATAAGAAGAAATTAAAGATGATACAGAGAAAGTCAAAGGAGTTAATGGTCAAATTTTATGAATCCTAAGTTTTCTATACTGTTTTTGTATATTTCCTTCTTCCTTCATCACTTCTTTCCTGTACTACCATAGTAGCCTACTAACTTACTTGCCTTTTTCTAATGTCTCCTCTCTTTAATCCATCCTCCATTATGGCCAAGATAATTTTCCTAAAAGACAGGTCTGGTCATGTTATTCTTTAGCTCAAGAATTTTCAGTGGCTACCTATTTATTATTGTACACAATATGAAATATTAGAATTGAGCATTTATAGAGCCTTAAGTTCAAATGCTACCTGTGACCCTGTTAGCATTGATCAGAGATCATGAATTGAATTTTAATTACTCTATACAGAAAATTGCAATAATTATGCTTTACTATTCACCTTGCTCCATTGACCTTTCCAGTCTTATTTCATATTAGTGCTCTCCATGAATTCCATATTATGACCAAGTTAGAATATTTATTCCTCAAATTTAATATTCTATCACTCAGCTCCATGAATTCACATAAGCCATTTCCCATGCACTGGGGGGTGCCTCCTCTCTGCCTCTCAAAATTTTAATCTTTCTTCAAGACTCAAATTGGGTGCCACTATCTTATGAATCAATCCTTCCCTAGTTATGATGATGATGATGATGATGATGATAGCAGCTATCATGTATAAAGCACCTACTATATGCCAGATATTATGCTAAGCACTAAATATAAGCTAATTTGATATTCATAACCACTCTAGGAGGTAAGCTTTATAAGCTCTCCAATTTAAAGTGCAGGAAACAGGCAAGCAGAGGTAAGTTGTCCAAGGTCACAGAGCTAGTAAAAATTTGAGGCAGGATTTGAACTTAATGCTCTATTCACTGCACCATCCAAACTCTCTGGTGCTCTTTTACATCCCACCCCTGTAGTTAGTGCTCACTCCCTACTCAATTTTGTCTTGTTCTATATTTATTTGAATATATATATGCATATATATATATATATATGTGTGTGTGTGTGTGTGCTCATTAGATGTTGGTATTGAGTTAAATTATAGTTTGGGGCATTTTTCTTTACCTGCTAACCATTAGTCTATTCCCAGAGGAAAACTGAGATTAATATTTGAAGGACTAATCCTAATGGTATAATGGAATTGGGGAAAGAAGGCTTTAGGGAGATAAAAATAGGAAGGGATAGAAACATAGAGACAGTCACCAAGCCAAAATAAGAGAGAGAACTTGGCCCTTGAGAGAAGACAAAAGTCACCTAGGACTTTAATATTCAAACAGTAAAAAATAGTAGCAAATTGAATTTACTTCAAATGCCCAAATCAATGCAAATATATGCCAGCTGGGAGATCCAAATGTAAAACAATTCTTTTCCATTCTGTTTACAAAATTGCTCCAATTAACATAAGAAACATCCCAATATGCTTTCTAAAATGCATATTAGGAAATTTGCTTCAGAAAAATCTCTGGAGAAGGATCTTTGCAACTCAGAAATGCACCTCCTCTTCAATGTTACTGTAAACTAGACTTACAAAGAGATGTTTTATAGAACTGGAATGAAATAGAATTAAATGATTTTTGCAAATAAAACCCAATGGACTAGATATAGTTTGTAGTCTGATTGCCTAAACAAGAAATTCCTACAGCAGAAAATAACACAGTGTAATTTATTACTCATCATCCTACAGTACAGATTTTACAGGCTGATTATATTCTAGTCTCTTAATGAACTTGCCATTATTCCCTATAGTAAGACCTTCTTAACTTTCCTTAAGTTTCCAATTAGGTATCCCCAAAAGAATCTTTCATTGTACTAGCATTTTCATGATGTAGAGAAGAGAGAATGAGAAGCAATGTGTATTAGCAAGACCATTGGAAGGCAGCCTGGCACAGTAGATAGAGTACTAGCAAGGGAATAAATGGAGTGAGGTTTGAATCCCACTGCTGCCAATTATTACCAGTATGACCTTGGGCAAGTCACTTAATTTCAATAGATCTCAGTTCCTCCTCTGAAAAATGAGAAACATCTAAAACCCTACTAGCTCTAAATCTATGTGTTTATGACAGGCTACAGTGTCCTGAATTTGAATCTTGATTATGGACGCCAGCCTATTGTGTCTCCATTTCCTCATACATTAAATGGGGCTAACAATAATTGTAGTATTCTCAATATGCTGTTGTGAGGATCAAATATGTTAATATATATAAAGTACTTTGTAACTTTAAAGCATGATATTAATGTCAACTATTGATATGAACATAATATTCCATTAAAAGGGTCAAGATAATTCCTGGTTTTATATTTGGCCAAGATATAGCCTGGAATAGTGAAGAAATCATTAGATTTGGGTGCCAGAATCCCTAGTATGAAATCAGGACTGGCTACTTACTACCTTTGTGAACTGGGCAAGTGATGCAATCTCTATTGACCTCAAATTCCTCCACTCTAAAAATGAAGAGATTCCTAAAAAAAGGTATTGAATGCCCCTTGCAGATATTGTATGAAGTGGAAAGAACATTGGGTTCGAACTTGGAAAACTTGGATTCAAAGCACAGTTCATATACTTACTGCCTAGTTGACTGTGGTCAAGTCATTTCACCTCAAATGACTTCAGTTTTCTTATTTGCAAATAGGGAAAGATTAAACATGGCTTCTGGGGTCACTTTCATGAACTCTTAATATATGAAATGATGAAAAAATCCCAAGATTTAAAGACCAGTTGAAGCATTTGGGGATGCTTAACTTGGAAAAGTCACTTGTGGAGGGAGAGAGGAATATATGTGTTTTGTGAGGAAGGGGAGAGATAGAATGGTCATTTTTATTTGAAGGGCTGTCATATGGAACATGGATTTGACATGTTTCATTTGGACCTAGAAAGCAGAACTAGGGACAATGATACAGGGCAGGAAGTAAAAGTGATGAATTGCAAAGAGACAAATTTAGACTTAATGTCAAAAAAAAAAACTCCCAACAGTTTGTGCTATCTGTGAGGAGGCAGCTTGGTGAAATTAAACCAGGTCAAATACTAGCTCCTTTACTTACCCTCTGTGTAATCTTAGGCAACTCAACTCATTCAACTGTTTCAGACTTCATTTTTTCATCTAAATAATAAAGGCATTGGATAAGTTTAACTCTCAAGTCCTTCTAGCTCTAAAACCATGATCCTATATCTTTTTTTAACTTTTAATTTAATTTAATTTTTAAAATATTTTTCCATGATTACATGATTCCTATTCTCTCCCTCCCCTCTTCCGTCCCCCCTCCTGGAGCTGACAAACAATTCCTCTGGGTTATACATGTATTATATGATCCTATATCTTGAGAGGTAGTAGTCTAAGCAAAGCTACACCCACCACCCAAGTTCTTCAGACAAAGACTGGATGATGCCTATTGGGTATGCTGGAAAGGGATTTCTGTGCAGGTGAGGCTTGGATGAGACGCCCATTGATCATTTAGGCTAGAATTCGTTTCCAACTCTGAGTTTCTGTAAAATTTCTTGCAATTTTACTGGGAAGGTCCTTTCCAATATTTTACAAGAGGCAAGAGGTTACAGAATAGCAAAACATCTAAAGATCAAAAGACCTATCAGATCATTGCCTTCAAATGTAATGTTTGTTGTTCAGTCATTCAATCGTGTCTGACTCTTCATGACCCATGGGCCATACTATCTATGGGGTTTTCTTGATGAAGATCCTGAGTGGTTTGTAATTTCCTCCTCCAGTTCAAATGTCTTACCTGCTTTATAAGGACAATGGTTTTAAAAGTCACTTGGCATTTGATGAGATGAGATTCCAGGGCCCTCTCTGTGTTTGGGGGCACCTAAGAGATATCACTCCCAGGAATGCGAATATATCCACTGGGACCTTGCTGATAAGATATGGGGAATTCAAGATGACTTAACTGGGGAGGAGTGAATAAACATTTGTTAAATATCTATTGTGTTAAATGCTTTACAAAGAATATTTCCTTTGATCCCCACAAAATCTTGGGATTATGATCCCCACTTTATAGTTGAGGTCACCTTTGGGGAAACCTAGATGTGAATTATTTATCCGGAGTATATTAGGAGAATTTCCTAGCACAACTTTGGTCAGGGGCAACAAGCCCTTTTATATCTAGTCCATGTGATCTTATTATAAGTCCTTGGGTCATAGATTACATTTGTGAATTAGATAATTGCCCTAATTCATTAGAAATCACTTTAGCCAAGAGATTTGTAAGCAAACTTTGACCAATTTCTCTTTGAGATAGTTCAGTGTACATGTGTGTGACAGAGAGACAGACAGAGAGAAAAAGGGAAAAGTTTGTGTCACAGAGAGACAGTCAGACAGACAGAAAGACAAAGAGAGACAAAGAGACACTGCCTCTCATATAGATTTCTATCCGTTCTCTTGTATAACTACTTAAATCATTCTAGCAAATCAAATCTCTTTTTAGCTCTTAGCTTTGAAGGGCAGAGACATAAACTAAGAATTCAGTTAAAATTTAAGAGAACTTCCAAAACAGAAACTTTATTTTCAGTTCTAAGGGACATGCTTTCCATCTCCTCTTCCCATCTAATGAGAACTGGGCATCAGTGATTCAAGGTCCCCTCAAGCAGTGCATGTCATAATTTATTTTAGCATTATGTTTGAAGAAGAGAAAAATCAGAGACCATGTGGTGAGGAGAACATCTTGCTTGTTTTCTTTACAGAAACAATTTTCATTTGGTATGATATGATGCCTTTAGATCCTATCTTGTAGGCAACAGCAGCAGGACATGTAGAGGGAATATTCTTGCCTATAGAATCAAATGACACAAAACCCAGATCAAAGAAATTTAGAAGTATCTTTCCTACTTGGAAGGATTTGTAAAAGAGGAAATACTCAAAGGCAGAAATAGATTGATGTAGTGATTGGAGCACGGCTTTAAGAATCATAAGGACTCAGTGCTACTTTGTCTTCACATCAACTCTAGGACTGCTTTATCACTTGGAGTACTACCAAGAAGCCAGCAAGCCTGTAGAGGAGCCTTATCCACAGGATCATTGATTTTGAGTTGGAAGAGATTTCAGAAGTCATCAATCCCTCATTTAGATGAAGAAACAGGTCTAGAAAAATTAAGTGAGTTGTTCAAGGTCACACAGTTAATGAGAGGCAAAACTGGAATTCAAACCCAGATCTTTTGACTCAAAATTCATCATTGTTTCCATGATACCATACTTTTTTGGTAGTAGTAAAGATTTTTTTATTCAGTATTTTACTTTTATCAATTGCATGTAAAAACAATTTTTAACATTTAAAAAAATATTTGAGTTCAAAATTCTCTTCCTCCTTTCCTCTCTATCCTCCTTGAGAAGATAAGCAACTTGGTTTAAGTTATATGTGTGCAACCATGTAAAACGTATTTCCACATTAGTCATGTTTTTATGCAGAACAACCAAAAAAAAAGAAAGTAAAAACTAGTAGACTTCAATCTACAGACTCAAGCCCTTCTTTCTATGGAAGTGGATAGCATTTTTCATTGTAAGTCCTTCAGAATTGTCTTGAGTCATTTGTGCCATATTTTTTGAAAGGATTAGAGAGAAATGGATCATATTCATCTATGCTACCCACGCTTATCCCAACACTTCTGGCAGAATTATAACATGAAGGAAAAGAGGAATCAAGAGATTAAACTAATGGCAAGACCAGAAATGTGTGAGCAGGATAGTAATAACAGATTAGTTTTCAAGGTTCTGGACAATTAAGATAGTAAGTAGAAAGCAAAAAGTGAGGGAGAGTTGAGGAAGTATCACCAAAATACACAGACACACACACACACACATTCTCATTCCTAATTCAGGGAAGTTTTAACAATGAATGTAAGTCATGGTTTGGGAATAATGTCATAAGAAGTACGGAAGAAAGTCCTGTTCTTCCATAGGCACTATCTACAGGGGGAATAAGAAATTTCTTCCTTTCAGTTTTTATCAGTAAAGAAAAACAATAATTAGTAAGGTTAATATTAACACATTATTATGGTGAGAGAGACAGACAGAGAGAGAGAGAGAGAGAGAGAGAAGGAGGGAGGAAGGAAGGGGGAGAAAGAGAGGGAGGGAGGGAAAGAGGAAAGAGAGAGAGAGAGAGAGAGAGAGAGAGAGAGAGAGAGAGAGAGAGAGAGAGAGAGAGAGAGAGAGAGAGAGAGAGAGAGAGACGGAGGGAGGGAGACAAAGAGAGAGCGAGAAAGACAGAGACAGAGAGAGCTTGAAGGTTTGCAAAATGCTTTATAATGATCTATAATGATCTAAGGTTTGGATCAACATCTCACACCCTACACCAAGATAAACTCAGAATTTGTGAATGACCTGAATATAAAGAAGGAAACTATAAGCAAATTAGGCAAATATAAAATAGTATACTTGTCAGATCTTTGGGAAAGAAAAGACTTTAAAACTAAGCAAGAGCTAGAAAAAAATCAAAAAATGTAAAATCAATAATTTTTTACATCAAATTAAAAAGTTTTTGTACAAACAAATCTAATGCATCCAACATTAGAAGGGAAGCAACAAATTGGGAAACAATCTTCATTACAAAACCTCTGACAAAGGTCTAATTACTCAAATTTATAAAGAGCTAAATCAATTGTACAAAAAATCATGCCATTCTCCAATTGATTAAATGAGCAAGGGACATGAATAGGCAATTTTCAGTCAAAGAAATTGAAACTATTAATAAGCACATGAAAAAGTGTTCTAAGTTTCTTATAATCAGAGAAATGCAAATCAAAACAACTCTGAGGTATCAGCTCACACCTAGCAAATTGGCTAACATTTGGCAAAGGAAAGTAATGAATGGTGGAGGGGATGTGGCAAAGTTGGGACATTAACTCATTGCTGGTGGAGTTGTGAATTGATCCAACCATTCTGGAGGGCAATTTGGAACTATTGTCTGCCCTTTGATCCAGTCATTGCACTGCTGGGCTTGTACCCCAAAGAAATAATAAGGAAAATGAGGGGATGCCCTACAGTTGGAGAATGGCTGAACAAATTGTGGTATATGTTGGTGATGGAATACTATTGTGCTCAAAGGAATAATAAAGTGGAGGAATTCCATGGGGACTAGAACAACCTCCAGGAATTGATGCAAAGTGAGAGGAGCAGAACCAGGAAAACATTGTACACAGAGACTGATCCACTGTGGTACAATCTAATGTAATGGACTTCTCCATTAATTGGCAATGTAGTGATCCTGAACAACTAGGAGGAATCTACACGAAAAACCACTACCCACATTCAGAGGAAACACTGTGGGAGTAAAAACACCGAAGAAAAACAACTGCTTGAATACATGGATGGAAGGGACATGGTTGGGGATGTAGGCTCTAAATGAATATCCTAGTGCAAACAACAACATGGAAATAGGTTCTGATCAAGGACACATGTAATACCCAATGAAATTGCACATTGGCTGTGGGAAAGGTGGGTAGAGGGGAGAGAGGGAAATAATGTGATTATTGTTACCAAGGAATAATGTTCTAAATTGACTAAATAAACTAATTCAAATGGGGAAAAAATAGTTAGGAGACTTGAGATTCAATTATGACTAGACTTCTTAATACCTGTTTGACCTTGGAATGATCTCCTCCACATTTCTTTAAAACCCTTACATTCCCCCTTAAAATCAATGCTATGTATTGGTTCCAAGGCAGAAGAGCAGTGGACTAGGCAATACGAATTGATGATTTGCCCAGGGTCAGACAGCTAGAAAGTGTCTGGGGTCAGATTTGAACCCAAGAATTCCCATTTCTAGGCCTGGCTCCCAATCTACTGAACCACCTAGCTCCCCACCTCTTCCACATTTTCTGCCTTAGTTCTTCATCAATTAAATGAGAAGGGGCCAATTAGATTGTCACTAAAGTTCCTTTCATCTCTAACATTCCAGGATCTTTGTCAGATTATAAAGGGGATTTTTACACAAGAAAAAGGAGATTTAGGAAGAACAATGGCTATGTTTAATTATTTGAAGAATTGTCTTGAAAGAGTTATTATCCTTGGTCTGCCTATCTCCAAAGGAAGAACTAAGACTGAACTAAGGGTGTAAGTTATCAGAAGGTAGATTTCAGCTTGATATATAGGAGAAAATCTTAACAATTACATCTGTCCGAATGAATAACTCAAGGGGAAATGGATGTGTCCACGGGTCGTAAATGTAAAGAAGGAAGGATCTAAGGTATAGTAAATACCTTAATCTAATACACAGATACCAATATATTAGATATATTGAATCTAACCCTTTCATTTGACATATGAGGAAACTGAGGTCTGGAAACAATAATATTTCCTTAGATTCACATAGATAATAAATATTTGAGGTAGGATGAGAACCCATATCTTCCTCATTTTAAGACCAATGCTCTATTCACTACACCATGCTATCTCAAAGTGATCTAAGTCAAATGATGCACCTCTCTACCATATTCTGTCCCTCTGTCAAATATGGACATGAGAAATTAGGAAACAATGTTTTAAATGATTTAGACTGTGTCTAAAGAAACATGGAAAAGAAAAAAATTGAGCAACTCAAGTAAAGAAGGCTCCCTGTTTCATCTTGATTATCTATACCTTTCAGACAAAGATAACTAAGGAGAATGAATGAGAATACTATTTTATTTTTTAAAGGATATTTTAATTTTATTTTTCTACTACATTTAAAAACATTATTTTCATTTCCACATTCCCTTCCTTTCCCTCCCCCTTCTTTGATAAGGCAAGAACTGTGATAGAGATTATATGTGTACAATCATGTAAAACACATTCCGATATTAGCCATGTTGCAAAAGAGACCACAGGCCAAAAACAATTAAAACCTAAGAAAAATAAAGAAACAAAGTTTGCATTGATCTGCATTCAGAAGAATACTATTTTAACCATAAAAGCAGCTTAATTCTCTAATTCTCAATGAATGTGAAGGAGGAAAACAACCACTAAATTAAAATTCTGAAATAAACACAGTGGATTGGAATATGAGAATAAAGGGTACGCCATCTATGGGTCAACTCAAAGAAAGATGACAGGATCATTTTCACTGAATATTCATTTAGTTTAGTAATCAATTGATTGATTATACAGAAACGTATATAGGAATAGCAACTGAGTTGCCACTGTAAAGGATATCATACAATACTGGAAAAATTATAGTTGAGACTGTGGAGTAGAAATCACCAGGATAAAAAAATGCCAGGTTGTCTGTAATAATGTTCACTGAAATTCTCACCAGCTCTGACAGTTTCTGAGCTGCCTGCTTAGGGGGATCTTTGCTGTTAAACAATCAGCATGGTTTATCTTGACTGAATGACAGGATGTGGGAAGGCTGGTTTATTGCCAGTCACTTCAGTTCTTCCATCTCTTGATGGTTACAACAGCCAAATAAAAATAAAGTACATCTTTGAATAAAATATAACAAAAATTTACTGGGATAATTGCATCAAAGAATATTAGAGACGGAAGATCCGAGGTGAGGCAGAGTTAACCAATGTCACTCAGATAGCAAGTGGCAGAACTAGGTTGGCCCCCAGTCTTCAGACCTAAATCCACATCACTTTCCATCATAACAGTTTGAAATGACTTGTTACTGAGCTCCCACCAGTTTCTGGGGCTAATTTGGAAATAGAGCGGTGGTGTGGTCCTTATGGAATAAGGTATGGAGTAGCTTTCCATTGATCTTCTAACTTGTATGTCCCTTGAATACAAAGGTCTCTCCATCTATTTGTGGAACACCTCGACAATAAATCAGGGTATCATACTTTGACTTGTTACTGTCAGAGTTCTTCTGAGATAAAATCATGGCTATTTGGTGAGCATCTTTCAGCATGTTTCTGAGCCATCAGCTATACTGTTTGTAAGTGTTCACATATTCATCTTCTGAGATTCCAAAACAGAAATCCATTGGTAGGCATGACTTTCACAAATTCATCGTCAAATTTGATGAAAAGTCTATGGAGTTTCCTGGTTAAGTGGTAATAGAGATAACCTATGCTGACTTCAATAAGGTTTTTCTTTTCCCTCATGTTCCCAACATATTCCACACTGTGAAGCTGGATCAGGCAAATTGTGGGTCTCCTTGAGAATGAGATCATGTGATTCTCTATTATAGGCTCATAAGATCACAGTTCTAGAGTTGGAAAGTACCAATGAGGCTATCTTGACTACCCATTATAGATGATGAAACTGAGGCACAAAAAGGACACAGTTCAAAGGTAGTAAGCATTTATGCCTTCCAAAGCCAACATTTCATTAAGGAATTTGTTCTTTTGAGATTAAAGTCTCTCTCTCTTGATCAGAGTAGATCCTGTCAGGGAATTCATGTGCTGAGAAATGCTTCGCCTACATCATTTTATTGACTGTGTGTGATTTTTGGCTCCAAGTTAGGCTTTCTTGTGCATACCTGGGGAATTGGTCAACTACTACAGTCTTTCAGATTCATTTCAGAGATAAAAACATAATACAGATAAGTTATGTAGGTTTTCTAGTACTAATATTCCCTAAATACAAGGACATAGTGCTTTTCTTTGCACACAAGTACATCTTCACTTCTTAGTGATGTCATTCCACCAAGATGGAAACCTTGGGCCAATAAAATTAATTCCTTATAAATTCCAAGATGCTACCTTGATTTTATTCATGCAATCATCATGCAATGCTTTTATGACTATAGAGATATGCTTTGGGCAGCACCAAGTGACCTGGTACCATGGATGGAATCAGTCAAGTAAGTTACAATATTTCAAAGCACAATTCCAACTTTTTCCATTGGATCAACAATAAGGTACATTTTTTGAGAGAAGTCAAGATCATTAGCATCAAGTCTTTGTTTATTGACTTGTATCACTTCTCAAAGTCAATCAGTCAACGTCTGTTGTCACCACTCATCCATAGACAACTGAGGCAGGAAACATAGGTTCAATGAAATGAAGTTTACATATGGTTCTAGCATGTTGTCTGATGGAAGTCCCAACTCCTATCAGCCAAACTTGCATTTATTATGTCTTAGGTCCTCTGTATCACATATTGTTTTTACCCCTTCATTTGATAACACCATAGTTTCAATGTCATATGGCCTTTGGGATAGAGCATGTGTCCATATTAGTCTTCCCTGGCTGGTAGCAAACACTGAATTCAGAGTTGGCTGATGCTGTTATCCAACCCTGGCAAGGAACAAATAACTTGGCACTGGTCAAAATGTGAATCAATGGATTGTTTTCAGTCCAAACCAACAATCTCACTTCATACATATAATCTTTTAATGATTTAGTGATATCTCATTTTAAAGCCAAGACTTCAATTTATCTATGGCATACCAAGTCTCATTGTCACTAAATCTTTTGCTGCCAAATGTAATTATTTGCTGTTGTCAACTATTCTCTTTGCATAGAAATATTCCCAGGCACTCCAGGCTACCATTGGTATGTATGGCTTACTTGAATCTGCAGACCATATTCTAGACCAGTGATGGTGAAACTTTTAGAGACTGAGTGCCCAAACTACAACCCTCATGCTGCATGTGAGCCCTGCACCTTACCCCAGACAGGGGAAGGAGGAAGCACTCCCATTGGGCTGCTGGGCAGAGGGGCAGGTGATGAATGAAATGTCCTCAAGCACACATGGAGAGGGGGAAGGGAGTATTCCCCCTTTGTAATGCTCTGGCACACATGCAATCAGTTTGCCAACACAGTTCTAAACCAAACCTCAAGTTGTACACCAAAACTAGTGCAGGTGTGAGAACTTTACCCAAAACTTTGAAATCTTTTATATATTTGTCTGTCCATCAATTTCCCAATGGTGACATCAATTTTAAAACAAATCAGTTTTTCTGTACTTTCCATTTCTGGTAATCTACAATCATGTATACTTGGGTAAAGGCAGTCAATAGTTTAGCAATAGAACAGCTCTTAACAAATATGCAATTCTTGAACCAAATCTTTAAAAGTCTTTATATCTCAAAGGTTGTGTGGATATGATCCATTCAAAAACATTTTTGTCTTCTATGAATCAGAGTTCATACCTTATTGAAATACTGCATACTTGGTAGCAATTCTACAGAATTGGCATTTACCAGTTAAAAGCTTTAGTACAGGAGGGTGGAGTCAAGATGGCAGCTTAGAAGCAGCAAAAGTTCAGAACTCTGAAAACTCTTGCTTACCAATCACAAACTGAATGCTCCTAGGGGACTGAAACTCAAACTTAACAACAAGACAGAGGAGGGGAACCCTTCTTCTGGACTCAAATCAAAAGGTACGCCCCCCAAAAGCTGGAATCCGAGAACACTTGGGTCTAAGGGGAAAGCAGCAGGAAGGTCCCAGGACCCCTCCCCCCAACCCAGAGTGCTGTGGCAGTGGAAACCTCTGGGTGGGCAAAGGTGCTGGTTTGGAAGGTCTACCTTGTGAGCAGCAGGGAGCTGGGCTCAGAGCATCCAATGCGGTCAGTGGGGAGGAAGCCAAGGAGAGACTGGGGAGCCTGAAGCCCCATGGCTGGGTCATACCATCTGGTTCCAGTCTCACCAGAGGTTTTTGCCTCGGGGCACATCCAGAGCAACCCAGTTGAACCTAATCCCATCAGGACTCCTCAGAGCCCATAGAGGCCAGGACTCCTCCCCCTCTCTCCCTAGAGTGCAGGGACCCCCACAAGGACAGGAACCTCGGGGTGGGCAAAGGCACTGGGGAAGCTTGCAGACAGCTGAGAAGCAACTGGAGAGAACTGGAGAGACCCTGGGTGGCACCAGCCTCAGAGCACATACAGCCCAACCCAGTTGAACTTAATCCGATCAAAAGCCTCCAGAGGAACTTCTGGGTAAGCATGGCTGCAGAGTAGACATGGCTGGCTTCCTCTCCTCAGACCCAATGTCACAGATGACCCCAAAAGACCCCCCCAAAACAAAAACAACCATCCTCATAAGAAGGGAGAGACCCCACACTAAGGCGCAGCACTGAAGGTAGGTGGGACTTCGGCATTTCCACAATATAAGGGAACAAAAAGCTGACCCACACTCCCCCCACCCACCACACTGACGGAGCCAGAGCTTAAGTCGGCACAGGCCAGAATCAACAAGTGAGGGAGGGGCACCCCAGGACTGAACAATGGGCAGCACCAAGTCTGGAGACCTGAGTAAGACCACCAAGAACCCCCACCTGTGAGTAGCAAAACCCAAAACCCCAGCAGGTTGGCAAGGGCAGTTCAGATCGCGGGCACCAAGAACTACTGCACTATAATCAACAAGTGCGTGAAAGGATCCCCTGAAGTGAGCAAGGGGCACCCACAGGTCTTGGGAGTTAACTAAAAACACCAAATACCCACACCTGAGAGCAGTAACATCCGAAACGCCAGTAGGCAGGGGAGGGCAGACCCTGGGTTTCCCCGGGAAGACAGCGCAGCTGCAGAGAACAGGGAATTTGCCTGGGGCTAAAGTCTTGATCATGAGACCCATACACTGAGAGCCAGCCCACCTCACTCAGATTTCTGACTGGAAAGAGGAGAAATAAAAACATAGAGATGGCAAACAGTGCACAGGAGCAACAGCCTCCAAACACCAAGAAAAGCAAGAAGAAGGGGGTGACTTTGAATACATTTTATGGAACAAAAATACAAAATACAGAGGAAATAGAAGAGGAAACACAAACAAATGCTCCAAAACCTTCCAAAAGAAATAGAAATTCTACACAAGCTCTTGAAGAATTTAAATTGCAAATTATCAAAAAGATGGAAGCTTTCTGGCAGGAAAAATGGGAAATAATGCAAAAGGAACTCAGCAATCTGAGGGACCAAAATATGCAAAGGCAGAAACAGCTCAAAGCCTCAAAAAACAGGTCAGAACAAACTGAAAAAGAAAACCAGTCTTTAGCGGTCAGACTCGGACAACTGGAAGACAATGATCTTGCAAAAGAGTAAGAATTAATAAAGCAAAGTCAAAAGACTAAGGAATTAGAAGATATCATAAAATGTCTCACTGACAAGGTGACAGACCTGGAAAACAGAGGAAGGAGAGACAATCTGAGAATCATTGACCTACCAGAAAAGCCAGAAATAAACAGTAATCTTGGCATTATAATACAAGATATCATCAAAGAAAACTGCCCAGAAATTCTAGAACAAGGGGACAAAATATGCATTGAAAGAGTTCACAGAACACCCTCTACACTAAATCCCCAAAAGACAACTCCTAGGAATGTAATTACCAAATTCCAGAGCTTCCAAGCAAAAAAAAAAATCTTACAAGAAGCCAGAAAAAGACAATTTAGATATAAAGGAATACCAATGAGGGTCACACAGGACTTAGCATTTCCACTCTGAATGACCATAAGGACTAGAACATGATATTCAGAAAGGCAAGAGAGCTGAGTCTTCAACCAAGAATCAGCTATCTATCAAAAGTGACTATATACTTTCAGGGGAAAGTATGGGAATTTAAAAAATTCAAGATTTCCAAGTATTCATAAAGAAAAGACCAGAGCTCTGTGGAAAGTTTGACATCCAAACACAAAGAGCAAGAGAAACATGAAAAGGTAAATATGAAGGAAAGGGAAAAGGAGAAAAATGTTATCTTTTTCTTTTCAAACTCTCTGCTATAAGGACTACATTTATATCAAATTATATATATTAATATGTGGGGGAAATGTAATGTATAACTCTCAAATATTGTATGCATCAGTAGGGTAATAGGAAGAATCACACATAGGGAAAGTTTGGGGCATCAAAACAATATGGAGAAGGGGAGAAAGAAAAAAAAGGGAGGGGGGAATCGTCGATGGTACTAAGATATACTTGAAGAAATGGAAAAAAAACTAAATAGAATAATCTTTCTCACACAAAAATACACATGGGAAGGGGGGGAGAATTCTCCTATAAGAAGGAGAGGAAGAGAGTTTATACTTAAACCTTACTCTCAGTGAAATCAACTCTGAGAGTGAAGAGCATCTAGATCCATTGGGATCTTGAATTCTGTCTTATCCAACAGGGTAAGGGAGAAGGGAAAACCAAGGGGGAGAGGGAGGGATGGAACACAAAAAAGGAGGGAAGGAGAAGGGGGAGGGGAAGGGAACAAAAAGGGAGGGGCTAGAAAGGGAAACATATCAAGGGAGGTGACAAGGGGGACAGATTTAAAGTAAATCACTGGTTTAAAAGGTTATAGCTAAAGAAGAAAGATCAGAATTCAGGGAGGATATCAAAATGCCAAGGAGTCCACAAGTGACAATCATAACTTTGAACATGAATGGGATGAACTCACTCATAAAACGTAGATGAATAGCAGAATGAATTAGAATCCAAAACTCTACCATATGTTGTCTTCAAGAAAAACACATGAGGTGGGTAGATACTCACAAGGTCAGAATTAAAGGATGGAGTAAGACCTTTTGGGCCTCAACTGATAGAAAGAAGGCAGGAGTTGCAATCATGATATCTGACAAAGCCAAAGCACAAATAGACCTGATTAAAAGGGATAGGGAAGGTAAATATATGTTGTTAAAAGGGGCTATAGACAATGAGGAAATATCACTAATCAACATGTATGCACCAAATAGTATAGCACCCAAATTTCTAATGGAGAAACTAGGAGAATTGAAGGAGGAAATAGACTGTAAAACCATATTAGTGGGATATCTGAACCAACCACTGTCAAATTTAGATAAATCAAATTAAAAAATAACTAAGAAAGAGGTAAAAGATGTGGATGAAATCTTGGAAAATTAGAATTAATAGACATATGGAGAAAAATAAATAGGGACAAAAAGGAATACACCTTCTTCTCAGCACCACATGGCACATTCACAAAGATTCACAAAAGACACTAGGTCACAGAAACATGGCATACAAATGCAGAAAAGCAGAAATAATAAATGCAGCCTTTTCATATCATAAGGCAATAAAAAAATGATCAGTAAGGGTACATGAAGAGCCAAATCAAAAAATAATTGGAAATTAAATAATATGATACTCCAAAATCGGTTAGTTAGAGAACAAATCATAGAAACAATTAATAATTTCATTGAGGAAAATGACAATGATGAGACATCCTTTCAAACCTTATGGGATGCAGCCAAAGTAGTACTCAGAGGAAAATTCATATCCCTGAGTATCCCTAACAAAAATAGGACGGGCAGAGATCAATGAATTGGAAATGTAAATAAAAACAACTTGAAAGAGAACAAATTAAAAACCCCCAGAAGAAAACCAAACTAGAGATCCTAAAAATGAAGGGAGAAATTAATAAAATCAAAAGTGATAGAACTATTGAACTAATAAATAAGACTAGAAGCTGGTACTTTGAGAAAACAAACAACTTAGACAAAGTACTGGTCATTCTAATTTAAAAAAGGAAAGAAGAAAAGCAAAAGGATAAAGGATCAAAGATATCCAGGGAAATAATGAAAAAAAAATACAAAGGAAGGTGGCCTTGCAGTCCCAGATCTCAAACTCTATTATAAAGCAGTGGTCATCAAAACAATTTGATACTGGCTAAGAGACAGAAAGGAGGATCAGTGGAATAGACTTGGGGTAAGTGACCTCAGCAAGACAGTATATGACAAACCCAAAGACCCCAGCTTCTGGGTCAAAAACCTACTATTTGACAAAAACTGCTGGGAAAATTGGAAGACAGTGTGGGAGAGATTAGGTTTGGATCAACACCTCACACCCTACACCAAGGTAAACTCAGAATGGGTGAATGACTTGAACATAAAGAAGGAATCTATAAGCAAATTAGGTGAACACAGAATAGTTTACATGTCAGACCTGTGGGAAGGGAAAGACTTTAAAACCAAGCAAGGCATAGAAAGAGTCACAAAATGTAAAATAAATAATTTTGATTACATCAAATTAAAAAGTTTCTGTACAAACAAAACCAATATAACCAAAATGAGAAGGGAAGCAACAAATTGGGAAATAATCTTCATAACAAAAACCTCAGACAAAGGTCTAATTACTGAAATTTACAAAGAGCTAAATCAATTGTACAAAAATTCAAGCCATTCTCCAATTGATAAATGGGCAAGGGACATGAATAGGCAGTTTTCAGCCAAAGAAATCAAAACTATTAATAAGCACATGAAAAAATGCTCTAAATCTCTTATAATCAGAGAGATGCAAATCAAAGCAACTCTGAGGTATCACCTCATACCTAGCAGATTGGCTAACATGACAGCAAAGAAAAGTAATGAATGCTGGAGGGGATGTGGCAAAGTAGGGACACTAATTCATTGCTGGTGGAGTTGTGAATTGATCCAACCATTCTGGAGGGCAATTTGGAACGATGCCCAAAGGGCGATAAAAGATTGTCTGCCCTTTTATCCAGCCATAGCACTGCTGCATTTGTACCTCAAAGAAATAATAAGGAAAAAAAGACTTGTACAAGAATATTTATAGCTGTGCTCTTTGTGGTGGCCAAAAATTGGAAAATGAGGGGATGCTCTTCAATTGGGAAATGGCTGAACAAATTGTGGTATATGTTGGTGATGGAATACTACTGTGCTCAAAGGAATAATAAAGTGGAGGAATTCCATGGAGACTGGAACAACCTCCAGGAAGTGATGCAGAGTGAAAGGAGCAGAACACGGAGAACATTGTACACAGAGACTGATACATTGTGGTACAATCAAACATAATCGACTTCTCCATTAGTGCCAATACATTTCCCTGAACATTCTTCAGTGTCCTAGAAAAAAAACACTAGCCACAAGCAGAGGACAAATTGAGGGAGTAAAAACACAGAAGAAATGCAACTGCTTGACTACAGGGGTGGAGGGGATATGACTGAGGAGAGACTCTAAATGAACACTCTAATGCAAATACCAACAACATGAAAATGGGTTCGACTCAAGGACACATGTGATACCCAGTGGAATCTTGCGTCAGCTATGGGAGGGGTGGTGGGAGGGGGGGAAGAAAAGAAAATTATCTTTGTTTCCAATGAATAATGTGTGAAAATGACCAAATAAAATAATGTTTAAAAAAAAAGCCTTAGTACAACTTCCTTTAGTCTTAGTGATGCTTTCATTTAAGAGTTAGGTAGTGATACAGGGTATAGGTCACTGGGCCTAGAATCTGGAAAAACTGAGCTCAAATGTGACCACATACATTTATTAGCTGTGTGAACTTGAGCAAGTCACTTAAACTTTATCCGTGTTAGTTTTATTCATCAGTAAAATGGGGATGATACGACAACTTAACTCTCTGGATTGTTATAAGAATTAAATGAGGTAAAAAAATTTTAATGTAGCACTGTGTCTGTCACATAGTAGGCACTATAAAAATTTATTCCCTTCTTTTCCTCTCTCAATAAGTTTTTCTTCATTTTTTCCCCAGTATTTTCCCTCTAAAATAAGGTCATTAAGGTATACCATCCCTTCAAGTTGTTCATATCTCCAATTACATTCTCCCTCAGGTGTAATATTGCAGATATATGCAAGGTATTTCAGGAAATACAATCAAGCTTGTAAAATCCAGCTGGAGAGACTAAAGCAATCTTCTCTTTGTCCCTCTGCAATAGAAATCGGCTATGGTCCAACACTGAGAAATACGGACTATCTAAAAGAAAATCCAAGGGTTGTTTTGTTTTGTTTTTTAACTTATGGTATGGCATACTGTTCCACTTTGGTTCTTTTTTTCAAAGTCCAATAGTTGATACATACTTTTATTTTTCTATTCTTCTTTCATATCCTAATCTTCTGAACTCATTGATGAAGCCATTGGCCTGGAGTAGGTCTCAAAGATGATTTCTGAGGTCATTCATCCCAGAAAAAGAAATCTTCCCAGATCATTCTTCGAATGGACAGGAATTGGTGAGCTATGAATTGTTCCTTGTTTAAATCTCACAGCCCACTCTTTTAAGTGAGAACACATGAATCCACTCACTAAGCTTTCATTTCAACTGATTTTTCCATTTTTCTGGGACTTAGAGAATTCTCAGTCACAAATTTCAGAATCTGACTGTAGAGTTGAGATTTCAGTGCTCACTAAAGTAGTGTTATAGAGTGTAGTATGGATGTAGCCTCCCTCCTCTCCATACAGAATCATCTGGTCAGAAAAATGTGCTGTCTTTCAGTCTATTCATCAGTTCTGAAGAGCATTGAATTCATTATAGGCTGGCCAAAAGGCTCTCATGTATGGAAAAAAAAAATCCACCAAAATATGGAGTCTTAGTCCAATGAACAAAACAGGTCTCAAGAACATCTTTATTGTGTTTTAGGGGGAACATTAATTCAGCCTATTTGGACAAGTCTTAGGCAACTGAGAAGTCATGTCAATGATTTAGCTATAGACTAAGCAGGGCATAAGAGTAACTTTCCTACTTTTTTGGCAGGAATGTGGATGGGTGTTGCCAGAACTATCCTAGGATACATGACAGCTATTACTTCTACCATAGCCTGGGTTCAAATTCCAACTCTGCCCTTACTACTTATATGACTTTGGATAATCATTTACTTTCTCTATGCTTTAGTTAGCTCCATAAATCAGCTACTAAGTCATAGACTATATGCCATCTATATTGAAAGATTTCCATGATTAAAGATATCATAGCCCCATAATTTAATTACCCTGCTATTTACCAGAGTATCAAGTTGGAAGGGAACTCAGAGGCCATTTAATCAAATTCCCTCATTTTACAGATGAGGAAATCGAGTCTTAGGCAGATTAAATTACTCATACAGTTGTTGAATTTGAATTCAATCCTCTTTTCTCTGCATCATGACTTGCTCAAGTTCAGGTATAAACTTTGACTCTGGGCTTAGACAGTAATAAAGTTTATTTTTTTAATTAAGAAAATGCTTTGGTAAAATCTAACAATACTTTATAATTTCAAAGATCTGTGAGTTCTATGGATGTGCCTTTAGTCAATATAACTCATGACCTTTCCATGACTTGGGAAGAGTTTGCAGGAGTTGCTATGGCCACATTGATAAGCTAATCACTCTATAGGCAATCCACTGAAGAATTCCTTCAACCTTAGCTAGTCTGGTCTTCAGAGAATAGATATATATTCTATTACCATTCCTAACTCAGATCCTTTCTGGTTTGATAACTGGAAAGTTTGTGCTTTGTTAGCATGACCTTCAAGAATTCTGAGTCATCATACTACATGTACAAAAATATTTATAGCAGCTCTTTTTGTGGTGGCAAAGAATTAGAAATTGGGGATGCCCATCAATTGGGGAATAGCTGAGTAAATTGTGGTAAATGTAGGTAATGGAATACTATTGTGTTGTAAGGAATAATAAACAAGATGATTTCAGAAAAAAGCTGCAAAGATCTGCAGGAACTGATGCAGAGCAAAATAAGCAGAACTGAGAGAACATTGAACACCACAACAGCAAGATTGGACAGTGATCACCTGTGAAGTCTTGGCTATCCTCTGCAATGATCTGGGACAATCCCGAAAGTCTTATGATGAGGAATTCTAGACACCTACAAAGAAGGAAAAAACAATTCTGGATTATCTCCATGTCAAAATGAGCCTTTGAAGCAGGGCTTTTGTGAGAAATATAATTTGGCTAATATCTCACTTTCTTAGCACAATTAAAGCTAATTATTTTTCTTATTTTGACCAATGTTTAATTCCTTTCTGACAGTATTTTTTATTAACTTCTTTTAGACTCATTCTTTTTTTCTAACTTAGCAGGCTTTTTTCTTTATGGGTCCTGATGGAATATTTTGTTATTCTAGGATACCAGCTACTAAAGAGTATATCTTTATACAAACAGAAAAAAAAAATCATAGTGTGAATGACTTAGATAAGTAACTTAGAGGAACGTGCTTTAGGGAATGAGTAAAGTCAAGAAGATCTAGTATACATCACACCTCAGACCCTTAACTAGCTGTACGACCCTAAATACTAAAACCCACTCTAGATTCACTCTAGGTCTTGGCAGTCTGCTGTCTTTTCTGAGTTAAGAGCTGACAATATTTTCATGCTCCCAAGTGGTTACACCTAGAGATGGGGTAAGCCTAGGAAGGCTCACTTAGGAACAAACCAATCAATCAAGTTAAAAGGAAGGAGACACTCAAAGGAGAGCTTTGCTCTGCACCTGGGAATATCCCATCTCCCCATTTGCAAGTGAAACCCTGGTTTCCATGAGGTCCATCTACTGTATTTCAGCCAGGAAAATGGTGACATCCAATGTTCAGGAATCTGTCTCCCTCTGAAATGCAGCCAGATCGCCTCTAATGTGACAAGTAACAGCTGTTTAAGAGTGTCCAGCAACACCCAGTAGTAATAGGCATGGTGAGTGGTGAGGCAGGGGCAGCTGATAAAGACTTGTCTGCACTTGCATTCTGATAGAGAAGGGCCAAAAAGAGTCCAGCGAGCTGGATGGAGAAATGTAGCGACCGTCAGCAACCCAAAACTGCCCCCCCAACTCCTACATTGAGATCAAAATGTCAGCAGGCAAGCACAAGGGAGGAAAACATATTCTTTTTTTTTCTTTTAAAAGAATATGGCCCTTTAGTTTCCAATTCTTTCTCACAACAAAGAGCTACTACAAATATTTCTATTCTGTGGGTCCTTTTCCTCTTTCTTTGATCCCTTTGGGATACAGTAGTGGTGGCATATTTGGGTCAAATAATATGCAGTTTAGTAACTTTTAGACCATAGTTTCAAATTGTTTTCTAAGAGGGGATAAATTAAGTATGCGGAATTCGAACCATATTTTTGGACATGGCCAAAGTGGAAATTTGTCTTGCTTGCCTAAGAATATTTAGTACAAGTGTTTTCCTTTGTTTTCTTTTGGGGCAAGGCAAGGTAGGTGGAAGATAGAGAAAATACACATTAATTTAAAAAATAATATATTTTAAAGGTTTGAATTCCAAATTCTCTCCCTTCTTTGTGCCTCCCTCCTTCCTTGTCCTCCTTCCATCCTCCCTGAGATGGCAAGAAATCTAATATGGATTTTACATGTGTAATTATGTAAAACATTTTTCCATATTAATCATTTTTGGAAGAACTCACAAACGGAAAAAGAAGAAGAAAGAAAAAGAAGTATAGTATGTTTCAATATGCATTCTTTCTTTCTGGTGAAAAAAAATTTAAGGGAATATGATTCCAATAATTCTCTTACATGGAATCAAGGGCTGAAAAGGGAATACCTCATCCAGACAAATTAAGTACAGAAGGTCACCTACTAAGCAAAATACATGCCAGGGTAATAATCACGCTTCCCTTTTTCGGCATATGTATCATGGTCTCCCAATCTATAAGTTTCAAAATTAGAAAGCCCCAGTTTTATCACTGACTCACCAAATAACTTACAGCAAAAGTCATTTAGACTGCAGCTCCAGGGTACCCAAATTATCAGTCACTTTGGTCGATCTATAAAACTGACTCGTTTAAAAAAAATCCATCACTTTGGTCAATTGAGTCGAACAAAGCTAATTCGCCGGGCTCGCATGAACATAACCTGAATCTCTGTGGGCTTCAATTTCTTCTTGTCTGCAAAGTGGAATTGGCAAAACCCCACACGTACAGACTTCTGAGGCAGTAATACCTTGAAGGACTTGGGGCACTGAAACTACTTAGTCAATAGCATTGTAGCAATTGGTTGCAAAGGTATCCATATCCTTGAAATGTTTATTTGGTATCTTAAATTGTTGAAATCTTCCTCTTCCTCTTCCTTCTCCACCCTCACTTATTTGTATAACTATTCTTAGATTTCTGGGAAAGACTTCCTTCATGCTGATACATTTTAAAAAAACTTATTATGAGGGGGCTAGAACATATCATTGGCACAGCATCAGTTCTAAAGCAAAAGAATGTTAAAGAGTGAGACAACTAGGGTTAAGTGACTTGCCCAGGGGAGGTATCTAAGACCAATTCTGAATCTAGGACCGCCTGTCTCCAAGTCTGACTCTATCTATTGAGCCACTTAATTATCCTTTGCTACTTGCTTTTAATGTCAAGAATAAAAAAGATCTCTAACAAAGATCTATAGATCTGGAGAGGTAGGTAGCTCAGTAGATAGAGAGCCAGGACTGAAGCCAGGAGGACATGGATTTAAATCTGGCCTCAGACACTTCTTAGCTGTGTGACCCTGGGCAAGTCACTTAACCCTATTTGCCTAGTCCTTGCCCTTCTGTCATAGAGTTGTTATTAAGACGGAAAGGAAAGGTTTAAAAGGAATTTTTTTAAATAATGAGGCAGCATCTAAAACAATGAATTCTATCCCTATTCTTCTTTGTATTCATATGTTATAATAAAATTAAGGATGAAGAATTGATCAAATGTTGAAAGTACACAAGAGAGGTTTATTGGCAAAATTCTTTGGGAGAAGCCAATCAAAACCTGTTATATCAAGTCTAAAGGAAATCTGATTTAGCAGAAAAATCCTCAGACTTGGCATCAGAAAATGGAGACCCCAACTTTGACATTTTATCAAAAACCATTTATTAAGCACCTACTGGGTATCAGGCACATGCTAAGTGCTCAGGATGCAAAGAAAGACAAAGGTCCTTTCACTCAAGGAGCTCACAATCCACTGGAAAAAAACAACACATAAAGAGAAAGGGGGAAGAGAAGCTTTTTGGATCATTGGATGGAGACCCAGGTCCAGAGATGGGAAGTTCTAGGTTTAAATCTGACCTCACACAATTCCTGTCTCACTTATCCCTATTGCCTTGTCTTTATCACTCTTTTGCCTTGGAACTAATACATGATATTTGATTCTAAAAGCTAAGAAAATTAAGAGTTTTTCAAAAAGGGGTTGGGAGGGAACACTTGACTTGGGGGCATGATGAAGACTTATAGTTGGCTGAGAAATGATGAGGTAACTCTACTAGACAGCTAAATGGAGACTCTGGGTGGTGTTCTCTGATGTCCTTCTTCTCTAATCAGAAGAAAAGAGTCCAGGGTCCTGGATCCAGGAGGTACTGAGGAGGTATAGTAACTTAGTGACCTTGGTCAAGTAACATAATCTTCATTGAACCTCAGTTCCTCATGTGCAAGATGGGAATAACAATATTGTCAGCCTTACAGGGTTGTTTTGAGGAAAGTCTTAGTAGAATCTAAGCTTGAGGTCAAGGTCTGCTTTTTGTTCTGTTTTCATTATCACCATCACCCAAGACAACCTTTGAAATGAAAGGCACTTAAATGCTTGTTAAATTAATTGAAAGTGTCTGAAAAACGCAAAATTCTATGTAAAATAGGGTGATTAGTATAATTACAAGTTGGCAGAAGCTTGTAAAACCGTACAGAATTCCTTGTAGTAGCTAAAACAGTTTGATATTCCAAAATGCAAAACCCCCTCTGATTTCATCCCTTTAACTACTCTGATACTCCCTTCACTGACGCAGATTACAACCCCTTTCATGCCTCAGTAGAGAGTTCTAAGGAATTTCTTTGGTGAATCTTGTTGGGACAAACCTTTCTGAACTTAAAGAGGATGGTCCATGGATGAGAGACTTCAGAAGTCATTCTAACTTTAATATGATCTGCCAAGGCTTGTTCATAGCCTTCAAGAAACAGGTCACCTTTGTAACCCAAAGGCAAATCACGGACTCATGGATGAAGTACCCCTTCCTACCTGTGATCTTGGGCAAATTACTTAAGTTCCCTGTGCCTCAGTTTTCCTGATCTGTAATAATTCTACAAATCCATCCATTTAACAAGTTACTTAACCTCCCTGTGTCTCAGTTTCCTAGTCTGTAATAATTCTACAAATCCATCCATTTAACAAGTAAAGGGAAAAGAGATACATTCATTACATATTGCATTGTATTATTATTATACATTATTATTATGTATGACATTATATTGCTATGTTACATTGTTATATATCATGCATTATACATTATAGTAAACACATTGTAATATAGCTATGTTTTATTATTTAATTATATGATATTGGATTAATTTTCTTATTTCTATTACACTATACATTACTTTCCCAGGGTTGCATAAGTAATAAGTGTTAAGAATAGAAATCCAGTCTAAGTCCTCCACCTTCAATTCCAGCAATCTGCACTGTGAGCCACTGCTCAGAGAAGGGCTGTAGTCTATGTGAGAAAATGCTAATCCTGACCTTGATTTCTGTGAGGCAAAAAAAAACCAACAGAACCTTTAATTGCCATAATAGCTAACCTTGTGCCAGGTACTCTGAACCTCACAACAATCCCAGGAGGTAGATGGCTGTTGTTATCCTCATTTTATAAGTAAGGTTAAATGACTTGCCCAGGGCCACACATCTAGATTTGAAATTTGGTCTTCCTGGAGTCAGAGTTCTATTCTCTATGCCACCTAGCTGACCCCACTTTAAGCCTGATATGGTATGATAGGGAGTATGATAGAGGAACACATGAATAAGATAAGATACTTATTCATCAGATAAACACTGTGATAGAGGTTTCAAACCCAAGAACTGGAGTTACAGTCTGGGAAATTGCTGGAGCCTCAGCCACAATGGGGGAGGGGCCCCAGGAGAGATTCTGGAATCTTGAGAGAGAGCAGGAGATTCTGTGGGAGAGGTAGTTAGCTCTCCTAATCCTGAGACAGCCTGAAGAAAAGGTCTGGTCAAGACTTGCTCCTGAGAAAAGACTTACATCTTTCTCCTGATGACCGAACACCTCCCCCACCCAATTCCAAACTGAAGTGTCCAGCTTGAGAAGACACAAAGCAGCTGGCAAGATCACCTCACAGTTCCTGGTGCCCTGGGTCTGAACTGTGCCCAGTGGGGCCAAAATCAGAGGCATCCAAGCCTGAATCTCTCAGGGGCCAAGGCTGCCAATGCCTGGATTCCCCAACTTGAGGAGGAAGGAAGAGATAGCTAGAATAGGGATACCTTTTACCTTCTTTCCTCACAAACCCCTCCTGCAGCCATTTCCCTGTGCTATCCCCAGTTGATCAGTTAGAATAAAGTTATTGTCTTCCCCCACTGATTCTAGTGTGAGTGGGGAAACAGTTCCAGCTTGAGGGGGAGAGTAACTTCTCTCTCTCTCTTTGAGGAGGGAAGCTCTACATATCGTAGTATTAGAGGGAAGTCAAGAGGTAGTTGGGTGAGCAGCCATAGCTGAGGGGAAGCTGAAGGGGGGAACTACAAACTCACTACCCCTTTTCTCTCCTCTGGCCAAATTAAACAGCAGCTGCCTTTCCTGGACCCTGCCTTGAGAGGGGAGGTCTCCCTTCTTTCTCTTTTTACCACTAGACTAACTCTCTCTATTACAACACTGATGGGCATGATTTTTTTTTACAGGAAGAAGCATCAGGGGTGCTTTCTCACTAGCCTTTGTGTTTTTATTTCACTGGACATTTGACATACTCACAGAAAGGCTCCCAAGGGACATTGTTTCAGCTAAAAGAAAAGACAACCTTTATGTTCTTTTAAGCAGTCAATCAAAGATGGGTTTTGGTATTCTATGCCTACCTGGAATGGAATCAGAGAGGAGAAACACATGTGAAGTTAAATGGAAGAATCCTGACTCACCTCCAAACGCCTTCATTCTGAGGAGCTCAGAAGTGGTTTCAAGATGGTACCTTATCTTCTCCCATTCCCAATTCAGAGAACAGGTCATTTCCAGCAGAAGGTCCCACAGAGCAAGGCCAGATTTCATTCATTTCCTTTGCTTTGTAGACAATCCAGAGCCCTGCCTAGCCATGATGGGTATATTAAAAGGGGGGTTGGTTCTGATGATAAAATATGCAAGATGATCAAAGCCACTGAGACTTGTTCTCCTGAGGCCTTCGCATCCCCTCTTGTGCTCAGACCACATCATATCCAATTATAATCCTGAAAGGAGAGGCAGCAGGGAAGCCAGAATTAATGAGAGAGAGAAGAAGAGAAAGGCTAAGAGGACAGAAAAAAAACTGATTAGGTTTAATCAACAAACTTTTTCATATAATCTCACTAATTTATTAGAATCTTCGATTCGGATTCTTAGATGTTAGCCTACTATATAATAGAAGATAATCTGTCCAATTTTAGTTTGAACACAACCTTAATTTTGATTGAAGCCTGAGCTTATTGTCTATTGCTTAAAAAAATAAGAGAGAGACTAATTAGACATTTTAGTGACATCTAGTGATTGAGATAGGAACCAAGAGGAAAGAGATTTTTATGGCAATGTTTTGAAGAGTGTAGATCCAGACTTCCACACCCTAAACTTCTAGGCTTTCATATTCCAGTTTCTCATCTTGACCACATTCAACTTGAGGATCCTTATCAGCTGTGTTACTGGGCATTAAGCAAATTGATAGCACTAAATCTGGACAGAAAAATCAGACAATTCAGGAGGAACAAAATCAAACAAGTTGAACTAGTTGCAAAAAAAAAAATCCTAAATATTAAAGATACTGTAAAAAAAAGATTCTTTTAAGTTTTTTTTTCAGAGATTAATCAAGAAGAAACAAGCCCCCAGCTAACAAAAGCATAAACAGTAATGAAAGAACTCCTCAATTGTTCTTTGGTTTCCATTTTCTCAATCAAGCAGATACAATTGAAGGAAAGGTTCAGAATTATAGGCTGTCTAAAGGAACAGATTTGGAATCAAGGAGATTTGGGTTCAAATTTCATCTCTAACACTTGCTAGCTGCTCTGTCTGCCTCAGGTTCCTCATTTCTAAGAAGGAGTTGGTTTTGATGTTCTCTAAGGTTCCTCCCAGCTTTAAATCTATGATTATAGCATTTGAAAGTAAAGGTATGTAAGAAACATCATGATCATGTCAATGATAATAATGATAACCATGTAGTATTTTTACATAGCACTTTACAAATAGTATCTCCTTTTATCCTTATAAGAACTTTGGAAAGTAGGTTCCATTTTTATTATTTTCATTTTATATAATGATCAACTTCCAGTATTCAAAAGTAAATGACTTGTTTAGGGTCACTTGGCTAGTAAATATTTGAAACAGTAGCTAGCCTATTTTTCCGACTTGAAGTTCAGTGCTCTATCCACTGTACCATCTAATTATCTCATATATGAACCAATGGTAAGGAAAAACCTGCCTGTAATTCATAGTCCCAAGTCTCCAGAACTAAATTATATCTTTTTTATAATCCTTATCTTCTGTCATAGAATCAATATCCAGTCCAAGCCAGAAAAGCAGTAAGGGCTAGGAAATTGGGATTAAGTGACTTGCCCTGGGTCACACAGCTAGGAAGGGCCAGAGGCCAAATTTGAACCCAAGCCCTCCTATCTGGCCTCCATTCACTGAGACATCTAGCTGTCCTCTACAAATTATATATGATATCAACTTATAACTTTTGTTATTTATCCTGCATTTTCAAAGGAAACCAATGGCATCATGGGGTGATGTCTTGACTTGTTCAAGGCTTGGATTTAAGTGAGGAAGAGTTACACAAAGTCATGAGCCTAACTCTCTCTTCCAAAGTCATCCAAGTCCAGTGGCAAGACAGAAGTCAAGATGACTCAGATGGCCTGAGATGCAGTGGATGACCTTGGCATCTTCAATGTCCAACCAGGTTCTAAGCCTTCCCCGAGCCTGCTTCAGCAACATTCATGGCTATTGAACAAATTGTTCTCACCCATCCATTCTGCTGGGGGTGCCTTCATGTATTTGAAGTAGACATCCCCTGAACTCACCACCAAGTTTGAAGTCTTGCTGTTACAATCTTATTTAGCCCATTTCCATGACAGTTTTACTGGGGTATGGTCTCTGCGCATGCTACAGCTCTTAGAGCCACAGGGAAGAGTTGGGTGAAAGGTGGACACCAAAGAACTCAGGAAGCCCTCAGACCAGAGGTGTTAGTCCTCCCTGAACTCTCACTTACATCAACTTACATCTAATTATAACTTATATGAACTTAGAGCTAATTCAAAAGTGCTCCAGGGTCTATAATTTAGTAAATAAACTCTAGAGATTTACTTTGAAATCAGTAAAGTGATTTACCCAGGATTAAACAGCTCAAAAATGTTTGGAGGTTCAATTTAAACCTCTGGATTCCTGACTATAAATAAGTCTGCCATTCTTTCCACCACGACATGTTGAAAAATAGATCCAGAGACCTACGTGCCATGTGTTACATTTAAAATTTATATCTCAAATAACAAAAATATTATATTTTAGGAGGTTTATTAAATGATCATTAGAAATCAAGGCATAAAGAGGATACGAAATAAAAATCACGTGCCCATGGCTGGTTAGCCATTTTCAGCCATCTCCACTCACCTCCATCACTACTGATGCTGCATCATGCAAAAAAGAGAGTCTGGGAGGCATTACCACCAGTTAAATACCAATAACGTGATCTTGCCAACATGGAGATGCAAGAGAAATTATAGGGAATTTTGGGAAATGCTAAAGACTTCTCGGGAATGAAGTCAAAGGTTCAAAATCTCCATTTATACATATGCTGAGAACCATAGTGGAGAGCAAGAAGCACAAACCATCCTGCCATAGTCATTGACACAGAGACCAGAGTCAGAACATAGCACTTGCTGTGGACAGTGGAAGCAGAGGGAACCCTCCAAGAGCTATCTCCCTTCTATACAGTGATACAGAACCTAAAGTGGAAGTGGGGAAGAAGGGGTAAGACTAAGGAACCAATGCCCAATGTATTTTCCAACCCAGCAAAGTAAAAATTCTTTCTGGAGCTAGACCACCACACAGCCAAGGGCATCCATAATCTCAGTCAATTCTGACTGTCTATCCATTGAGTCTTCATGTTCCCTAGAATTCTGGGAAGTTTTCAGAGGGAGTTCAAGGTAAATGTCCCTATTGGCCAATTCAACCTCTGCTTCAATAGTAAAAGGAGAAGTATAGCAAAGAAGGACAGCTTGGTATAGTGAGCCAACCAAGAAGATCTTGGTAGAAGTTCTGACTCTGAAATAGATGCTGTGTGACCCTGGGCTCACTTAAGCTCTCCATGCTGTAGGCAACTCTTGAAGACTCAAAATGTCAGTCTACACTGCTAGAGAGAGTTTTTGCATCATAGAGTTACTCATATCAGTGGTTCTCAAAGTGTAGTCTGGGGACACCTGGAAAATCCCCAAGAATCAGGGGTCTTTCTGGTCACAGCCATTTTCATAGAGTTTTCATTTCTAACACAATAAATATGGATAGGTATAACCAACATAAACAAAAATGCTGAAGGTCCTCAAGAATTTTTAATTGTGTAAAGTGTTTTAAGGCCAAAAGGTTTAAGAAGTACTGCCCTATTCAACTGGGTCTATTCAGCATGAACCAGATGCTAGCCAATGAAATCAAACTGCTAGTGGATTGAATCCACCCACAAATAATTAACAAACAAAACCAAATCTCTCTCTCTCTCTCTGTTTCTCTCTCTCTCTCTCTCTCTCTCTCTCTCTCTCTCTCTCTCTCTCTCTCTCTCTCTCTCTCTCTTTGTGTGTGTGTGTCTGTCTCTCTGTATCTGTCTCTCTGACTCTGTCTCTCTCTGTCTCTGTCTCTGTCTCTCTCTCTCTCTCTCTCTCTCTCTCTCTCTCTCTCTCTCTCTCTTTGTGTGTGTGTCTCTCTGTATCTGTCTCTCTGACTCTGTCTCTCTCTGTCTCTGTCTCTCTCTGTCTCTGTCTCTGTCTCTGTCTCTGTCTCTCTCTCTCTCTCTCTCTCTCTCTCTCTCTCTTTGTGTGTGTGTGTCTGTCTCTCTGTATCTGTCTCTCTGACTCTGTCTCTCTCTCTCTCTGTCTCTGTCTCTCTACCTGTCTCTCTCTCCCCTTCTTCCTCCAACTCCTTCTCTTCATCAAAATATAAAACTAATCCATAAAACCATAAGAACATGTCAAATAGATGTTGCCTTCACAACTTAGGGTTTTAATTGAAATTCAATCATCCTAGCCTGCCCTTCTTCAGATATAATGTAGTTGGGGGTGGTTCGATATGGATAGAGTTCTGATTCGATCCCTATGACGTTGAACACTATAGTGACCTAACTCTGGTGCTTCAGTTTCCTCTTCTGTAAAATGAGGGGCATTAAACAGAAGGCTTTCCAAGGAGCCCCTTCCAGCTCTAAGTTTTAAAACACTGAGGCAGAATTGCTGCTAAATTTGGATTACCTTTACTTCAGCTGACCAAATAAAGATGGACACTCCAAGAGCAAATGCAGCCAGAAGCCGTTAATTCAAGATTAGCAAACTCAAAACCATGGACTAAACTTGGTTGGGAGAATCAGAATGGTATCAAGAACACTGATAATAAACAAGGAGCATTTTAGTACCCTGGATAGAAGGCTAAAGTCAGAAAGTCCTCCATTCAGACTCCTGGCCTCTTCTAGCTGGAGGATCCCAGACAAGTCACTTAAACACTATCTGCCTCAGACAACTATATGGGCAGTTAGCTGGCACAGTGGATAGAGTGCCTAGACTAGAGTCAGGAAGTTTCATCTTCCTGAATTCAAATCTAATCTCAGATTCTTACTAGCTGTGTGATCCTGAGCAGGTCACTGAATCCCATTTGCCTCAGTTTCCTCATCTGTAAAATGACCTGGAGAAGGAAATGGCAAATCACTCCAGTTTCTTTGCTAAGAAAACCCCAAATGGAGTCATGAGGAGTCAGATACAACAGAACAACAACTGAACAACAGACAACCTTCTGCCACTGATCTGTCTCAAAGGGGTGGAGAGTTGATAATTACTTTTTTTTAACTACAGTTTTTTTGTTTTATGTTGTTTTTTTTACAGTTTGCAGTCTGCTCTTCACGTGTGATATAGAGTGTGCAAATACAGACTTCACAAAGGTATTGGTAAATTTGAAGTCTTCTTAAAAATTCAAAATGCCCAAAGACTTTTAGGACACCCCATCTCAGTAGTTTAAGGCTTCTTAAAGCTTCAGACTGCTGTATCACTTTTTTATATGCTCTTATCTTCTGCTTTAGAATCTATCCTAAGTATCAGTGCCAAGGCAGAGAAGTAGTAAGAGTTATTGAGGTTAAGTGACTTGCCCATGGTCACATAGCTGGAAAGTATGTGAGGCCATATTTGAACCTCGGATCTCCCATCTCCAGTCCTTGCTCACTATATCCCTTTTTCAAAGATGGATTTTTAATGTTATTTTGGGTTTTACATCACCTAAGTTTCCCTCTCTCTTTTCCCCTCCCAGAGAATCATCTTTTATAATGAAGGATATTTTTTAAAAAGAAAGAAAAAAAGGAGAAAAATCAGCACAATTGACCAATATATCAAAAAATCTTTAAATATATAAAGATTCCATACCCTTGGTCCTCCTACCTCTGCAAAGGAGGGCAGAGTGGCTCTTCTCAGATCTCTTCTTTGGGTACCATGTTTGTTCTTTGTCATTGACGTGCAAGGAGGATTATCCCTCATTAAGCCTTAGTATCTGCTTAAGATTAAACCTAGGCTTTGGGGGAGAGCTTGTAAAAGAGGAGATCAAAATTCAAAGGGTTTCATCCCCAGAGAAGTGTCTTGCTTAGAGTCACACAACTAGATGAGCAACAAAGTTGGGCCTTGAACCTTGGTCTTCTGTAAACCCACATGGTTGTCGTTGTTGCTGTTGCCCTTTCTTCCTGCTAAACTTATGCAGTGGAACTGACAATATATGACAGAATTTTTGTATTCATTCCAAAGCAGAAGAGTAGTAAGGGCTAGACAATTTGGGGTTAAGCGACTTGCCCAGAGTCATAAGGCTAGGAAGTGTCTGAGGCTGAATTTGAACCCAGGACCTCCCATCTCCAGGCCTGACTCTCCAACCACTGAACCACCCAGGAGTTCTTGTGTTTGGTTTTTATTAAGGAAAAGGTGTGCTGCTTTGGAGATATGTTGTTTTTATAAGAAAAAAGATGCCTTCCTTGTTTATTTCCTATGGCTAGTTCTATAGCAAATGCTCTGATTTCAGTCTAGTAGACCTGGCCAGTATTATTGGAGTGCTGCTGCACAGCTTGTTCTCCAAATTTCTCTCCAGTTCTTCCACTTAATTCATTTTCTTTCTGAATTTATCAGCAATGTCACAGAACTGAGCAAGAACTAAGCTACCACCAAATCCAAGAAAATGGTTTTCTGATTGGGTGGCATAAATCCTTTTAGTCTCTTCTTGTCATGGCTTTTGGTTCTCTTGCAGAACTGAATACAGATCAGATCAAACATAATAAAAGTTTATTACAAATGCTCCTGAAGGTATGCAACCCTAAAAAAGAATCTCAAAGACATAAGCAGGACTTGCATGAGTTATGACTTATGATATATGAAAGTCCCTGAGTTTGAATCCTTTCCTACTTATTACTTATGTGATTTGAGCCATTTCTTGGGGCCTCAGTTTCCTCATCTGTAAAATAGGTGACTTGCTTTGTCTCTTCCAGTTCCTTGTACGAGATGGGGACAAGCTTTAGTAAAAGTCTCTTCTGCCCCTACACCCCACCTCACACTACAACTCCGATGGATTTGGAGCTTGTTAAGATATAATTTTATTTCTAAAATATTTCATTTAATTTCTATAATGTAATAGATTAAATTATATTATAATTATATTAATAAATTATATTATGATGATTATTTTTTTAATTACTCTTCAATCTGGAAGCAGAAAACGGTGGATTCTGGATTCTAGCCACAACCCTCTCCCTCTCTATCCTGCCTGACTCCCTGGTTCCTTATAATCAATCTAACACCACTCTTTCCTTTAACAGAGGACCTGAGCCTTCCTCTCCTTATCAGACTGTCTGTTTCTTTCTCCAAATTTCTTAAGTAGATGAAGAGACAAGAGAGGGGAATTCCCCTTAGTCAGGCATTCAGGAGGGTCCCAGGACACGCAGAGACCACCTCTCCTTATAGTTTTCCCCCAGATATGTCGACTGAAATCTGACCCAAATAAAACTGGTTGATATAAAAAAAATGAAATGAAATAAAATAAAATGAGGCAGATGGACTCAGTGGCCTCCAAAGTTTCCTCCACTTCAATATTTATGATCCATTCTGCTCAAAAGTTATGATGCTATGATTTATTCCAGCTCTAAATTTGATGGTGTTTGGACACTCTAATATCTCATCCCATAAATGCCTCAAGTTGGCTAACATGGCACCTTTAAGCTTTCTCTTGGCCATGGTCACCATCCTGAGGCCCTTCAGCCATGCCTCCCAGCCCTTCACCATCTGAGTCACCCTCCTTGTCATCTGTTACAGTTTTTCAATGACCCTACTAAAAGAGGGCAGCCTTAACACACTACATCATATGTGATGTGACCGGGACACAGTCATCTCTGGGCACATCAGCTCCCTCCCTGTGGTTACTGGGTCGCTGTGAAAACTGTCTAAGAATGTACTAATTTTTTGGGCTACCATACTGCACTGTACACTCCTATTAAGATCATAATCAATTCAATTCTCAAATTTGTTTTCATAAGACTCTTTTCTAGACACAGACATTCTATCCTCCACCTTATGCTTATGAGTTTGTTTTTGAACCAAAAGGGAGGATCATATGATTTAGAGTTGGAAGGGACTATAGGGTGCTTTCAAGACCAACCCCTTCATTTTTCATATAAGGAAACTGAGGCACCAAGAAGTTAAATGAAATGTTCAGTGGAATTTACAGTCTTTCTTTTTTAATTTTATCTTACTTGTTTCAGCCCACTATTCTAGCCTCTCTAGATCTTTCTGGTTCCCAATCCTATGATTCATCAGAATCCATGGATCATCTACAAATCTGATCAATGCATCATTTTTTAGGGTTGCTAGATGACACAGTGCAAGACCTGGAGTCTGGAAGACTTGAGTACCATATCTAGCTTCAGACACTTACTAGCTGTGTCACCCTGAGAAAATCAGTTAACCTTTGTTTGCCTCAGTTGTCTCATCTATAAAATGGGGATAATTATAACACCTACCTTCCAGGGTTATTGTGAGGACTGAATGAGACAATAATTATAAAATGAGATAAAAATAATTATAAAAAAGACAAAAAAATATTTAAAAAATGAGACAGTGCCTGGCACATAGTAAGCACTATGTAAAATTTAGGTGTTATTGCTATTATTATTATTATTATTATTATTATTATTATATCTGCATCCATCTGATGGAAATTTTGAAGAGCACAGGGATTTATTTATGAGCAAGTTTTCACTATGTACTTGTTTCAATATGTGCTGATGTCCAGTTTCTCTATGCTTTTTCCCAAACCATCAGCTCTGCATTGGCTTCCTCAGTTGACTTCTTAGTGAAATAGTTTGACTCCACACCATCTTCTTCTCTCAAGTCCCTCATCCCTTTATCCTTTTGAATATTTTGCTCTTCTGTACCCCAGCCTTGGATTACTGGTACCAGTCACTGTCTTCCCTCCTCTCACTAATATCCAATTTCTCTCTATTTATGGGCTATTTCCCTACTGCCTAAATATGTCCACATCTCCCCCATCCCCTAAAATCTTCACAAGATCTGGGAATTCCTGATAGTTATTTTGATACATCTCTCCTCTCTTTTGTGGTTAGCCTCCTAGAGAAGGTCCAGGCTCTAGTATCACCCTCAATCCTTCACCCTGTCACAACATTCAATTAATGATCAATTCTGGACATTTCTACCTTCATAATAGTTCTTACATACTCCCCCTTCTCTCCTCTGACAGTGCAATAACCTTGGTGCAGGACCATATCATCTCCTACGTGCACGACTGCTCTTTCCTCATCCCACCCATTTTCTACTCAGTTGTCAAATGGATGCTCCAAAAACAGAAATCTGATCATATCACCCTGCCTATTCAATAAATGCCAGTGCTTCCCTCTTACCTCCAGGAGCAAATACCCTGTTGGGGTAATAAGCCACTGTTTGATTTTGAAAGTCCTTCAGACTTTGAAAGTCTCTTCCTACCTATCTAATGTTTTCATGCCTTACTTTTCTCTCCACTCTGAGACTGAATGACACTGGCCTCGGTACCATTTCTCACACAGGACCGTGCATCTCCTGACTATTTTCACAGGTTGTTTCCAGTGCCTGGAATGCTCTTCCTCATGTCCACATTCTAGCTTCTTTCAATCCTCAGCTAAAGTACCATTTGGGCCAAGAAGCTTCTCTCAGTCCTCCTTAATCTTCATGTCTTCCCTCTGAGATTACCCCCAAATTATTGTGTATGTGTCTTCTCTGAGCATCGTTGTTTGCATACCATCTTCCTCGTGATGCTATGAGCTATTCAAGAGAATGGATTTTTGTTTTGTTTTGTCTTTGCTTTTCTATGCTTAGCACAGTGGGCAGCAAGGTTGTAAAGGGCAGAGCACCAGACCTGGAGTCAGAAAGATCTTAATACAAATGTGACCTCAGACACTTAGGAGACAAATCACTTAGCCCTTCTTTGCTTCATTTTCCATGTCTATAAAATGAACTGGAGAAGGAAATGGCCAACCATGTCATTATCTTTGCCAAGAAATCTCCCAATGAGGTCACAAAGAGTTGAACATGACTGAAATGACAAGAAGATTCCCTCTTGGCCAGCTAGTACACTGACTTTCCTATATGCAGAACTGTGACTAGGATTACTAGTCTGTATTTTCCTCCAGGAAACCAGAATTTAAAAGAGACTGTCACCAAGTAAAGGAAGCTAGGTGGTATTGTGGATAGAGTGCTGAACCTTAATACAAATATGACCTCAGATACTTACAGGCTGTGTGATCCTGAGTAAATCACTTAACCCTGTTTGCCTCAGTTTCCTCATCTGTAAAATTACTTTGAAAAGGAAATGGCAAATAATGCCATTTGCCAAGAAAACTTCCAATGAGATCACAAAGAGTTGACAACAGCTGAACAACAACAACTTAGCACAGTGCCCGGCACTTAGTATGTGTTTAATATTTGCTAGCTGACTTATTGTATAAAATCCCAGAACATTATAGGAGTTTTTATGACATAAAAAATGTTCATGTTGTAAGTAAGCAGAGAGCAATCTAGCTATCCAACTAGGAAACCCGAAGTGGATGAAAAATGAACATTGTCCAAATTATAGAGTGAGATAGGGAAATCCATCAATATTTGTATTCTAGACAAGTATGCAGAACACAATGAATTAGTTACATAATAAAGTTGGAGGAGGAGGAGGAGAAGGAGGAGGAGGAGGAGGAGGAGGAAGAAAAGAAGGAGGAAGAGGAGGAGGAAAAGGAGAGCGAACTTTATTACACTTGTGAAATTGTGGAATGATTTCAATGGTCCCAAGCTGCTCCCTGCCTCAAAATTCCATGTCTATTTTTTTATTCCAATATTCTGTTCATAATGCCATTTGGCTCTGAATCATAGAGCACCACAATCTCAAAAGAATGAAAATTGCAAGTGATTCAAAAAGCAATTGAAAGATGCAAAGTAGATAATAAGCTGGCTGCAATCGTATTACCATGATGACTTGCAAAAGAAAAAAATGACACAAAGGACACGATCAAGGACATATATGCTGAGAGTTGTACCTAATGACTTTTATGCCTAGATCCTATGGTACAAAATATAGCCTCAGGTCTGAGGGGGAAGATAGACTCCTAGACATCAAAAGGCTACCAAAAGGGTAGAGTGTGGGCTCAATAAAATAGGGTCAAGTCAAGAGGAAGAAATTTCCCTTCCTGGCTATTTATGTCTACCCCCAGAAGGTCTTCCAATGTTTTAGAGCCTGTACTTTTGTTCTTTTTTCATATGATGGATGTTAAAGCAGCCCTTGAACTGTCTATTTATTTTTCCTCACTTTCATCAGCTCATTTTCTTCCCTATATACAGAAAACTAGGAAAGAAAAACTTTCCCTCGAGAAACTGGAATTTAGAGACTCTCAGCATTTGGGGGCAGCTAGTACACTGACTTTTCCCATATATTTACCAGCCACAAAACAAACTACTGTATTCACCAACCCTATGGATTTTCTTTTTCAGCTTTTAGGTAATGTTCCAGATGGACAGCTAGGTGGCATAGTGCATAGAGTGCTGAACCTGGAGCTAGGAAGAACTGAGTTCAAATCTGATCTCAGACACTTACTGGGTGTATGACCCTCAGCAAATCACTTAATCCTATTTGCCTCAGTTTCCTCATCTGGAAAATGAGCTGCAGAAGGAAAAGGCAAACCACTCCAGTATCTTTGCTAAGAAAACTTCATATTTATTCACGAAGTCATTCACTACTGAACAAGTGAACAACAATAAAAATCAGCACTTAAAGTCTTTTGATATCACAGAAATTCTTGAACTTTGCATAGTCAGCAAGAATTAAGTACCACAGAGCTCCCAGTTTACCTTTTTTAAAGTATTTTATATTGTATTTAAAAAAAATGTTTTCTTGTCTTTGAATCAATGCTAAGTATTGGTTCCGGCGCAGAGGAGAGGTAAGGGCTAGGCAACAGGGATTAAGTGACTTGTCTAGGTTCACACAGCTAAGAAGTGTCTGAAGCCAAATTTAAACCCAGGACATACTATATCTGGCTTTTTATCCACTCAACTTACTTGCCCCACTTACATTGTATCTTCAGCAAATCCCACACACTCTATGACTAAAGACATTTGGTAGGATTTTTCTTTTCATAAGCGGCCCATCACTTGAAAGTATATAAACAATTCTTTTGGAAAAGAGCTCTTATTCTGAGATTTGGGTTTAGATTTAAATCATTGTTTAGATCTTTCAAAAACTAGACAGAATTATTGGATCTCATCAAGAAGAGCTCCCAAAATCTACAAAATGTGGCAAAAAATATTTTAAGGCTGTACTTTGGGGGAAACAATTTATCAGGTCATTAATAAAGATTTCAACTTCTATGATTTCTGCTTGCACAAATCATACTTAGGGGAAAAAAATGAAAAGGCAGTTTTTTCTCTCCTTGCCTGCCTTACATCTTTTTTCCCTCTTTTCTTCCACTCTTTCTAACTTCCTTCCTCTTTCCTTTCTTTTATCTGTCTTTACCTTCTTCCTTTTCTTCTTTCCTTCTTTCTTCCCTCCCTTTCTCCTTTCCCTTCTTTCTTCCATTGAATCATTTGTTGCTTCTTATTCATCACAAAAATATTATGACAATAAATGAATTAATAAATGAATGAAATAGATTAATAATAAATTAAATAGATTAAATTCCAAGAGATATTTTTAGATAAATATTTTTATAAATCTTATGACTAAAATCTTTTGTTCAAAAAAAATAAGTGTCTTGAATTAACAAAGTGCAAGATCTAAATTTCTTTCCTAGGGAGAGATCCCTAAGAGACTGGGTCATAAACAAAAAGCATCTAAGGGCATTCTGTGAAAGAGTCACCCATGACTCAGGATAAAGGCTTGCCCATCATATACTTGAGAGAATAGAGAAACTGTAATAAGTGAGAATAAAATTCAATTACTGTAATATTTATTGGGAAAGGAAATAGGACCCCACTGCCACTCCCAGCAGGAAGGAAGTGCTAGTCACAAGACCCAACTGCCACTCCCAGTTGGCCCCTTCTCCCACAAACTGTCAGTCTAATTTCCTTTCCACATTACTCACCAATCAAGACGACCTGACCACTTGCTCCTATTTAATTCATAAATCCAATTTCAGAGACTCTCCAGATTACGTAGACATATATATAACACATTTAATTTCACATACATCAATTTATAACACATTATTAATAAAACTTTATCTATTTTATGCACACACACAAAAAAAAACCACACATACACACTAACTTTATGGGCTGATTGAGAGGTATCCCCATCCAATTACGTGTCATAATCTGGATGATAAGCTTTTTTTATTCCCTTTTTTTGTTTGTTTGTTAGTTTAGTTGGTTATTTTTAGGTCATGGTCACCAACACCACCAAGGCACTACTAAATCTATCTCTTTCAAGTGACTTAAGATCACATGGAGGAGTCCCTGGGGTTTTATGGGACTTTGTGCAAACAAGATACCATTATTCTTTTAAAAGAATGATTTTGTTTTGTACAAACAAAACCAATGCAACCAAAATTGGAAGGGAAGCAACAAGTTGGGGAGAAAAATCTTTATTACAAAAACCTATGGCAAAGGTCTAATTTCTCAAATTTATAAGGAGCTAGGTCAATTGGATAAAAAAAAAATCAAGCCATTCTCCAACTGATAAACGGGCAAGGAACATGAATAGGCAGTCTTCAGATAAATAAATAAAAACTACCAATAAGCACATGAAAAAAAGTGTTACAAATCTCTTATAATTAGAGAAATGCAAAACAAAACAACTCTGAGGTACCACCTCACACCTAGCAGATTGGCTAGCATGACAGCAAAGGAAAGTATTAAATGTTGGAGGGGATGTGACAAAATATAGACATAATACATTGCTGGTAGAGTTGTGAATTGATCCAACCATTCTGGAGGACAATTTGGAACTATACCCAAAGGGTGCTAAAAGAATGTTTGTCTTTTGATCCAGCCATACCAACTGCTGGGTTTATACCCCAAAGAGATAATAAGGAAAAAGATTTGTGCAAAAATATGTATAGCCATTCTCTTTGTGATGGCAAAACATTGGAAAATGAGGGAATGCCCTCCAATTGGGGAATGAATGAACAAATTGTGGTATATGTTGGTGATGGAATACTATTGTGCTCAAAGGAATAATGAACTAGAGGAACTCTATGTGAACTGGAAAGACCTCCATAAACTGATGCAGAGTGAAAGGAGCAGAACCAGGAGAACATTGTACACAGAGATTGATACACTGTGGCACAATTGAAAGTAATAGACTTCTCTACTAGCAGCAATGCTAGTAGAGGACCCAGGACAATTCTGAGGGAATTAAGACAAAGAATACTAGCCACATCCAGAGAAAGAACTGTGGGAGCAGAAACACAGAAGAAAAACAACTGCTTGATCACATGGGTCAATGGGGATATGATTGGGGATGTAGACTCTAAAGGATCACCCTAGTGCAATTATCAATAATATCAAAATAGGTCTGGATCACTGACACATGTAAAACCCAATGGAATTGTGCATTGACTTTGAGAGGGAGTGGGAGGAAAGGAGGGATAGAACATGAATCACGTAACCATGGAAATTTTTTCTTAGTCAATGCAATTAAATTAAATAAAGTAAATTAAAAGGATGATTATTCAGGCAAGCTTATTAAGGACAAATTGGGGAACGGAGAGAGTAAAGTCAGAAAAGAAATTTTGAGACTAATACTGAGAATTAATGAGCACTCTGATGACTGGAATGGATTTGAAAGATGTTAAAATAGAACTAGCACTACTACCTGGTAAGTAATTGGACATAAGAAACAAAAATGAGGAAAGAGTTAAAGATGATTCTAGAATCTGCTATAAAATTAGTAAATGATATGTAGTAATAATAACTCACATTTATAAAGGGTCTTTTGCACCAGGAATTATAAGTAAGCCCCTTACAATTATCGTCACAGCAACCCTGAAGGATAGGAGCTATTATCTCCATTCTACAGGTGAGGCAACTTCAGCAAATAGTATTAAATGATTTGCCCAGGGTCACAGAGCTAAGAAATACCTGAGGCCAGATTGAAAGTAGGACCTCCCATCTCTAGACCTGGCTCTCAATCCACTGAGCCACCCAACTGCCTCCCTCAATTCTCATTCAAAGGGCTTCAGCCTTTCCTCTGTCAGTCAGCAGTCCCAAGTACTGCAGCTATAGCCTTCCTTTCAGCTGACTGCTCCTGCCTTTGTCTTCTCAATCAACTCCTGTTAGCTTCCTAACTTCTACTACTGCTCCTGCTGGGAGCAGAGTAATCTCCATAATAATACATGTCCTAGAGCAAGTGGTATGTGGGTAAATGTTTAACAACCAACTCCCCAGGAGGAAAAAAATGTTCTTTCAATACACTTTTTCTGTTTCAATCTGCATTAATAACATTTTCTCCACTTTTTAAAGACTAAACATCAATGAAGCCTTCATTTCTAGAATTTACTGATTTCCTAGCTGTAAATGCTCACATTGAATGGTTTTTAATTGATTCTTAGGAGGTGATTCTAGCATACTCCTTCCTGTACCACAGGAATACTATCCACATCCAGAGAAAGAATTGTGTCCTCTACCACAGAGACTTCTGGTTTTCAACCACTCCTTTCCATTATGAGCTACAACTCAAAAAATCTACCCATCTCTTAGTTAGGAAACCAAAAGTTATCATTTGACCATTCCCTAGTCTCCAGAACCATTTAATGTATTGTGAATCTTGAAATTTCTCAGACTTGTGAATGTTAAAAATTTCCACATTGGGGAATTCTCCATTGGAACAATTCCCTACTGGGAACATTCCCCATTTTGACAGTGAGAGCTCTGCTTGGATCAGAGATGGGAGGACCTCTACTCCACCCATACTTAAGACTGTTTAAGGGGCGAGAACTCCTTGCTAAACAATGAAGGTACTTGAACCCATACTTATAATGAGGCAAAAAGTTCTTTGAGCCATGCCTATTTTTAGAATTGATGCAGTGGGGTGCTAAATACCTATTAAAGGTCAGGCAACTTGTAAACTTGCCAGGAGCAAAGAGGTGAAAACTTATTCAGAAGTTTTTTTCTGGTTCAAAATTACTAAAGGGATTAGTAGACCCAGCAGTGTTTTTTCTGGTACAAACTTACTAAAGGGATTAGTCGATCCAGAAGTGTTTTTAGAATGGGTTGTCCTTTGGGAAATGTCTACAGTGATTGGTAGATGGAAGAACTTAGGGGGGGTGACATAGGAGAAAACCCCCTATATAAGAAAGAGATTCTCTTGAGAAGAAAGCTCTTATGAGGATCCTTTTGGAGAATCTCTTGAGAGAGGCTCGGGAGAAGGGAAACTCTTGGAGGACAATCTCTAAGGAGGTCTCCCTGGAGCTCCTCTGAGGGGACTCTGTCCCTCTGGAGGCTCTTGAGAGAGTCCCTTTGAAACAGTCTCTGGCTGGAAAGCTCTTTGAGGAGGACTCTGGCTGGAACTCTCTCTGAGGAGACTCTGTCACTAGAATCCTTGCTTAGACAGACCTTGTGGTGAATGATAAAAAACTGACTAATTGATCTCTCACTCTTAAGACTCAGTTCTAGGCCATGTTGGCTTAAGGCCCTTCATACTTATTCCTTTCTTACTCTTTCTCCCTTTTCTTTAATTCCTCAATGTATTATTAATTAAAATCTCTATAAAACCCAGTTGACTTGAGTATATTCATAATTTGGAATATTTCCCTGGTGACCACCTTATATATTGATTTAAAAACAAGACACTGTAGTGAAAACATATTTCCTGCGGTCACAATTTACTCACCCACTCTTATATCTATCACAATTTATATCTTCAACCATTTTAACTCTTACAGTTTATGGCATCCACTCTTTTAAATGCCACAGTTTATGGCTTTAACTATTTTAAATGTTACAGTTTCACTACATGAATTCTACTTCTCAAGTGCTAAAAATAGTAATATGTTAACAAGTACAAGTAAATATGTTAACAAAATGCCCTTCAGCCTTGATCATTTCTATATTCTAAAATAGTTTTAATCAATTCTCTACTTGTTCCTTCTACCAATCTGTGCTTTACTTTTAATGGGGAAACTATTTCTTGACATATGGACTTTTATTATTCTTTTTGTATACTAAATTCATTTTCTGCACCTTTTTACAATCAAGCTTTTTATATATGAGAGTATTATTTTATGTCCTTTAGAAGTTGAGTTAATTATTTTTCATAATGCAGCAGTTTATTTTCTGCCCTAAAAGTTAATTTTCTACCTTTTTCAATAATCAAAATGCTTTAATATGAAAAGAGCAATAGCTTATACAAAGTACGATCAGATATCAACCAGTCATTGAAAATTAATTAGAATATAGATAACAAATCTGTAAGGAAAAATAAGTACTTCTCTTCCTAGCACAATGTTCTATAAATAGCATATAGATTCTAGATTTATATATTTGTTGGTTAAGTTCGATTAATTAAAATTACTAAATGAGATAATCCAAATAAATAATAAGGGAGGTATCTTTCCTTAAACTGATGTAGTCACAATATTTTACCTAAAATTATTCATTTTACCTAAACATTTCTTTGTTTAGTCATTTTTAAACTTGTCTGAATTTTTGTGATCCCTTTTGAAGTTTTCTTGGTAAAGATATTGTAATGGTTTAACATTTCCTTCTCCAGCTCATTTTCCAGATGATGAAACAGAGGCAAATAGGGCAAATACCTTGCCCAATGTCACATAGCTGTTAAGTGTCTGAGGTCAGATCTGAACTTATGTCTTCCTGAATCCAGACCCAGTACTCGATTGTAAGGATAATTTTAGGGTTGTGACCTAATATAAATTAATTTGGTCACCAGAAAAAATCCCAAATAAAATATCCAAATCAGTTTAGAAATTTATGGTGATTTTAATTAATATAGAGGGAAAGAATTAAGGAAAAGAGAGAGAAGAGGGTATAGTATTTCTCCCACCTGTCCTGTGCCAGACAGAGTTCAAAGACCTCTGCCACAAAGTCTTTGAAGATTAGAGGCTTTTCTAAGAGGATAGTGTTTGGAAGGTAAAGGAGAAAAGAATCAGCCTAAATTCAGAGAGCTCAGTGAAGATGCCTCACCTGAACTAGGCTACTCAGCTATTTAGCTTCTCCCAGTATAGTATCAAGGAAAACTCACCACCAAACCAGACAATAGACATCACACCAAGATGCCAAAACTCTCAGCAAGCTGCCGCCACAGCCATCTCTCCGCTGAAAGAAGCCAGAGAGAGAAAGAGACTTGAAATATATATTTCCCTCTGTTTCATTACCTGGAAAATGAGCTGGAGAAGGAAATGTTAAACCATTAAAATATCTTTACCAAGAAAACTTCAAAAGGGATCACAAAAATTTTGCATCACGTTCCTGCATCTTACATGTACCAACAGTAGCTTAAACTTGACTTAGGACAGCCCAGGGGTCTGACAGTTGTTTCTGATTTGTCATTTGCTAGCACATATCTATCATAGGTCATCCTCCTCAACACTTGATCCCTAAGTAGGGGTGTATAAATTTCTGTTTTTGTTAGACTAAGTAGAGTGGAGTAATCTAAAGTTCATACTATCCATCCATCTGAAACTTTACCTAAAAGCTGAAAATGAAAATTCATAGACTTAGCAAATATAGTAGTTCATCTTATGGCTGGTTTGTGGAAACATCAGTGTTTTGTGCGAATCTGGATGGGCTTGTAAACCTCTAAAATCCAGATTGCTAGCACCTAAATTACCTAATTTTCATAACATATGACTTCATAACTACTCTGAATGAGTGAGGAGGCAGCAACACAGTTGTATGAACATTTCCCTTGCCTCTGGGATAACCCTTAAAGAATCCACAGATCACCTCCTGTACTTAATCCCCAACTGACAACACCCAGGAATGTCATAGCCAAATTCAAGAACTATCAGACCAAAGAAAAGATATTACAAGCTGCCAAGAAGAAGTCATTCAAATACCATGGAACCACAGTGAGGATAACACAGGATCTGACTGCATCCACACTGAAGGACCGAAAGGCATGGAATATGATATTCCAGAAAGCAAGGAAACTAGGTCTACAACCAAGAATCAACTACCCAGCAAAACTGATTATATTCTAACAGGGTAAAGTATGGTCATTCAACAAAATAGAAGAATTCAAAAAATTTGTAAAGAAAAGACTAGACCAAAGGGGGTAAATTTGTATGTCACAAAGAAGCTCATGGAAGGAGGAGGGAGAACATCAATACACTGGAAGGGTAAAGAGGTTGGAGATAGGAACTATTCAACACATAGGTGCATTGTAATTGACCCAAAGAGGGAAGAACAATCTAATCCATTGGAGCAGAGAATAGAATTGCACCCTATAGGGCAGTACGAGGGTAACAAATGGACTGGTGGGGAGGGAAGCAATCCAAGGGAGGGAGAGTGTGGAGGTGGTATTTTTAGAAAGACTGCAGGGAAAATAAGGAGCGTTATAAGAAGGGAGGGATAAGAAAGGGAAATAAAATATGGATGGGAAATAGGGGGACTGATTAAAAACAAACATTGGGGTAGAAGGAAATAGTGAAGAAGAAAAGGCAGGACCAGGAAGAGAAATTAAAATGCTGGGAAATACACAGCTAGTAATCATAACTCTGAATGTGAATGGAATGAATTCATCCATAAAATGCAAGGGAATAACAGAGTGGATTAGAATCCAAAACCCTACCATATACTGTCTACAAGAAACACACATGAGGAAGGTAGATACACATAGGGTGAAAGTAAGGGGATGGAGCCAAAGCTATTGGGCATCAACTGATAAAAAGAAGGCAAGAGTTGCAATCATGCTATCTGACAAAGCCAAAGTAAAAATAAATCTAGTTAAAAGAGATAGAGAATGTAATTACATCCTGATAAAAGGCAGTATAGACAATGAGGAAATATCAGTACTCCACATGTATGCACCAAATGGCATAGCATCCAAATTTCTAAAGGAAAAACTAGTGGAGCTTAAGGACAAAATAGATAGAAAAACTATACTAGTGGGAGACCTGAACCTTCCTCTATCCAAAATAGATAAATCAAACCAAAACATATATAAGAAAGACGTAAGAGAAGTGAATGAAATCTTAGAAAAATTAGGGTTAGTAGATATGTGGAGAAAAATAAATACCAACAAAAAGGAATACACCTTCTTTTCAGCAGCACATGGTATATTCACAAAAATTGACCATGTATTAGGGCATGAAAACATTGCAAACAAGTGCAAAAGAGTAGAAATAATAAATGCAACCTTCTCAGATCACAATGCAATGAAAATAATAATTAGTAAGGGTACATGGAGAGGTAAATAAAAAATTAATTGGAAATTAAACAATACGATTCTCCAAAACCTGTTAAAGAACAAATCATAGAAACAATTAATAACTTCATTGAAGAAAATGACAATGATGAGACATCCTTTCAAAACCTATGGGATGTAGCCAAAGTAGTACTCGGGGAAATTTATATCCTTGAGTTCACATATTAACAAATTAGGGAGTGCAGAGGTCAATGAATTGGGCATGCAAATTAAAAAACTAGAAAGTGAACAAATTAAAAATCCTCAGATGAAGACTAAATTAGAGATTTTAAAAATCAAAGGAGAAATAAATAAAATTGAAAGTCAAAGAACTATTGATTAAATAAGTCAGACTAGAAGCTGATACTTTGAAAAAGCAAATAAAATGGACAAAGTACTGGTCAGTCTAATTAAATAAGGAAAGAAGAAAACCAAATTGACAGTATCCAAGATGAAAAGGGAGACCTTACATCTAATTAAGAGGAAATTAAGACAATCATTAAAAACTATCATGCCTAATTATATGGCAATAAATATGGCAATCTAGGTGATATGGATTAATACTACAAAAATATAAATTGCCTAGACTAACAGAGGAAGAAATAGATTATCTAAACAACCCCATATCAGAAAAAGAAATTGAACAATCAAAGAACTCCCTAAGAAAAACCCCCAGGTCCAGATGGATTCACAAATGAATTCTACCAAACATTCAAAGAACTAATAATACCAATATTATACAAACTATTTGACAGAATAAGCCAAGAAGGAGTTCTACCAAATTCATTTTACAACACAAACATTGTACTGATCCCAAAGCCAGGCAGGTCAAAAACAGAGAAAGAAAACTATAGACCAATCTCCCTAATGAATATAGATGCAAAAAATCTTAAATATATACTAGCAAAAAGACTACAGCAAATCATCAAAAGGGTTATTCTCTATGACCAGGTAGGATTCATACCTCTATTATTTAACATTGTACTAGAAGCACTAGCAGTAGCAATTAGAGAAAAAAAAGAAATTGAAGGTATTAAAATTGGCAATGAAGAGATGAAGCTATCACTCTTTGCAGATGATATGATGGTTTACTTAAAGAATCCTAGAAAATCAACCAAAAAGCTACAAAATAAACAACAACTTTAGCGAAGTTGCAGGATACAAAATAAACCTGCATAATTCATCAGCATTTCTATATGTCACCAATCCAATACAGCAGCAAGAATTAGAAAGGGAAATTCCATTTAAAATAACCCTAGACAATATAAAATACTTGGGAATCTATCTGCCAAGACAAACACAGGAACTATATGAACACAACCACAAAACACTCTCCACACAATTAAAACTAGGTCCAAACAATTGGAAAAACATTGATTGCTCATTGCGACAAGCTAACATAATAAAAATGACAATCATCCCCAAATTAATTTACTTATTTAGTGCCATACCCATTGAAGTACCAAAAAGTTTTTTTTACTGAATTAGGAAAAAAAAAACATAACAAAGTTAATTTGGAAGAACAAAAGATGCAGGATATCCAAGGAAATCATGAAAAAAAATGCAAAGGAAGGAGGACTTGCAGTCCCAGATCTCAAACTATGCTATAAAGCAGTGGTCATCAAAATGATTTGGTACTGGCTAAAAGACAGAAAGGAGGATCAGTGGAATAGACTAGGGGTAAATGACCTCAGCAAGACACTCTATGATAAGCCCAATGATCCCAGTTTTGGGGACCAACATTTGATAAAAACTGCTGGGAAAATTGGAAGACAGTATGGGAGAGATTAGGTTTGATTCAACATCTAACTCCCTACACCAAGATAAACTCAGAATTTGTGATTAACCTGAATAAAAATAAGGAAACCATAAGCAAATTAGGCAAACACAGAATAGTTTACTTGCCAGATCTTTGGGAAAGGAAAGACTTTAGAACCAAGCAAGAGCTAGAAAAAATCACAAAATGTAAAGTCAATAACTTTCATTACATCAAATTAAAAAGATTTTGTACAAACAAAACTAATGCTTCCAAAATTAGAAGGGAGGCAACAAATTGGGAAACAATCTTCATTATAAAAACTCTGACAAAGGTCTAATTACTCAAATTTATAAAGAACTAAATCAATTGTACAAAAAATCAAGCCATTCTCCAGTTGATAAATGGGCAAGGGACATGATTAGGCAATTTTCAGTTTAAAAAATCAAAACTATTAATAAGCACATGAAAAAGTGTGTTAAATCTCTTATAATCAGAAATGCAAATCAAAACAACTCTGAGGTATCACCTCACACCTAGCAGATTGGCTAACATGACAGCAAAGGAAAGTAATGAATGTTGGAGGGGATGTGGCAATGTCGGGACATTAATGTATTGTTGGTGGAGATGTGAATTGATCCAGCCATTCTTGAGGGCAATTTGGAACTATGCCCAAAGGGTGCTAAAAGCCTGTCTGCTCTTTTATCCACCCATAGCACTGCTGGGTTTGTACCTCAAGGAGATAATAACGAAAAAGACATTTTCAAAAATATTCATAGCTGCGCTCTATGTAGTGACAAAATATTGGCAAATGAGGGGATGCCCTTCAATTGGGGAATGGCTGAACAAATTGTGGTATCTGTTGGTGATGGAATACTGTTGTGCTCAAAGGAATAATGATGTGGACGAATTCCGTGGTATCTGGAACAACCTGCAGGAAGTGATGCAGAGTGGGAGGAGCAGAACCAGGAAAACATTGTACACAGAGACTGATACACTGTGGTACAATCTAATGTAATGGACTTCTCCATTAGTGGCAATGCAGTGACCCTTCACAACTTGGAGGAATCTATGAGAAAAACCACTATCCACATTCAGAGGAAACATTTGGAGAATAAAAACACCGAAGAAATACAACTGCTTGAATACTTGGGTGGAGGGGACATGGCTGGGGACGTAGACTGTAAATGAACATCCTAGTGCAAACATCTATAACATAGAAATAGGTTCTGATCAAGGACACAAGTAATACCCAATGAAATTGTGCGTTGCCTGTGGGAAGGATGGGTGAAGGGGAGGGTGGGAAATAATGTGATTATTATAACTAAGGAATAATCTAAATTGACTAAATAAACTAATTCAAATGGGAAAAAAATAATTTTTAAAAGTTACAGATATCATTTTTCCATATAAAAATATAATCAATTTAACGGTGCTGAAGCCCTTAAATTTTTCCTCCTCTTTCTTGTATTCCTTTTTATGGTTCTCTTGAATTTTGTATTTGGACATCAAATATTCCATTTAGTTCTGGTCTTTTCTTTAGGAATGCTTGGAAACCTTCTGTTTTCCTAAATGCCCATACTTTCCTCTGAAAATATACAGTGAGTTTTGTTGGGTAGGTGATTCTTTGTTGTAGACCCAATTCTTTTGCCTTCCAGAATATTATATTACAAGCTTTGTGGTCCTTTAGCATGGAGGCTACTAGGTCTTGTGTAATCCTTCTGGGGCTGGCTCCTCGATATCTGAATTGTCTCTTTCTGGCTGCTTGGAATATTTTCTCCTTGACCTAGAAGCTCTTGAATTTGGTTATTATATTCCTGAGGATTGTCATTTGAGGATTTAATGTAGGGTGTGATCTCTGGAGTCTTTTAATGTATATTTTGCCCTCTTGTTTAAAAATATCAAGGCAGTTTTCTTAGACAATTTCTTGTAATATGATGTCAAGGATTTTTTCCAGGCTTTCAGGTAGACCAATAATTCTCAAATTGTCTCTCCTCAATCTTTTTTCTAGGTCAGTTGTCTTTTCAATGAGATATTTCATGTCTCCTATTTTTGTCATTATTTTGACTTTACTTCATTAATTCTTACTGTCTCATGAGATCATTAGCTTCTCCTTGCCCAATTCTAATCTTTAAGGACTGATTTTCAGCTGCTGTCTTTTGATTTTCCTTTTTGGTTTGGTCTATCCTGCTTTTCATGGCTTCCAGCAGGTAAATTCTGGTCTCCAATTTGCCTCTCTTTCCATGTCAGCAATTTTGTCTTTTAAGATGTTATTTTCTTTTTGAATTACTTTCATTTCTTTTTTCCAATTTTTTTTATCTTTCCTATTTGGTTCTTGAACTCTTTTTGAGTTCCTTGAGAGCTTTTGTCTAATTTCCATTTTTTTTAAGTTTTGATGTGTTTGCTTGTTTGTCACTCTGCCTTAATTTATCCAGAGCCTAAAGTTTTTTATGCTGCTGCTTATTTCTTTTGCTACTTGTGCATTGTGGTTCCTGCATGTTGGTGGACATTGCTTTCTTAGTTTCTGTTTTGCAGGGCTTTGCTTTTGTAGTGTCTTCCAGAAAGTTCTCTGTGTAGCATACTTTAAAGCATTTGGTCCTGAGGCTGCCTCTGTTGTGATCAGCCTTGTTTCTGCCCAATCTTTGCGCTCTGTTGTCCAGGCTCCACACTCTTCAGCCTTGGGTCCCAAGTCTCAATGCCAAGGCGTTACACTGCCCTCAAGGGTAAGTCTATAGTTGGCCAGCCCCTGAGAATTTAAAATTTACCAGGCCCTTTCTCTGATTCTGGCATGAGGTGGTGTGGAGGAGGGGTGATCAGCTCATGCTTTGATAATTGTAGTTTCATCCCCTTTTACTATGGAAATCCCCAAACACTGTCTACCTTTAAGAATGCATCCTGTGGGAGAGACCCTTTACTCATCCCATTTTCATTTCTTTACTTTTGAGAAGTTTTGTATTGATTGATTAGAAGGAGATTCAGAAAGTTCTTGCTACTCCATGGCCATCTTGGCTCTGCTCTCCTCCTGCTCATTATTTCTTATAGCACAATAGTATTCCATCATGACCATATCCACAACTTGTCCTGCCATTCCCCAACTCATGGCCATTTCCTCAATTTTCAAATCTACTGCAGGAAAGAACTACAACAAATATTTTTGTACATATTTTTTTCTTTTTCTTTGAACTGAGAAAAATTTATTACTCCATCTTCTAGTTGCCCGACTCCTTCAATCAGCAGAGAGGCAAATGAAGATAGTGAAAAGATATTAAAAGTATCAAAAGGTGAGTGCCTAGAATGATATTTCAGGCATTTCAGTCTATCTTACTGGAGGCATGATGTTTTGTGGAGTGGAAAGCAAGCAGAGAAATTCTTGCAAAATTGAGGTCAATGTGAGAATTTGTTTTTCTTGACTATGCTTTTTGGTTGCAAGAGTTTTTGTTTTTGTTTTTCAAGGAAGTAAGAGGTGGAAGAGAGGGAAAAAAATCAATGCTTAACAACTGAAATAAAACACTTAAAAATACTATAGATAATTAAATAATAGTAACACATGATATATTGTAATGGGGAAATTTAGGTCTCTGGGAGAGGGTTATAATATTGTAATGGTTAAGAATGTGGCTACAGGATTTATGTAATATTAAACAATGGCCGCCAAGGAATTTACTTATGAAATTCCTAAAAAATGAAACACTCAAGTCAGAATGAAGTTTATGGAGGTTTAATCACACTGGGAGTAGGGAAAAGGATAGGGAGAGAAGGAGAGAAGAGAAAAAGGGAAAGGGGCTACTCAACCTCTGACCAAGGCAGAGGGAGTTTTAGGCCCAAAGGCCCAGGTGGAAAGAGTCAGTCCTTAACTCACGTGACCAATCTGAAGGAAAGCTGTCTGCGGGCGTCCTCCCTCTCCAAGCTCCTAACACCAACTCCTCCTAACACCAACTGGCGTCTCCCTCTCCCCACAGGAAGTCCGCGAATTCCAGAGGCTGTTCCCTACCTCACTTCCTGTGTCTCACAAAATCCAATGGTTGGCTCTAGCTTGGCTTAGGACAGCCCAGGTGGGCAGTTAGTTATTTCTGATTTGTCATTGACTAGCACATGCCCGTGTAGTGTGGGTGTGCACAATTTTTTGGGTGCTAGACCAAGATGGAGACTTTTAAAATTCACAATCCCCCCTGATGATGATTGGGAGACTAGTCTCCCCAATTGATCACTAAACATAAGCATACTGCACCCCAAAAATTTCTAACTGTAAGTATATACAAAAAATTTTTTTTTTTACCCACTAAGAGGAAAATTATAATAGTTGTAAATATGGGAAATAGAGGAGAGAGAAAGACAGCAAACCAATGTTTTGCTGGGCGCATTGACAAAAGCCAATTAGGGGGCAGTCCCCTTTGGCATAAGAGTGTACATTCAAAAAATGTTCAATCAACCACACCCCAAGGTTCATTCTGGATCTTCCTGTAGCGAAAAGGTTTAGATATCTTTCTGCAAACAGTTCATTCTCTGGATTCAGTTAGTTAGCAAGCTTCTTCTCTGGAGATTTCTCTCTCGAACAAAATTTAAATCTTGGATTTGATGAAATACAATCCCCCCTGAAGAAAGTGTTGAAAAAACACTGAGTCCAGCTGAGGATTCAAGTTTCAGTTGTGGGGGTGTGTGAGTTAATTCAAAAGAAAAACAAAACAATATGAAAATAAAATCAAAATCAAAAGAAGAAAAAGGGAAAAAATTAAGGGAAAAAATATAGACCCTTTATATATATATATATATATATATATATATATTAAAGAAGAATTCAAAATCAGTATCAAAAAGCAAAAAAATCTATGTATACAAAATTTTAGAAAGCAAGAATAAAAAAATTTTTTTTTTTCCACAGGCCCCTGTATTAGGGTCCAGTTAAGTAATTTCTAATCCCACAAGTCTGTAGGACAGAATGCAGCATATTTTACTTCCCCATTTGCAGCCAAGGCTACAGGAAGTTGCCATACTATAGGAGAGAAAAAAGAGGACCAGATTTTTATTTTATATCTAGAGAAGTGTTATTCCCTCGTCTGATTTTACCTTCGTTCTCAGGGATGGATGGAGCCAGGATGGTAGCCAACCTTAGGTACTTGTCTGTAGGTATTTTCACGAAGAGTGTGGATACAGGGAAGGCCTACATCTTAACGTCTGTCAAGTGTCGCAACCCCGAGTCTCACACTAGGTTCAAGTCCTTAGTATTGGCTTAGAAATGCATTAAGTCTTCCTGGATTGGTCTTTGATTTTTAGACCTGTGAGCTCTTTTGGCATTATCCAGGTTATCTCTGTGCTCCTTTTTTGATCTCGTTCCAAGAATCAGACACAAACACTAATCATAGTCCCACAACAATTATCAATAAATGGCAGGTTCCCATAGTCTAAAGCTGTTTGGGTGCGTATTAGTAATAACAGCAAGTATATATATTTAAACTAATATTGTAGAATAAAATTAATATTGATCATATGTACTTAAAGTACATAGAAATGAGAAAAAGGGAAAAAAAATAAAATAATGTAAAAATAACAATAATAATAAAATAAGGAAAAGAGAAAAAAAAAGGAAAAAAGGGAAAAAAATTAAATTTAGAAATTCAATGTGTCAAAAGCAGAATAAAACAGTTCCACTTGTCAATGGGTAGTTATCTCCAATGCATGTATAGGATACAGTCAATCAGTCTCAACAGAAGATGCTCTCTTTACATGAGAACAGTGAATCCAAGAGTCCTTTTCTCCAACCTTTATAGATGTTGGAGTAGTTAACAATATTTGGAATGGTCCTTCCCAGGAAGGCTGGGTTGCTCCTGTACGCTGGAAGTTCTTTATATACACGTTGTCTCCTGGGTTCAGGTTGTGAAGTGAGAAGTCTAGTGGTCCAGCTTGTACTGCAGCTCCGGATTCATGTAGCTCACGCAGTTTGTGCTGTAATTCCTGTATATAGGAAGCAATAGTAGTATCTCCCCCTAATAGCGATGTATAAGCCGGGGAGAAAGGCTTAGCCTGTATAGGCGGATGTCCAAAAAGCATCTCAAATGGTGAGATATGTAAGTCTCCTCTAGGCCTGCTTCTAAGATAAAATAGGGCCAGAGAGAGAATTTCAGGCCATTTTAAATGGGTCTCAGTGCATAATTTTCCAATCATAGTTTTAAGTTCTTTGTTCATCCTCTCAACTTGGCCTGAACTCTGGGGATGATATGGAACATGGAATTTGGGAGTTATCCCCAAGCAAGAATATATCTGGTTTAGAACAGAATCAGTAAAATGACTCCCCCTATCGGAGTCAATACGTGCTGGTAGGCCAAAGCGAGGAATAATTTCTTTTAAAAGCACCTTAGCAACAAAAGCTGCTGTGGCTCGGGCTGTAGGAAATGCTTCCGGCCATCTGGTCAGTTGGTCTACTATGACCAAACAAAATTTATATTGTCCAGCCCTTGGCATCGTTATAAAATCTATCTGCAGGTGCTCAAAAGGTGTGTAAGCCAGAGGACGTCCACCAAAGGCTTTACCACGAAAGGCATGTTGGTTATACGCCTGGCAGGTAGAGCAGGATGAACACACTTTAGAGGCTATGGTAGTTATGCCAGGGGCTATCCATACTCTCTTAACAGAGTCCACGATGCCCTGGGTACCAAAGTGGCCATTATTATGAACAGATTGGCAAATTTGGTGATAGAAACTTCTAGGGAGCAGGGGTTTTCCTTCAGATGACACCCAGACTCCATTGATCTGTTTTGCTTTGAATTTCTGTTTCCATTTTTCCACTTCCTTCTCATCATAGGAAAGTGATAAATTTGAGTCATCAGTAGTTGTTAATGTTAGAAGTAATTCAGGCCCTTCTATGGCTGCTAGCTTTGCAGCAGCATCTGCTCGGTCATTTCCCCTAGAGACAGGGTCAGTGCCACCTGTATGGGCTGAGCAATGAACTACAGCTAGGGCTTCAGGCAGCTGAAGAGCAGAAAGGACTTCATTAATAATTTCAGCATTAGCTATGGATTTTCCAGCTGAGGTTAAAAATCCTCTCTGGAGCCATAGCATCCCGACTGAGTGACAAATGCCAAAAGCATATCTAGAATCCGTATAAATTGTTGCCTTTTTATCCTTTGCAATTATACAGGCATGTTTCAGAGCTATGAGTTCAGCTCCTTGAGCGCTAATGTTAGAAGGTAATGAGGCTGACCACTCAGTGGCAAATTCTGAGACTACGGCAGCTCCACTGTAGCATATGCCATCCCTCATGAAAGAAGAACCATCAGTAAATAAGATCAGGTCTGAGTTCTTTAAGGGAGTGTCCAAGAGATCATCTCGAGGCTTTTCTGCCATGGACACTAGTGTTTCACAACTGTGTAATGGTTCTCCTGAAGTTGGTAAGTCTGGAAGCAAGGTGGCAGGATTAAGGGTTGAACAGCGTTTCAAAGTAATATTTTCATTATTTAGCAAGGTTATTTCATACCTTGTAATTCGCTGATCAGAAAATGCCTGTGTTCTCTGTCTTAGCAATAATGCTTCTACCTCATGTGGACACATAATTGTCAATGGGCATCCTAATACTAGATCAACGGTTTTTGTCACTAGTAAAGCAGTAGCAGCCACTCCTCTAAGGCATGGTGGTGCTCCTGAAGCTATTGGGTCCAGCTGGGCTGAATAATAGGCAACTGGACACTGAGAAGGCCCCAGAGTCTGAGTTAAAACGCCTGAGGCTACTCCTCTTCGCTCATGTACATACAAAGTGAATGGCTTGTTGTAATTTGGGATGCCTAGAGCAGGGGCAGATAAGATAGCCTTTTTTAGCTCTGATAGAGCTGACATGTGTTCAGGCTCTAATTTGAGGGGTTCAGGGACTGCATCCCTTGTTAGTGCTATAAGAGGTTTAGTAATTTCCCCATAGCAAGGAATCCATTGTCTGCAAAACCCTGTTGCTCCCAGAATTGCTCTTAACTGTTTTTTAGTGGTAGGAGCACTCAATTTTTGAATATTCTCAATTCGCTTGGGAGAAATAGAGCGTGCACCAGCTGTCAGAATGAACCCCAAATATTCTACTTTAGGGAGACACCACTGAACTTTTTCCTTTGAGATCTTATGACCTCTTTTGTGCAGTTCCAAAAGAAGGTGTTTACTATCTTCCTGACATGTTTCTGCATCCACGGAAGCCAAGAGTAGGTCATCTACATATTTTATTAATTTGCTGTTTTTAAATTTTATATTATCTGTATCTTGTCCCAAAATTTGTGCAAATAAGGTCGGACTTTCTACATAACCCTGGGGCAGCCGACTCCAGGAATATTGTATGCCATTCCAGGTGAAAGCAAAAATATGCCTCGAGTTCTCATGTATGGGTATAGAGAAGAAGGCTGAGCACAAGTCTACTACTGTAAAGTATGTAGCTGTGCTAGGAATAGAAGAAATAATAGTATTGATATTGGGAACTATGGAGTGTCTCTTTATAACGTGATTGTTCACAGCCCTCAAATCCTGTACGAATCTATAGAGGTGTTTTCCATCGGGTCCCCTTTTTGGTTTTTTAACGGGGAGGATGGGCGTGTTGTATTCAGATTTACAAGGGAAAATTATTCCTTGGTCAATTAAAGAATTTATTATTGGGGTAATGCCCTCCATTGCCTCCTTGGAAAGAGGATACTGAGGAATGCAAGGAGGTGGGCTGGATTTAGTTTTTATTTGCACGGGAGTAGCTGATTTAAGTAAGCCTACATCAGTAGAAGATGTGGCCCAAAGAGACTCTGGTATATCTGTAGGTATTTCAAAGGTGGGAGGCTCCTTTGCCTCCTGGCTCTCTGAGAGAAATACAGGGAGTAAATTTAAGGTTTCCTCGGGCACTTCTAAAGAAAGGGAGCCATCTGGGGCACACATTATTGTGGCTTGTAATTTGCATAGTAAATCTCTCCCCAGCAAATTTGTGGGAGATCCAGGCATTAAAAGAAAAGAGTGCTCAACAGTTAGGGGTCCCACGCGTACCATGCGAGGAGAAAGTTTTGGGACCTTTAACGGTTTTCCTGAAACACCTACTACATTTAAAGAGCCAATAGAATCACATTTCTCATCTGGTTTGCTTACTAGAACTGACCTAGATGCTCCAGTGTCTAAAAGACAGTCATAGTATGAATTTCCTACCTTTAAAGTGACATGAGGTTCCTTACTGTTCGGGGGGGAATATATAGGGATTACTGGCATTAAAATATCAGGGTCTGGAAAATCAAAGGTCTCATTCTTTGATTCCAGGGCCCTCACCCCCCCTTCACACCTTCATAAAGATGCTTGGGCAGTTTTTTGGGACCCTCCACGCTGTTGGGGTTGTTCACCCTGAGTGTAGCGTGGTCGAGCTCCATTTCTTATATATTGTTGTTGGGCATTTCTTTTGGTAGTATCATTTTCTGTATTTTGAGGATCGTCATTTTTATTGGCATTGTGGTTCCTATATTTATTATTCCTAAAGGTGTTATTTCTTGTTTCCCGTAGTCTGCTCCTACAGACTATCATTGCATGGCCTCTCTTCCCACAGAAGAGGCATATTAAGGGGTTTGTTAATGATCTATCTGTGGATTCCTGCAAAGGGGCCATGGTCTCTCCCTTACTTTTCAATTGTTCCTTTAAAATTTCAATTTCTTTTTCTAAGTCTGACACTGATTTATTGTGTGTTTCAGGTTTTTTTGTACGATTCTTATAGGCATATGTTGCTACTTTCCTCAGTTCTTCGAGGTCCATAGACTCCCAGTTGGGACAGTTGGTTTCAAAGTAGTCTTTTACTGCTGAACAACAATTCCTAACGAATTGTCTGCGTATATGTTTAATGTCTTTTTCTCTGGACAAATCAAGGTCCATATATGTACTTCCTACGTCAATAAGTCTGTCCATAAAGTGGGAGGGGGTCTCATTAATTTCCTGCCGGGATTGTTCAAATTTTTCCCATGCATCAGGGCTATCAGAGCAGTCTCTCATGGCTTTTAATAATGCTTCTCTGGCCAGGGCTAGTTTTGTGTGATCCTGTACAATATTAGGGTTCCAGTGTGGATCTACAGTTGGCCAGTGATGAGCTCCTCTACCACTTTTCTTATTAGCTAGAGAGATGACATTATTTTTCTCTCTCTTTGTCAGAAATGTATCTAACAAATTCTCCACATCCAACCAAGAAGGGTCAAAGTTTCTGAATATATTTTCTAATTTTTCTATAACCAACATTGGTTCTGCCTCAAATGATTGAACATTGTGCTTGAATTTTTCTAAATCATCAGGTTTAAAAGGTGTATAGTGTCTCACAGGCACCAATTTCCCTTCTTTATTAAAGGTGGGTACTTCCCTCAATGGAAATAAACTTCTGTCTAAACTATCTGGTGTTACTGTTTCTAGGCTACTTGCTCCATTTTCAATGTTAGGATTATTAGCTGTTGGAGCATGGGGGTTGGAGATTAGAGCAAGAGTGGAGGGGAGGGTAGGGGGAAGGGCTGGGGCAGGAACAGGGGGTGGGGCTGGAGCATGAGCATGGGTGGGGGGAAGGGCAGGGGGAGGATCCGGGGCAGGAACAGGGGGTGGGGCTAGAGCATGAGCATGGGTGGGGGGAAGGGCAGGGGGAGGATCCGGGGCTGAGGAGGCAGGGTAAGAGGCATGAATGGAAGGAGGAACCAGGGTGGGAGGGGCAAGAATGGCAGGGGGAGGGGCTGGGTGGTCAGGATGGGGAGGAGCTGGTTGGTGTGAAGGGGCTTCTATTTGAGCCAAATCGTTTTGGGCAGGGTTGGTCAGGGAGTCTGATAATGATGGGGGATGGAGAGTTAAATCACTCCTATTGTGGGATGTTTTTAACTCCCTATCAATGTTTTGCAGGAAGGTTCTTATCTCTCCCCATTTGTCCTGTTTAATTTCATCCAGGGAAGTTTTTATCTCTCCCCATCTTCCCTGATTAAGTTCAGCCAGGGAAGTTTTTATCTCTTGCCATGTTTCCTCCCTAACTTCATCCCGTTCCATCAATTGTTGATAAATAAGAGTAATTTCTTTTTTAATTTGTTCAATACAAGCATTTTGGTTCCGAATTCTTTGATCAGTGATAGTAATCAATTCTTTATGTTGCTGATCAATAAATGTGTGCAATTCTGTAATTCTCTGATCAGTTATAATATTCTGTTCCCTAACTTTTTGAGTAAAAATATTATTCTGTTCCTGAAGTTGCTCCCCAATAAAAGTGTGGAGTTCCCTAATACGTTGATCAGTGATATTATATTGCTCCGTGATTTGGTTTTCCATAAAAGTGTGTAATTCCTTAATTTGCTTAGTAATAGAAGGAACAAGGGAGTGTTCTCTCTTAGAGGTTAGGTATATCATTGTAAGTACAACAATTACAATCCCAAGGAAGATGAATATAATGGTCACGATGAGGTTTATAGTTTCTGAAAAATACCATCCTAGAGGAACACCTACTAAAAATCCAATGCACTTGGTCATTGAACTTATAAGCCAATTTCAAAGCAAAGCAGACATTGGTTGTAGCCACATTTTTTTTTCTTTGAGTCAATTGCTAGGTTGCCTGTACCTTTTTTTCTTTACAGTAGGTGGCTCCCTAGTCTACAGGGCCTATTGTGTTGTAAATTCTCCTTATCAAGCTTCTGGGAGGGGTTACAAAAACCCTCATACAGGAAGGTAGAAGCTATGAAAGGGCTGATTAGGAGTGAATAGACCGTAAACAAAAGGCCAAACTAAACCTCCTTCTTTTTACAAAGTGGGTATGGGTGGGTCCCAGCAATCTTCTTTAGTCCTCAGGCTAAAACCGCTAGGACCATGTGCTATCTTCCTTGAGCAAAGCCCACTTAAATTTTTAAGACTAGAAAGGCCAGGAAGCAGAAAAAAAAAATGGGTTTTTAAATTAGCTCCCTAGCTGTATTCAGCTGGTTTTTTGTTTTTTTTTTGCTTTTTTGCGGACTAGGAGCTCCTAAGAGCTCCTTTTGAGATTCCTTGTTGCTACCTGCCTCTCAATCTACTAAGCCACCTCCTTAAAGTAAAAGGAAGCGGAAATGAGAGACAAAAAAAAAAAAGGAGAAGAAAAAAAAATCCTGTTGACCCCAATTTAACTTAAGGGGTAAAGGGAAAAGAGAAAAGGTGTTTTATACTCACCTGTTCTGGCAGCTGTGTCTTTAAGCCAAGGTATTTGGTAAAAGGACTGACGGAGTGAGTAGGAAGTATGGTGAAAGGGCAAGAAAATTCAGGAAATTTATTGAGGTTCTAGAAACCTTTGAAGCACTAAAGCAGGGCCAAGAGCCAGAGGGGGTAGCCGGGGTGGGATTTCTCCCAGGTGATAGTAAGGAGATCAGAAGACTGATAAGGTTCTTTTTCCCGTAGTGGTTACGCCAATACTGTAATGGTGGAAATTTAGGGGAGATGGGAGAGGTTTGTATATAGTAATGGTTAAGAATGTGGCTACAGGATTTATGTAATATTAAACAATGGCCGCCAAGGAATTTACTTATGAAATTCCTAAAAAATGAAACACTCAAGTCAGAATGAAGTTTATGGAGGTTTAATCACACTGGGAGTAGGGAAAAGGATAGGGAGAGAAGGAGAGAAGAGAAAAAGGGAAAGGGGCTACTCAACCTCTGACCAAGGCAGAGGGAGTTTTAGGCCCAAAGGCCCAGGTGGAAAGAGTCAGTCCTTAACTCACGTGACCAATCTGAAGGAAAGCTGTCTGCGGGCGTCCTCCCTCTCCAAGCTCCTAACACCAACTCCTCCTAACACCAACTGGCGTCTCCCTCTCCCCACAGGAAGTCCGCGAATTCCAGAGGCTGTTCCCTACCTCACTTCCTGTGTCTCACAAAATCCAATGGTTGGCTCTAGCTTGGCTTAGGACAGCCCAGGTGGGCAGTTAGTTATTTCTGATTTGTCATTGACTAGCACATGCCCGTGTAGTGTGGGTGTGCACAATTTTTTGGGTGCTAAACAAAGCAAGATGGAGACTTTTAAAATTCACAATATTCATGGAATGGCAAAGACTCCATTATTTAAGCCATACTACATGACTTCTGATATTCCTTCCAAAACTTAGATTCTGTGATTTGTTCCTAGAAAAAAAATTCAACATGTCTTATTATTATCCAAATAGTTCTTGTAAGTCAATGAACTGAAGCCTCTGCTAATAAAGTTTTGTGCATTTATCTTTTACTAGGCAATAGAAGAAATAAGAAACAAAATAGGACCAAGGCATTGGTGGCAGCATCTAGAGCAAAGAAGAACTTGATGGGATGTGAAAAAAAAAACACACACACACAAGCCAATTTTGTCTACTTTATCATTTTATATGACTGACCTGGATGATTTTCCATATCAATCACTGAGCTGTGCAAAGGTAGCCTCTTTCAGTTTTACTAGTTGTTCCTCATCCCTGTAATACTTTTACTCCTTATCTTTGACCCCTGATTTCTATGGTTTTCTTCAAGTCAAGGCTCAAATTCTATCTTCTATGAGTAATCTTTCTTGATTTCTTTTAATTCTAGTGCCTTCTGCCTATTGATTATTTTAATGTGCTTGATATGGTTTGTTTATACATATTGTTTGCATGTTGTGTCATCCATTGGGCTGTGGCCTTCTGGAGAATGGGAATTGTCTTTTACCTTTCTTTGTATCCCCAAAGTTTAGAATGGTACCTGGCACATAGTAGGTATTTAATGTTTATTGACTGATATTTCTAGAGATTGAAATAATGTGGGGATAACTTAATACATTTAAAATTTATATATGTGTATATGAACACACACACACACACACACACACACATATATATATATATGTACTTAATGTTTTTTATATACTCATTTACCCCAAATGGAAATATTATGATTATTTCATGTTTCAGGCTTACCCCTAAAATTATCTAGTATATAAAATAAAATTGAAAGACACTAAACTAGCACATTTTGAAAAGAATAACATTAGTATAAAAGTCTTTACTACCAAGTCTTTTCTTCCTAGATCATTTTGTTACTTTTTATAATTCCCATCAATCTGCATACATATCAACCACATGCACCCCGGGGAACAACAGCCTTTGAGCTGTTTTGAGTTGTGCAACATTTAAAGACAGATGCTTCCTGAAAATGCAAAGTTAAAAAATAGGGCTTGGATATTTCCGAATGAGTGTGGCCCTGCCAAAAAAGAAAGAATTGTCATTTTATCTGTATAATGCTTTACCACTTCATCTAGGAATTGGCTCTAACAATCTCTTAGACATTTTCCCCTTGTCCAGTGTTAGTTCCATCCTATCTACTTATAACTTTGTTTTAAATATACTCAATTCTTCTACCCATCCAAATACTTTTCTATTTTTCTCCTCTTTATTGAAAAATTTGAAAAAAATTATCTTCTGTAACTCTCTCACTTCTCCAAAACGCCATCACAACTGACTTTCTTACCCCCATCACCACTCTCGATTGTTGAACCATGACAGATATTCCCCAAACTCATCAAGAAGTATGAGGCCTGTCAACTATGCTGGTGGTTACTGAGGTTTAATGACAATAATGATAATTATCTTTTTTGGAGGTGTCTTCATCTTCTTTTGTGTTTTTGCAATATTTGGCAATATTGAACATCCTTATAATGGATACTCTTTTCTATGTTCACTTCAGAGATAATGTACTTCTGTAATGGAGGGGTTGATTGGATGGTATTAAAGAGAGAGAGAATGGAACTCCTCCAGTCAAGGGCCAGGGATGTGAGGAGTAGATGTTATTTGTCCAGGAGGCAGAAGGAGGGGGAGATGGGTTTGTTCCCTCTTTCAGTCCTCTCCAGAAATATCTCCTCACTAAACCTGCCCTTTCCCTTTCTTCTAACAACTGTAATTTGAAATATTCTTCTTCCCTAGTGGAAGAGAAAGAAATCAGTTCCTCTCCCCTCAGCTGAGCTAGTATTTTCACTCACACCAGAGTCTGGATGGTAGATAACCGTCTTTATTCTAATAAATAAATGGATCAGAATTAAACAGGAAAATGACTACATGCTTTCCCGGTCTAGAGGAAAGAGATGAAAAGAGGTGCCTGCCTAATAAGTTTCTTTTCCCTCCCTCCAAGTTGAGAGACTCAGGCTTTACAGACTGGCCTCCCAGAGGTTCAGGTTGAATTCTGATCTCATGAGGGCTGAGCATTGTCCAAACCCAGAGTGTCACAGGGGTGTAATAGATCTTGAACACTGCTTCTTGCTTCTTTCAGGTTTCTGCCACATTTCTTTGGGGTTCTTTGAGGGGATGATGGTGGGGTTCAAATAGGGATCAAGTTTAGTGCTCAGGAGCTGGTCTCCAACGAGAACTTCTCTTTTACATTCTCAAGACCTAGAATCCCAACTGTTTTCCTCCTGAAATCTCCTTTCTTCAGGATTCCAAGCCCCTTTCCCCATTCTCCCACTGTGGATGGAAACCTTTGCAGTTCTTCCAGTCTCTGTTAAATCAAGTCTCTGGAACCTTCCTCTATCACACTTCCCTGGATGACATATTTCTCTAATTTTTCCTCAATGTTCTTCACTAGCTTCTTGAAGCAGTCCTGAATTTTTAGTATATAAATTCTTTTTTAAATTAATTTATTTAGTCAATATAGAACATTATTCCTTGGTTACAATAATTACATCATTTCCCTCCTTCCTCTCCACCCACCCTTCCCACAACTGACGTGCAATTTCATTGGGTATTACTTGTGTCCTTGATCAGAACCTATTTCCATGTTGTTGGTGTTTGCATTAGGATGATCATTTAGAGTCTACATCACCAGCATATCCCCTTGACCCATGTATTCAAGCAGTTGTTTTTCTTTAATGTTTCTACTCTCCCAATATTTCCTCTGAATGTTGATAGTGGTTTTTCTCATACATCCCTCCAAGTTGTTCAGGGTCATTGCATTGCCACTAATGGAGGAGTCCATTACATTTGATTGTACCACAGTGTATCAGTCTCTGTGTATAAGGTTCTCCTGGTTCTGTTCCTTTCACTCTGCATCAATTCCTGGAGGTCATTCCAGTTCACATAGAATTCCGCCATTTTATTATTCCTTTGAGCAATAGTATTCCATCAACAACATATACCACAATTTGTTCAGCCATTCCCCAATTAGAGGGCATCCCCTCATTTTCCAATTTTTTGCCACCACAAAGAGCACAAATATAAATATTTTTATGTCTTTTTTCCTTATTATCTCTTTGGGGTACAAATTCAAGAAGTGCTATGGCTGGATCAAAGGGCAGACAGTCTTTGAGTGCCCTTTGGGCATAGTTCCAAATTGCCCTCCAGAACGATTGGCTCAATTCACAACTCCACCAGCAATGAATTAATGTGCCAACTTTGCCACATCCCCTCCAGCATTCATTACTTTCCTTTGTTGTCATGTTAACTAATCTGCTAGGTGGGAGGTGATACCTCAGAGTTGTTTTGAATTTGCATTTCTCTGATTATAAGAGATCTAGAACACTTTTTCATGTGCTTATTAATAGTTTTGATTTCTTTAACTGAAAATTGCCTATTCATGTCCCTTGCCCAGTTATCAATTGGAGAATGGCTTCATTTTTTTGTACAATTGATTTAGTACTTTATAAATTTGAGTAATTACACCTTTGTCAGAGGTTTTTATTATGAAGATTGTTTCCCAATTTTTATTTCCCTTCTAATGTTGGATGTGTTAGTTTTGTTTGTACAAAACCTTTTTAATTTTGTGTAATCAAAATTATTTATTTTACATTTTGTGACTCTAAGTTTGCTTGGTTTTAAAGTCTTTCCCTTCCAAAAGGTCTGACAAGTATACTATTCTGTGTTCACATAATTTACTTATAGTTTCCTTCTTTATGTTCAAGTCATTCACCCATTCTGAGTTTATCTTGGTGTAGGGTGTGAGGTGTTGATCCAAACCTAATCTCTCCCACACTGTCTTCCAATTTTCACACCAGTTTTTATCAAATAGCGGATTTTTGTCCCCAAAGCTGGGATCTTTGGGCTTGTCATAGACTGTCTTGCTGAGGTCACTTTCTCCAAGTCTATTCCACTGATCCTCTTTTCTGTCTCTTAACTAGTACCATATTGTTTTGATGACCACTGCTTTAAAGTATTGTTTGAGATCTGGTACTGCAAGGCCACTTTCCTTCACATTTGTTTCCCCGGATATCCTTGATCTTTGGTTCTTCCAAATGAACTTTGTTATTTTTTTCTAATTAAGTAAAAAATCTTTTTGGTAGTTGGGTAGGATGGTCATTTTTATTATGTTTGCTCATCCTACCCATGAGCAGTTAATATTTTTCCAATTATTTAGATCTAGTTTTAATTGTGTGGAGAGTGTTTTGTAGTTGTGTTCATATAGTTCCTCTTTGTCTCAGCAGATAGATTGTCTAGGGTGATTTAAAATGGAATTTCTCTTTCTAATTCTTGCTGCTGAAATGGGTTGGAGACATATAGAAATGCTGATGACTTACGTGGGTTTATTTTGTATCCTGCAACTTTGCTAAAGTTGTTGATTATTTTGACTAGCTTTTTGGTTGATTCTCTAGGATTCTTTAAGTAGACCATCATATTATCTGTAAAGAGTGATAGCTTGGTGTCATCATTGCCAATTTTAATACTTTCAATTTCTTTTTCTTCTCTAATTGCTACTGCTAGTGTTTCTAGTACAATGTTAAATAATAGAGGTGATAATGGGCATCCTTGTTTCACTCCTGATCTTATTGGGGATGCATCTAGTTTATCCCCCTTGCATTTGATATTGGCTGATGGTTAAAATACTGTTTATTATTTTTAGGAAAGACCCTTCTATTCCTATACTTTCTAGTGTTTTCAATAGGAATGAGTGTTGTATTTTGTCAAAGGTTTTTTCTGTTTTTATTAAGATAATCATGTGACTTTTGTTGGTTTGCTTGTTGATATGGTCAATTATGTGGGTGGTTTTCCTAATATTGAACCATCCTTGAATTCCTGGTATAAATCCCATATTTATATCATAGTGAATAACCCTCGTAGTGACTTGTTGGAGTCTTTTTGCTAGTATCTTATTTTAGATTTTTGCATCTATGTTCATTAAAGAGATTGGTCTATAGTTTTCTTTTTCCATTTTTAACCTGCCTGGCTTTGAAATCAGTACCATATTTGTGTCATGAAAGGAATTAGGTAGAACTCCCTCTTTGCTTATTATGTCAAATAGTTTCTATCATATTGGGATTAGCTGTTCTTTGAATGTTTGATAGAATTCACTTGTGAATACATCAAGCCCTGGGGATTTTTTCTTAGGAAGTTCTTTGATGGCCTGTTCAATTTCTTTTTCTGATATGGGATGTTTTAAGAATTCTATTTCTTCTTCTGTTAATCTAGGCAATTTATTTTTTGGTAGATATTTATCCATTTCACCAAATTGGCATATTTATTGCCATATAATTGGGCAAAATACTTTTTAATGATTACCTTAATTTCCTCTTCATTGGAGTTGAGGTCTCCTTTTTCATCTATGATACTGTTAACTTGGTTTTCTTCTTTCCTTTTTTTATTAGATTGACCAGTACTTTGTCTATTTTGTTTGTTTTTTCAAAATACCAGCTTCTAGTCTTATTTATTAGTTCAATAGTTATTTCACTTTCTAGTTCATTAATTTGTCCTTTAATTTTAGGATCCCTGGTTTGGTTTTCTTCTGGGGATTTTTAATTTGTTTGCTTTCAAATATTTTGATTTGCATGTTCAATTCATTGACCTCTGCCCTCCCTAATTTGTTAATATATGAACTCAAGGATATAAATTTTCCCCTGAGTACTGCTTTGGCTGCATCCCATAGATTTTGAAAGGATATCTCATCACTGTCATTTTCTTCAAAGAAATTATAATTGTTTCTATGATTTGCTGTCTAACTGATTTTGGAGAATCATATTATTTAATTTCCAATTAACTTTTGATTTGGCTTCCCATGCACCATTACTGATTATTATTTTTATTGCATTGTGATCTGAAAAGGTTGCATTTATTATTTCTGCTTTTCTGCATTTGTTTTCCATGTTTTTATGACCTAGTACATGGTCAATCTTTTTGAATGTACCATGTGCTACTGAAAGAAGGTATATTCCTTTTTGTCCCTAATTATTTTTTCTCCATATATCTATTAACTCTAATTTTTCTAAGATTTCATTCACCTCTTTTACCTCTTTCTTATTTATTTTCTGATTTCATTTATCTAAATTTGATAGTGGTAGGTTCAGGTCTCCCACTAGTATAGTTTTACTATGTATTTCCTCCTTCAATTCCACTAGTTTCTCCTTTAGAAATTTGGATGCTCTACCATTTGGTGCATACATGTTGATTACTGATATTTCCTCATTGTTTATAGTCCCTTTTATCAGGATGTATTTACCTTCCCTATCCCTTTTAATCAGATCTATTTTTACTCTGGCTTTGTCAGATATCATGATTGCAAATCCTAACTTCTTTCTATCAGTTGAGGCCCAATAGCTCTTGCTCCAACCTTTAATTCTAACCTTGTGAATATCTACCAGCCTCAGGTGTGTTTCTTGTAGACAACATATGGTAGGATTTTGGATTCTAATCCACTCTCCTATTCGTTTACATTTTATGGGCGAGTTCATCACATTCACATTCAAAGTTATGATTGTCACTTGTGAATCCCCTAGCATTTTGATAGCCTCTCCTAGTTCTGTCCTTTCTTCTTTTGCTATATCCTTTTAAACCAGTAGTTTACTTTTAATCAGTCCTCCTAATTCCCTCCCTTAATATGCTTCCCTTTCTGTTCCCTTCTTGTTTTTTTTAGGATCTCTTAAGTTCCCTCCCCCTTCTCTCTCCCTCCATTTTTGTACTCTCTTTCCCCTAACCCCCTTAGTTTTCCCTTCTCACTTAACCTGTAGGATAAGATAGAATTCAAGAGCCCAATGGATCTATTTAAGTATTACCGATTAGCACTCTCTTCCTCTTGTTCTTATAAGAGTATTCTTCCCGTCCCCTTCCCATGTGTATCTTTGTGTGATAAAGATTATCCTATTTATTTTATTTCTTCAAGTATCTCTTGGTGCCATCTTTGATTTCCCCCTCTCTTTTTCTTTTTTTGCATATCATCCCAATCTCCTCCAGTGAATGATTCTTCTAATAACTATAATAGTGAATACAATTTTTGAAAGTTACTAATAACATTTTACCCATATATTAATATATATATATATATATATATATTTGATCTAATTGTAGCCCTTAAAGATGAAAGTTTGAATAAAAATACATTTTTCCCCTTTTCCCTCTCTTATTTACCTTTTCATGTTTCTTTTGATCTTTGTGTTTGGATATCAGACCTTCCACTTAGTTCTGGTCTTTTCTTTACAAATATTTGGAAATCTTCTATTTTGTTGAATGTTCATACTTTCCTGTGGAAGTATATAATCAGTTTTGATGGATAGGTGATCCTTGGTTGAAGACCCAATTCTCTTGCCTTTCTGAATATTATGTTCCAAGCCTTGCGGTATGTTAGTGTGGGAGCTTCCAGGTCTTGTGTGATCCTGATTGGTGCTCCTTGGTATATGAATTGTCTCTTTTTGGCTTCTTGTAGAATTTTCTCCTTAGCTTGAAAGCTCTGGAATTTGGCAATTACAATCCTGGGAGTTGTCTTTAGAGGATTTAGTTTAGGGGATGTTCTATGAACTCTTAATGTCTATTTTGTCCCCTTGTTCAAGAACATCAGGGTAGTTTTCTTGGATGATTTCTTGTAGTATGATGTCAAGATTTCTGGCTTTTCAGGTAGACCAATGATTCTCAAATTGTCTCGTAGTAATCTGTTTTTCTGATCTGCCATCTTGTCAGTGAGATTTTTTATGTGTTCTTCTATTTTGTCAGTCTTTTGACTTTGCTTTATTAATTCTTCCTGTTTTGCAAGATCATTGTCTTCCAGTTACCTAATTCTGGTAATCTTTTGATTTTCCTTTTTGGTTTAGTCTATCCTCCTTTTCGTGGCTTCCAGCTGTTTCTCCAATTGGGAGTTCTTGTCCTTTAAACTGCTATTTTTTCTTTGAATTATTTCCCACTTTTCTTGCCAGAAGGCTTCCATCTTTCTTATAAGCTCCAATTTAAATTATTCTAGAGCTTGTGGACAATTTCCAGTTTTTTGGAAGGTTTTAGGTTTATTTTAATTTCCTTCTGTATTTCCTCTTTATCCTGGGTTTTTCTTCTGTAAAAATTTTCCAGGGTCAACTCCTTCTTCCTTTTTTTCTTGGAGGTTGTTGCCATCTCTCTGGAGGTTTTTCCTTCCCTTTTTAGTCAGAAATCTACGTGAAATAGGCAGGCTTTCTGTGTATGGAGCTAAGAAGAAAGGATTTTGCCTGAGGCAAGCTCTCGAATCTCCGCAGCTTCTGCTATTTGCTGCCCTTCTCTGTGCTATTTTCCCACGAGCGCCCATGGTCTGAGCTTTTCAGCCTGCTGGGGTTTCAGGTGTAGCTGCTTTCAGGGGTAGGTCTTTGGTGGTCTTAGTCAGCTCCCAAGGACCTAGAGTGACCCTTACTCACTCTAGAGGTGCCCCTCACTCACTGATTCTGGCATGTGCTGGCTCTGACTCTGGCTCTGTAGGTGGAATGGGGGAGAGTAGATCAGCTTGTGGTTTTGGTGGGAGCTTTTTCCCCCCGCTTATAGTATGGAAATGCCCAAATCCCATGTACCTTCAATGCTGCACCCTACTGTAGAGTCCTTTCATTCTTATGAATTTGGTGTTTTTTTTTTTGTTCTTTTGATTTAGTCTATATTGAAGGGTGCTGAGGAGAGGACAAGTCTTGCATCTAGACTACCACCATGTTTATCCGGAACTCTCCCTGCTAAACTCTTCATGTGCCACTAATGTACTCAAGCTTCCTATCCTTTGTAGAGTAGGTTATTTATTTAAGATCAGAAGGCTTTCCCTTTTACCTTTCAATGTCTTTCTTTTAGCCTCTTCTGAGGCTTTTGCTCAAAGTCCCACTGGGTCATGCCCTTATTGAAGCATACACTGACATTGAATCAGACCCCACTCAAGATTTCCTATTGATTTTAGATTATTTTAAATAGCTAGAATACTAAAAACCTACCTGGAGATAGTCAAATTTTCTTTTAGGAAGCTAGAAGGTTAGTTAGAATTCTTACATAGAAATGAGATAGAATTCATTGTCAAAAGAAAAATTCAAATGCTTCGATTTGTTTTATATTGCTATAAATAGTAGGATGACTCAGTTTGTATTTAATGGAGTAAAATATTAGTACCCAAAACAAGCATGTTGAATATAATTATATATTCAGTTGAAGATTAAAGATGGTAATGATATGTCCTAAGTTAGAATACAGTTATACATTGACATTATGCCAATTCTCACAAAATATTTGTTTCCTGGGGCATCATACATGCAATTACAATAATTTTTTGTTCAATCATTTCAGTCCTGTCAAACTCTTTGTGACTCCATCCCTGAGTTTTCTTGGCAAAGATGCTTGGGTGGTTTGCCCTTCCCTTCTCCAACTCATTTTACAGATAAGGAAATTGAGGCAAATGGGGTTAAGCAACCTGCAAAGGGTCACACACCCAGTAAGTGTTGAATCAGATTTGAACTCAGTTCTTCCTGACTCCAGGTCAAGAATTCTATCCACTGATCCATCTCCATTAGTTCTAGATTGATCCAGAGAGGTAAAATACCAGAAATATAGCTAGAAACATCAAATTTAATTATTAAAAGCTAGCTAAATGACTAGAAATAATAGAATTATCTTAGAATATATCCTGAAAAAAGCAATTTCATTGCTCCACTTCATTTTGTATTACTCCAAGTATCTAGAAGAATGAATTTCCAGGCAATTGAGTGAAATATTAGAACCTAAAAGGAGATACTTAAATCAAATCTAATTATACACCTACACTGCACCAAGTCCCACTAGAGAATTATTTTTTATGTTGAGTTGTTGCACATAGAGTCCATGAAACCTTAGCTAGAGGATCCTGAGAGTAGTATTTGGGAAATAGGTAATTAGAAATCATGTACATTATTAAAATGAATATGTTGCCAAATTCCAATTACTTTGCTTAAGTTGTTTTTTTATTTGATCTGGATATCTAGCTTGACCTATTTCAAGATGATTGAATGAAATATTATCATTTGGGAAAATCATGCATAAGCTTTTTAGAGTCATATATTTCATTAACTGACACTATCAACTTCCTATTCATTTTAGATTGGAGAAAAAGAGCTAGAAAACTGGACAAAGACACAGCAAGAGCCATTTGTAAAGTTAGGAAATTAGAAGCGACCAAGAAATCATGACCCTAGCATTCAGGTTACATTAAGAAAAGCACTAGATTGATCCCATTTGTTTTGTACTGCTCTAAATATTTGGATGAATTTATATTCTGACAGCTGGACAGGCATATCGCTACAAGAAATATTATATTTAAATTGAATATGATTACATGGCACCAATTCCACTAGAAAGCTTATATTGATGTTGAAGTGATGTAAATAAATTGAATAATGCAAACAGCTAGAGAAGGCTAATTTTTCTATTTGGAAACTAGGCAACTAGATTCCAGACTAGAAATTGTGAACATCACTTCAACAGAATACTTAATCAAAAGCATGATGTTTTGTTACCATTTGGAACAATGCCAAATAAATAGGAGAAAATTAGAGTTATGGCAATATTTTTATTCTAAGAAATGTATATAAATCGCGTTAGCACATACTCATTTTGTAACTCCCCGGATCGTTTTTATCAGAATGATCTGATTAATTTTGTATGTCCCAAGTAACTAGACGGAAGTATGTCTAGCTAAATATATCAAATGAATCACTGGCACTTGAAAATGAGATAATGTAGTACAATACAATTATTCTATTGAAACAAGCCTCAAGAGAGAGTTGCTGTTGTCTTTGGATTAATGTAAATAGTTGGAATACTGGAAACCCTTCTGTAAATTTTCTCTATTAATGTAAAGAATTGAATTAAATCTCTGGGAATGATGTTCATAGTAAAACGTATTGTCAAAATTCTTACTGATTTGCTCCAATTTGTTTTGTGTTGGTTTATATGTCTAAATATATCTTTCTAGCTAATGGAGTAAAATACTATTTAGAACCAAGATACATCAATAAGATGCAGTTATATTCTGACAATGTAGCAAAACCAATTATACTCATTTCTTTGAAGTTGCTCTGAACAGTTAGTTACATTTACTTCTAGCTAATGGAATGAAATGTTATTACTTGCAAACGAGATACTTAAGGAGAATGCAGTTAGTTATACACTGATACTGTGCCCAGTCCCTCAAAAGAGCTCCTTTGGATTCTTGAAACTCTAGAATATTGGAAAGCTATCTGGAGAATTACAAAATGAGTACATGCTAATTCACATTTGTATACATTTCTTAGAATAAAAATATTGCCATAACTAATTTTCTCCTATTCATTTGGCATTGTTCTAAATGGTTTTTATCTGGTTCTAGTTAATGGGGTAAGTAAGATGTTATTATTTGGAAAGAGATAAGTACTATACAGTTAAATGCTGACACAACCAATTCCCTTTGGGGAATTTCTTTTGAAGTTGGATTGAAGCACATTGTGAGAATATTGTTAACTTATACTTCCTTCTACAAAAACCCTGTATTGCTATTAGGACAACAGAGAACAAACAGCAAATTCTTGATATAACTGTAGTTGATTACATTGCTAAAACAAGTGACATTTGTTCCACCATTTATTTTTATGTTGCTATATATAACTATACAACACTTTCTAGTTGTTGTTCAGTCATTTTTCAGTCATGTCTGATTCTTCATGACACCATTTGGAGTTTTCTTGGCAAAAAACTATAGTAGTTTGCCATTTCCTTCTCCAGCTCATTTTACAGATGAGGAAACTGAGGCCAACATGGTTAAGTGACTTGCACAGGATCAAGTAGTTAATAAATGCCTGAGTCCAGATTTGAACTCAGGAAGTTGAATTTTCCAGACTTCAGACCTACCACTCTATCCACTGTACCACTTAGATGTCCTCTTTCTAGTTAGTGCAGTCAAATATTATTCTTTGCAAGATAAGGAGAACATAATTGGATACTGGCATTGTACCAAGAACCATTAGAGAATTCCTTTGTTCCCATTTTGTTGGATTGGTGCTTATAAATAGACTATTGGATTCTCAGATGAAGATACCCACAGTTACTATCAGGTAGAATTCATTGTCAATCCACCGAATAGTTTGGCCTTTTGAGTTTTGTACTGTTCTGATTACCTAGCTGGATTTAAATTTGTCTCATGTAGTAAAGCAGTGTTACTTTGTAATTTCATGCATAAGCAGGACACAATTACATATTGTATAATCCAAGTCCAAATGGAGAATTTATATTTATATTGGATTGATATGAATAGCTAAAATATTGGACACAGTGAGACAGACTTTTTATTTTTGAAAAGCACATAGTTAACTAGAAGCTATATACCTTAATGAAAAGGAATATTTTTATTAATTTAATAGATAAATCAGTCTCAAATTAATGAAGTAAAATATTATTTGGCAACAAGATAATTACACAGAATACAATGATAATCACATAAACTCCCAGTAGAGACTTCCAGATGAAGTTAGATAGATACAAATAGGAAGAATACAAACTACTTCCCTAAATGAATTCAATATAGTATTGGCAATATGCTATTCTAGCCCATATTCTTTCCTCTTTCAGATAAGATATCCTTTGATTGCTATGTTCCAGGCAAAGATCTCATCTCACTCGGTCTCCCTGATACCTATGACATTAAAATTGCATCTTTGCATTAAATTTCTCATTCAATTCACTCTTTAATCCACTCCTTGATCATTCTTGGGTAGACATTTATGACTATGAGTTTTGTTACTGCATTTTGGTTTTTATTATTGCATTTGTTTCCTGTATTTTCCCATGTGTGAATTTCTGGACACTTTTACTATTATTCTTCTTCTCATCTTGTACCCTAAAGTATTTAGTCTTGTAGACATACTTAAGCAGTTTTCCCTTTCCCCATTCCTTTTTTGTTTAGAGCCTTATTGTGTTTTTTCCAATATTACAAAACAAATTAATTCTTCCCAACCCATTTTATGTGTACTTCATTGCTTTATTTCAAACCATAGTACAGAAATACATAAACCATTGTCAGATATCATCTTCTTCACCAATTATTAATTTCCCAATTTAGTCTTTTTTTCTTCTGGAGTCTTTACCCTTGGTGGACACTTATACTGACCATTTCTTACTCAAGACTTGATAATTTTTAAGCAAGGTTTTCTATTTTCCTTCTGCCATCAACATTGGTACCATGTGAATTACCAGAAATGAGTGTTAGCTGTTATGCTTGAATAATTTGGGAAGACATACTGGATTCATTCCCTAGCAAAATGCCAGAACTCTCCATTGGTATTAAATAATCAACAAAATGGTTGCCTCAAAACTTATTAGGATGATGTCACCAACCACTCCTACTCATGACTACTTGATGAGATATTAACTCAATAGTATCACATTTAATGGGTCTATGGTTCCACATCAATATTCCATGAGGACGAGCAACTTCTTTCCCCTCAGACTACCACCTTTCTCTTCCTCAAAAAGAACCTCATATCTCTTACTTAATTCTTTAAATAGTCCCTGATTCATCTTTTCCTTATTCTGTGTCCGGTTCTTTCAAATTTCAACATTCTGACTCAGGTGCAGATTCACTTTTTGCCTATGCAAAATTGTTTTGCACATTGAAGTCCATTTCCATTTTTAAAAAGAAATGGATCATCATCCTTGACAACCTGTAAAGCAGAAAGATGTTCAAAACTCTTTACTTTCATTTTTTAAAACTCTTACCTTCTGTCTTAGAATCAATATTGTGTATTGATTTCAAGATAGGAGAGAAGTATGGGCTAGACAATTGGGGGAAGGTGGGCACATAGCTAGGACATATCTGAGATCAGATTTGAACTCAGGACCACCCATCTTTAGACTTTCCTCTCAATCAAATGAGCAATGTAGCTGTCCCCCAAATCTCTTTACTTTCTCTTCTGTAGTGAGACCAATCTGTGCTTTAAACATAGAAAATAGACCTTGCACACTCTGTTGTTGTTCAGTCAGTCATTCACTCATATCTGACTCTTTGTGACCATTCCAGTAGTTTCTGGCCTCTCCTATCTCTCAAAGTTGGTCCAAGTTCATTATTTCCTTGACACTGTCCATTTCATTCTCTGTATCTCCTCGTTTCACCTTCAATCTTCCCCAACATCAGGGTCTTTTCCAATGAGCATTAGCTTCTCATTAGTGTGGCCAAAGTATTTAAGCTTCAGCTTCAGTATTTGACCTTCCAATGAATACTCTGAATTAATTTCACCTGAATTAAACTCTTCCATTCCCATCCATTTAAGTTCACCAACACTGAAGGTGCTGATGTTTAATCTTTTCATCTCCTGTTTAATCATTTCCTGGTTACCTTGGTTCATAGATCTTATATTCCAGGTTCATATGCAATAGTGATCTTTACAGCATCACATATTCCTCTCACCACCAGATGCATTCACAGCTAACTTTCCTTTTGGCTTTGGCCCAGTCCCTTCATTAGTCCTGGAGCTACATTTGTTGTTCTCTGCTCTTCCCCAGTAACTTATTGGTCACCTCTTCACCTGAGGGATTCGTCTTCCAATGCCATCTCTTTTTTTAATCATTTTAATACTCTCCATGGGGCATGTTACTGAAAAATTTGCTGTGATCCCATACTTTCTAAAAAGATAATGCTCAGTTTTTTATTCTATTGATGGTAGCTTTTGTGGCTATCTGCTCTAAAGAACTACTCAAAGATAAGACAGTTCCAACCTCCACTGGCAGGAAAAGCTGCTCCAAAAACAGTTTCTTATACTAAAGAAATCACAGAACCTGTCTCCATCCTTAGCCTGTCCCTATCTAGCACTTGATATTGAATAAATTTTGAATAGGAATAAAGTAACACATAATTATATTGGGACTTATGGCTTTTTCCTTTACTGCTTTCCTCATCAAAGTCTCTGTTGCTTAATCAAAGAAGTAGTTTTAAAGACATTTGAATGAGTCTCCTCTGGAAGTTTGCATTAATCCCCATTCTTTCTCTTTCATAATTAGCTGTATATGGACCATACTGGCAAACTGAATAGTCAGTGAATTTGTCTGTCCTTGAGAATCTAGCATTCTCAGATTTGAATGAGATTTTCTTTTCTGACACACATTGATAGATTTCTGGTCTCTTCAGGGTAGAAATTCTCTCTGTTGGGACAGATCATGGACCCCATTCTGTCATTTGTTCTGGTGTAATCTTGAACCATCCCTTTCCTATAAATTCTCCATAGAATATCTGCCTCACCTAGCTGTCCCATGCATAGATGACATTGTACTAATTACTACAAAGGCTCTTCAGTGAGATTCAAAGCAATGCAAAAGAGATGGCTCTCACTAACACTACAGGGAAAAGAGAGAGAAATGGATTAAAATAACTATTGCTAATAATATGAAATAAAGACAGATTGGCAGCTTATCTAATTACTTACCCCTGGATAGGTTCTGAACAATGACCAAGACTCAGATTTGGTTAGGAGGAGATTGGAATGGAGAACATTTGACAAATCCATTGAAGCACTTGCAATGATCCCAAACTGCTCCCAGCCACACAAGTCCATCTCCTTGGCATCATATTTTCTTGGTGATAATATGTGATATTGGAGCCACAATCTCAAAGAACCAAAGTTACAAAATAATCCAAATGCCAATGAAAAGACCAGGTGAGCCTGTATCTGACTGATGACTTGAGCACAATAAAAAGCATAAGATATTTGCATTTGAGGATTCATATGCCTAGCACTTTACTTAACACACAGTAGGTGCTTGATGAATAGTTTTTAATTGATTGCTCTAGAAAAAAGGAAAGCTAGCTATGAGACAAGAATGAGAAACTATCCATTCTGCCAGCATAGTCCAAAAATATACCATATTTCTAAGATAGGGGAGATAGGGCTGCCTGCTAAAAAAATTATTTATGTGACTTTTCCCTTCCTGGTGACAACTCAAATGGCCTTGCCTCTTGACAAACGTACTGTCAAGATCATTTCTTTGATATCATTTGTTAATATTTATTTCAGTTTTGAGTGATCTTACTGACTTGCCAACATTAAACAATTGCTCCAGTCCTGCCTTTTTAATCTCCCCACTGCCCATTTCTGGTTCTCTGACAAACTTTCCTAGATTGGCTTTGATCATCATTCTTTTTGCTTAGACCCATTTCTGCATAACAGCCTTGAGCAGCATGTACCAAAGCAAGGCTGTTATATTTGAAGCAAATCTCCATGGAACATGGGATCTTCTGCAGACTCGAGGGCCTGAGGGTACATGAACAGATTCTGCTAGTCTCATTATGTTAACTAGTGTCAGAGAGGGATTAGCAAAGATTCTTAATTCTATCAGCAGAACTCTCATTGGCACCACTGGCTTTCATCTAAGCATACTAGAACAGAAAGAAGAAAGGCAAGTCTTCAGAGGAAACAGAAAGATCATAGACCAATAGAACAAACAGAAAAAGGAGGTATATTCCCAGGAATAACAATGTGTGGGCTCCTCAGTCTAACTTGATGTCAGACTACTAAATTTGGTAACTCACTCACACATTGATGGGATACTTTAAGGTTTACCTGCCTTGAAGTTATCAGCTAAGTGATGGCATGAATGGCACACTGGAGTCGGAACTGTTTTCCTGTCAAAAAGACTCTAAGCTCTTCTAGGTCACCTTAACAAAAGTAAGAACATGCCACTTCAATTAAAAGGGAAGATTTTCTTCTATGTGAATTATAACATCCATTATATAAATTCCTTTTGGAAGCCACCGATTTCAACAATAAACTAGTCCTGACTTCTCATGGCCAGTATTTCCCAACTAGAGCTACTGTGATGTTTTGCTTTGTTGGAGTATTTTCATTCATTTGGAATTTCACCAAAGCAAATTCAAATCAAGAAGACAAGGTCTTCTAAAAAATTTCATAGATTTTTGTTAGGATATAAATAAGTTATTTCAAAGAGGAATTCAGATATAATCTCTCTGAATGATTGTGGATAATATGATAACAAAATTGTAATAATTCACTTATATGTAGCACCCCATTTGGAGTAATCTACCAATTTGCAATCACACTCCAGTTTTTAATATCAGAAGGGCAACTACTTCAAAGGTCAGGAGTATAACTTATGGCATTATACTCTGAAATTATATTTTATGAGTCCTCACAGGTATGTTTCCCATTAATAATTAGTCAGCAGTTCAAAAAGGCATTCACTGCAGATCAAAGCCTACTATTTTTCACATTAGCTTATTGGTGTTTTTATTTTGAGGTTTGGGTTTTATATCAGTATTCTCTTACAGCACAACCTATAAGGAAGTATGTTTTGCATAATAATAAATGTAAAGTTGAGATCAAATTGCTTGCCATAATCTCCAGAAGGGAGAAGGTGAAGGAGGGAGGAAGACAATTTGGATCTTATAAATAAAATCATTATTGCATTTAATTGGTAAAATAAAATATTTTTTAAAAAACAAAAAGGCATTCTCCCCAATTAGTAAGAATAGCGATTATAACATAGTCCCCCATAAATATGAGGCACTTTCTCATACAGCCTTTATCCATGGGGATAGTAGATACAAAAGTACAATGATAACGAGATATGTGTGTAGGGAACACAACAGGCCAAGGCAACTCAAAATTCTAGAATTGCAAGATCTCAATGCCCTTCTCTCTTCATCTAGTCTTCACAAGGTTTACCGCAAGGTGTGCATGTTGTTGGATGGGTTGATGGGTTGCTCATTGGAGATTGCTCCTCGTGGGGCACGGTGTCTCTGTAGGAAAGGTCACTTTGCTGAATTCCATGGGCTTGCTTCTTGGCATGCAGCTATGGTTTCCAGGATGAACAGTTTCAGGATTAGCTGCAATATTTGATGGCACTGCTGTGCCCTTCCATAAAAAGTAGAACCCTTAGCCTAAGACTGACAAAAGCCTCTCTATTTCTTCTTCCATAGAATCTATGGTTCATGACCTCCCAAGCAAGAGGTGATTTGATGACAATTCCATACACATGAGTGACTGTTACTTCATGCCAACTTTAGGTGATTATCCAGAATATTTTTTGAAACAACATAATCCCCTTGAGGAAATTTACAAGGATTCGTTTTGCCTTTCTTTGGATTCCCTGGGCTTACCCCAGTGTAAACGTAGCATATAGTAAGTATTTAAATAAATGTTTTGTGATTGATCTATGATGAAGATGAACTAGGTTTTCTCTACAATCATCATAATCATTTTCATAATAATAAATAGCATTTCTAGAATGCTTTAGGACTTGCAAAGCACTTTACAAATTTTAACTCATTTTGTGTGCTTTTATTAGTATTATCTCCATTTTACAGATGAGGAAACTGAAGCAGGTAGAAGTTTTGTCCAAGGTCATACAGAGAAAGGAATAAGCATCTACTCTGTGGCAGGCACTATGCAAAGCACTATACAAATCTCATCTCATCTGATTCTCACAACAATGCTACATGGTAAAGACTGTTATCCCCATTTTACAATTGAGGAATCTGAGTAAGTGACTTGCAAGAGGTCTTTCTGAGCCTTGCTTTATCCCCACTGCATCACCTAGATGTCTCTAATTCTCCTTCTACTTCGAAAGCTATGATACTGTGATAAATATATCCTTTGACACTGACCACACCCCTATGAAATATTGTGATGTTCATGTTATAAATGAGTAAAATGATGCTTAGAAAACTAAAGAGACTTTTGTCCCCCCAACTCACACAGCTAATGCCTAGCCCAGGTTCCCTGACCTCCAGTGCATTATACCATTTCTGCCAACCATAAACATTTTCCTAATAAACATCTACCTAGTGACATCAAAGAATACTTATTCCTCATTAGTAATGCTAATGAAATAAGTCCATCTTCTAGGCTCTAACTGTTCTATTATAAGACTGTACTATCAAACTAGAAATTCCCCTTAAAACTGCTCCTTTAGAAAATAGCCCCTTGGCTTCACTGAGACATTAATTAGACTATGCTTTTCTGCTGCTTCTCACTTGTGTTTGGTTACTTAACCTCATTAGGGAACTAGGGAATAACTTAAGGCAGCAGGCAGTGACTGTGATTAAAAGATTGGCCCCATTTCTCTTTGAGGATCTTTTGAAATGTATGTTATTTGAGGGACAACTAGGTAGTACAATGGACAGAGTGCCAGCCTGGAGTCAGAAAGACTCATCTTTCCAAGTTCAAATCTGGCAGATAAGTACTAGCTGTGTGACCCCGGGCAAGCCACATAAGCCTGGTTGCCTCAGTTTCCTCATCTATAAAATGAGCTGGAGAAGGAAATGGTAAAAGACTTCAATATCATTTCCAAGATAACACCAAATGAAGTCACGAAGAGTCAGAAACAACTGAAACAACTGAACAACACATTGCCAATCAACAAGCACTCATTGAGTGTTTACTGTGTGCCAGGGCACTGGGCTACATGTTGGGGAAGTTTATCTAATCGACATGGACTTAATCATTCAATGAATGGATAGAAAGTTAACCTCAGAGTCCCAAAGATATGGGCATACACTAGCCTTGTTACAATAGGCAAAGATACTGAAACTCCCAGTGGCCACAGTTAACTTTTGGAGGCTCTAAAGACAAATGAGCTGCAAATCTGTGTTAATGAAGGGAGTTTCCTAATTTCACAACAGGGATGACATTATAAGCATATCTCCCTTCTCTATTTTAAAAAGCAAAGACTTTAATGTCCAAAATTCCCAGCAACTTAGACAGGCATTCTGGCCATGGAAAGAGCTGTGGACTGACTTAGTTCCTGAGACAAGAGTCCTGACTGTCACTAAGTAACCATGAGATCTTAGATGGTCACTTTACCTCTTTGGTCCTCAATTTCATAATCTATAAAATCGAGTCAGATTAGATAATCACTTAAGTCCCTTCTAGCTCCAAGATTCCTTGAATCCTAACTTAAGAAGAAGGAATTTGATTATCTGTTAAATTCAACAAAATGTATATCAAATGCCTACTCTATATAGGGTCATGTCTAGAAGTCGAGGATAAATACAATATTTAGATGAGATATGAACCTACTTTTGTGAGTAAAGTTCACACTTTCAGAGGCAATCAATGACATTAATTCTCTTTTGTTTGGGTGAACTATAATTTATGATCCTCTTTTTTAGCAGGAAGACTAGACATCTGATTTTATCAATTCAGAGAACTTCCCAATGAGAAAATTTGCATCACTGATGTATACTGGTAACTCATCTTTGGGTTATAATCATAGAGGTTTGCCTCGAGGCACAGGGAAGGTAAGACTTGCCTAAAACAAGCAGCTAATGTGTCAGGGGCAGAATTTCAATCCAGGTCTTTCTCACTCTAATGTCAGTCATCTATCTACTATATTATATAACTATCTTAAGAGAAGCAATATGGAAAGATAGAATCAAGATAGTGGAGTGAGAGTCAGCTTTCTTTTGCCCATATCACCCAGCATACTTCCTCTACAACCACCTAGAAAACACACCATATTGAATTCTGGTAGAAAAAAAAAGACAAGGAAAAGTCATACAGTCATTTTTCCAGGTTAGGAGGATAGAGAGGTCTTTAGACACTAGGGTAGGAAGTGGTCAAGGGTTTAGCACAGTGGCAATAGAGCTAGTGCCTATCTTTCTAGTGCCCTGGGACAAGACTGGACACTCTCCATATTCTGAAAGACCTAAACCTGGGCCAGGATCTTGGAAAGGTCAAACCATGTGTGCAGCGAACAGATTTCTACCCATATCATACACCTTGGAAGAAGTGAAAACTTATAGACTCTTGGTAAAAAGAAAAAGACAGAAGCTCAGGTCAGAGATTAGTCTACCCACCCCAGAAGTGAACTTGGTCCAACACTAACATAAAGGCCAAAGTCAAGAAGTCAGTTGGAAAAAATGAACAAACAAAAAAAGAACCTGACCACAAAGAGCTACTTATGGTAACAGAGAAGCTCCAGACACGAATGCAGAAAAAAATGACTTGAAAATAACTACCTACAAGCAAAGTCCCAAAGTAAAATGCAGCTCAGACACAAGTCCAACAAAAATTCTTGGAAGAAAATAAAAAGATAAAAAACAAAAAGTGATTCTAAAAAACAGAGTAGTAAAGAAAAAATGAGAAGAAATTATGAATATGAGGGGAAACTATTATGATTTGTAAAGTATTGACACAAATATGAAAACAAAGGAAGACAGATCCTGATAACAGACACTTTCAAATCTATTTTCTCCTTGACTGTTCTATTTTTATGAAAATTAAATGTGTCTGCTTTCAAATAATCTTAAAGTGCATTCCATCCTTTTTTCTAAGACACACTAAGGGAGAAGAAACAATTGAACTGCAACTTATAAATCAGGCCCTCACTGCAGAGAACATTGATGTAAAAAGCTCTAGAAAATATTGTAAACAGGATTGTCCAGGTTTTTCCAAAATTTGAGAGATGATAAATTCAAACTAATCTCTATTATAATCTCATTAAATCTCATGTCACCAAAATAGTTTTAACCTTGATTGTTGCTTTGCACAAATTTTGTTTTATTGGGAAGAGAGAAAAATAGTTATATATTAGTGTGATAATCATCTAATAGAATCACATTTATATGTGAAATCTTTTTAAAGAATATTTTTCCCTAATCATCTCTTTTTATCTTTTTGCCACCTAAGATTTTATCTATTATCACGTTCTCCTCCTGTAAGACAAGTCCTGGTTCTCACCTCTGACCTGAGAGTTTGGCTAGGTATTCTAAAAAATAAAATTTAATTCTTTTGTTTCTATAGCAACCATCTCAAATCCATCTGCTTTGTGATATACACTCTCTTCTTTTTTCAAAAGACTAAAATCTCTTTCTAGCTAAAACTATTTTTAAATGCTATCTTATACATAAAAAAATTTTAAGCATCATTTTGGATTTTTGCCTTATTGACTTTAGAACTTAACCCTCCAAAAATGAAACTCAACTATATATCAACATTTACCATTAAGATCTCACCAGGAAAAGAACAAAAGCATGAATATTTATACTAGTAGGAAGAAGGAATTAAAGAAAAAGGAGGGATTTAAGGAAAATGTTTTAAGAAATTTGGGGAGGAAGAGAAAACTTTAACTTGAGTTATACTTACAAAACTCAACACATGCATGCCAAATATGGATAAGGATAGGGTCTAGACCTGTGATTTTATCACCTTAGGGAAATCCCAGATAAATATCTCTACCAATGCAGGCAATTTGTAATATTAGGGCATTGCCTTGAACAGTTAGAAGTTAAGGATCTTGCCTAGGGGCACCTAGCCAGTGGGTGTCAGAGAAAGAACTTGAACCCAGGTTATCCTAACCACAAGATTCACTCCTTTATCCAGTACTACACCCTACTTCAGTATCTAATATGAATATAGCAATAAGTCAGTGAGGTAGGCTATGTAGTCATTGTCATTATACTCATTTACAGCTGAAAAAGACGCCTATAAGAAAAATGACACAAAAATATAACAATGGTCACAAGCATCTGCACATGGGAGTGAATGATTCAACAATCATTTAAGTGCTTACTATGTGTCAGGCACCATGTTAAGTGCTAGGAATACAAAGTGAAGCAAAAAGGAACTAACATTCTTAATGGAAGAACACAGTACATAAAAAGGAGCTAAAAAGCCAGAGGTAGGGATGGGGATGGGAGGAGGGAAAAGTCTAGAGAAACAAAGCTGGAAGAAGAGTTAGGATTGGGTATGGCTGACTTGGGTATATCTTAAAAGTGGACATTCTGAGAGAAAATCAGAAGAGGAGGCTGCAGGGCGAAAGTTTATCTATAAGGTGGAAAAGACTGCTGGAAAGCATGAAGGAATCCAGAGAATTAGGAACAGAAACAGGAAAAGGAGTGAATGAACAAGGATGGCTGCCTTGGGCATTTCTTCAAATGGAGGTTCCAAGGAGGAGCTCATCACATGGGGAAGATAATGTGATTATTCTTGATTACTTATTGTTAAAATCATACTAAATCAAAGATCTATAACATTTTAATGAGGTATTTCATGCAACCTTGTGATGAAAGTAATCCAAATTTCATTCAGTGAACACACTAGTAAAAATGATATGATGATGATATGATGATACAGGTGGCCCAAATAGCATGCACTCAGCTTGCATTTATTAAGTACAAGTTATGCGCTAGTTGCGTGATCCTTGCTTTCAAGAATCTTTCATCCAAGATAAGGGAGAGCAGGAGGGAGAGGGACAGGTATGGCATAACATGTTTGCAGATAGGTAATTACAGAATATAGAAAAATGAAGTGCCACTGGAGCTGAACCCTGAAGAGGGCTGTGAATTCTAAGTTGTAGAGGTGAATTGGGAAAGCATTCCAGAAATGAGAGATCATTTGCAAAAAGGCAAGGAGATGGGACATGTGATCTGTGGTATATGGGAATATCAAATTGGCCAGATTGATATGAGTTTAGAATACACAAGGTAAAATAAGTAATGTGTCATATGGCAAGTAGGATAAGCAGAAGCCAGATTATGATTATATTTAAATCCCCATTTTTCAAAAGAGGAAGCCTACCAAGACAAGTGAAATGGCTTGTCCAAGGTCACGTGGCTAGTAATGAGAGACCAGAACCCAAACCCAAGTTGACTACAATAGTATTTTTGCAGCTGTATCACACTGCCTTGTCCAGTGGGAATGAGTGATTTCTCAGTGGGGCTTCTGGAAAAAAAAAAATCTGCATTGGCACTATTTTACCTGCTGTGGCTTCTTCAATAATTCTATTAATTCTTTTGCTCAGATTTTCCTTTTTTAATCTCTTGAAGCATTTTTCTGTAGCAATTTATTCTCTATTCCAATTGATGGAGCTTCAATTGTACTGTTTTCAAGACTACATATTGTTTTCAACCAGCCTTCCTTTATTGTTGGTCCATAGCAGTAGAAATAATAATAAGGCATGATAGGATATAAATATAATGTAATATGAAATGATATAACATAATAGAATTAATATAATAAATATTTGACAGGCTCTAACTATATAACATGATATATAATTCTATAATATTTATAATCAGTGAAGTCGTTTACATGAACTATTTTATTTGATCCTTACAACAGCCTAGTGAGACAAATAATATATGTTATTATACACAATTTGCAGAGGTGAAAATTGAGACTAAAAGGGGTCAAATAATTTAATGAGTCAAATGACTCTTCCATGATGTTTCTACATTTTAAATTAAATTAAATTAAAGAAGAGAATCTTAATGTCATTTGAAACCAAATTTACTGCATGGGTCTGAAGAGAAGAGGAGGTAAAATAAAAAGAACACATTTGGATTACTGATATGCCCTCCTTCAAAAAAAGTCAAGATATAGAAAATATCAATTAATAAAGCATATAAATAAGATTGTAAGTATTCATTTTAGAAAATCCTTTAGAAAAGGATTCATCATTCTTTCTTCTTTTTTGTTGGGTTTTTTTTTTTGTCTTCTTATTAGAATTAATACCATGTTTGGTTTCAAGGCAGAAAACTGATAAGGGCTAGGCAATAGGGATTAAGCAACTTGCCCAGGGTAACACAATTAGGAAGTGTCTGAAACCATATTTGAACCCAGTACCTCTTGTCTTCAGATCTGGCTCTTGCAATATTAATTTGAAATGGGAGAGATCACTTCTGCCTGCAAGGATCACAAAATTGTTCATAAGGAAAACAGCAACTGAGTGTTCTGGAAGGAAGTGAAGGACTTGGTGCAGGCAGAGATGGGGTAGGATGGACACAATAGGGAGATAAATTGACTAAAGCATGAAGAGGGAGGATAACAAAGATTCTTGAGCAGACCAATTTGGCCAAAAAGGTAGGGTTATTACAAAAAGAAAGACCTGATTTTGGAGGATCTTGAACATAAATTTTTTTTAATTTGCTTTATTCAGTAGGGAATAGAATCCTACTGAAGGCTTTCACACAGAGATGTGTGTATTCAAACTAATCATGAAGGTGAATGAATGATAAACTGGAGAGAAATCCCAGTGCTATGACTCCGGGTGGTTTCTAACTTTATAATCTCCTTGCCCAGGTTAATGACTCATTATTATAATTTTTTTAAAAAAGATAGATGGTAAAGGGGAAAGATTTAAGAAAGAAATACAAAGTATTCTCAGAGTAGTCGAGTGTTGGTGTTGGTGTTGAACTATGATCATTGCCAGGGAAATGAGAGAGTAAGGACATTTCAGAGGCAGAGAAACTAGGATCTGTCAAATGATTAGATCTGTGGTGAGGGAAAGAGTGAAGGAAAAGGAAGAGTTAAAAGTGACCCTGAAGCTTCAAGGTTGAAGTGATTGGGAGGACAGTTGTATCCTTTTTTTAATGAAGTTAAGAAGGACCGGCCAGGAAAGGAACGTTATGTTTTTGTTTGTTACTTTATATGACTAGATTTTTTTCCCTACATGCTAGTCATTTCCCAATGGTAGTCATGGCATAAATAGCTGGCCTTGGGTTTTTATATTGCTTCTGACACATAGTGGTTGTGACCCTGTGTAAATCATTTAACATCTTGGTAAAACTGCAAACCTCTATGGCTAGAATTTCCCTGTCCTAATAAAATCACAAGTCCTATCCCTTTGTCTATCATTTCTCAATATAATTTGAATTTTCATTTGTAATAAAGAAAAAGGTAAACAAAACATGACTGACAAGTCTGCCTCTGCATCCTGAATATAGATGCAGTTTTAAACATGACTGAATTCTTGGAAGAACATCAAGATAGAGGTGCTAATGTGAGACTGGAACTCTGAGAAGAGGTCAGAACTATAAATATAGAACCATAGAAACCATTTTGTGTAGAAATCACAACTAAACTCATAGGAATGGATAAGACCACAAGGGGAAAGAAAATAGGGAAAGAAAAGGTCATAGGCACAGATATGGCAGATTCTCAGGAAGTCTTGGCATGATACTGAATTCCTTGGCTGGGGTTGGCTTGGCCATTCCATCTGTGCCATCTTCACAAGTTCAAGTCAGTTCCCCAAAAGACAGTCACACAATTATATCCCAACTTTTTTAGGGTCCTTTGAAGGAACCTTTGTGGGAATACATGTATCCAGAACAATTCACAACTCAATAATTGTATATTTGAGGGCCTTTTGTCTTGGAAATTGTCCAAAAAAGTTGTTGGGTATAGCCTCTATGTTGAACAAATGCTTCTATTAATAAACCAAAATTATCCTCCCTGTGCTTGGCTAAGAACAATAATTGGGCATGACTGTTCATGTTTGGCTATTCAATCCACTATGCTGCTCTTCTTATTCTCTGTTGCCAAGCTATTCCTTTGCTCAAGTGGGCTTACTCTACAGCAACATATAGTATCCATGAATTGTAGTTTCAGGCTTAGTTGATGCCTTCAGTTGAAGAATTACTATGTTCTTTTAGCAAAAGTCAATGGTCTTTATTCTAAAGTTACAAAAGCCTATCCAAGTCTCTTTCTTTGGAATATTTTTCTCCAGCAACATAGAAAAGTATCTTTTACTATCCATTTTCTTTTTCCTTCTTTTTAATACCAATCATAATAAAATCAGAATATATTCTCACTACTCCCTAAAGTGAAGTATATTCTGTCTTCTTCTTCCTCCTCCTTCTCACCCAACACTGGTGAGAAAACATGGTGGCCCAACACTAAAAGGACTGTAGGTTTTAAATGACATGGCAAAGGCCTTAGTCATTCTCCTACCCATCCTGTGTCAGCACTGTGAGAGAAGGTGCTACTTCATTTACAAGAAAAGGGAGGGCTACTAGATGACACATTTGTCCATTCAGACTCTCCATCCATCATTCTCATCCTGCCATCTCCCGTGTGTAATCATATGCCTCCCACAAAAGTAATCTCTCAATTCTCATAGCATTCTGTTTTATTGCTCTTCTATTATTTATTGAATTATTATCCCTTGTAGTAGAACAACTTATGTATCCCTCCCCATCTCTTCCACAATTGGATTATATACTTCTCAAAAGCAGTATATGTATGACATTCAACCTCAGTGTCTAATATTGCCTTCCTCATACTAGGTAGTGAATAATTTTTAATTGAATTAAATTGAAGAAGAAATAGTAATGCCAAATGCTTCAAAGAGGCCAGAAAGGATTAGAATGGAAAATGGGGGAGGGAAAGACATTTATATTTCATTGTAAGGGAGTCATTAACAACATTGATTCCTTTTATTATTTGGATAAATCTCCATTGTTAATATTTAGGTTATAGTTCCATGAATTCTAAATGACAACCTTCATCATAGTTTTTAAAATATATACTAGGAATAGGTAGATGTAGTGGATAAGTTTTTTTCTAAATAAGCATATTTTAAGTCCTGCTTTTAAGAGTTTTGTCATATTCTCTCATAAAATTTGTCACACAAATAATATCAGAAATCATGTATACTCTATGAATTAGAGCAGCCATAAAACTTTTTCACAACTTAAAAAACTTAAAAAGTAGGTATGGCAGGGTCAATTTGTTTCTAATTTGATATTTGAACAAAATTACAGTGATGATAAAATCAAAACTTGAGAAATATTGGACCATAATGAAATCAGAGAGGGCAGACAAAGTAATTAGAGTCAAGACAAGATTACACAGTCTCAGATTCTGGTGCTCATTTCACTAGTGTCTTTTTACGACACATAAGCAGGCAATGGCAATCAATGATAAAAAGATCTGGCCACCTTGAACATCTTGAGTTATGGATTTTATCTGTCCTCGCTATTGAATCATTATTTGATCAAGGAGATTTACTCACTTACTGAAAATCATCCTTCTATAATATTTTGTTCTTTGTGCTTGCCAGGGACTAATGAGTGAAGTGAACCAAGAAAAACAAACTGATAAAATAAATGGTTTCTGTTTGAAGAAGCAGCTTGGTGAAAAGGCTAGAATCATAGAATTTTAGAGCTAGGAAAGGATCTCAGTTTAGTACATGCACAAAAAGAATCCCCACTACAAAAATGGCCATTCTGCTTTTCCTTGAGGGTTTCTAATGAAGGAGTAACCTATTATCTCTAGAGGGAGTCCATTTCTCTTATAAATAGTACCACTTTTAGGAAGGTTTTTTTAAAGTTCTAAATGTTCGTCTTTGGAACTTTCCCCCGTTACTCCTGGTTCTACCATCTGAGGTGAAGCAAGTACTGAATATGGAGTCAGAAATACCAAGAATTACTTCTGATATTTACAGACTGAGTAAATGAATAAGGACAAAGTATGCTCTCAAGAAAAGTTGATGGCCAGGATAGAAATATCTACTTAGAGTAGAAAGTAGAGGAATAGCCTTAGAACAAGCCTATGGGAAAAAATGAGTGTTCAGTGATCTTGTAGTGATCAAACTTTTTGGTCTCAGTACTACTTTACATTCTTAAATTATTGGGGAAGAACTCCCCAAAACAACAAAGCAGTTTTGTTTATATGAGTTATTTCTTCCAATATTTATCATATTAAAATTAAAACATTAAGTAAAGATATTTGATCTCAGAAACTTCCAGGAATCCCTGGACTACACTTTGAAAATTATGAATTTTAAAGGAAGGTACTTTGGAATTACAGAATTGATGAATAAGTATTACAAAAGACATAAAGGTTATAGACACCAACATGTTTAGATGTAAATAGGCATGTTACTAATAACATGTATTCATTTTCAAAGAGGACCAATGATATCAAGATTCGGTGTCTTGATTTGCTCACGAATTGGATTTAGGTAAGGCAGAGTTGCCCAAAGTCATATAGTGACTAGATGAGCCCCATACGCAACATAAAATATTTTACACAATTACATGCACATATGTATGTTTGTATGCATATACATATACATATCATGTAGCAAGTCATGTAAAAACCTGATGTATGGATAGTCATATCAGGATGAGACAATAGAATCCCCAAAATTATGAAGAGAGAGAAGGAGGCATCCAAGGAGCTGATTTGGGAGATTTATGGAAAATCATAGACAGGAATCAGAAAAGCTGAAAATAAACTGGGATCAGTACAGGTGGGAGGAGTACCAGAGTAGGACTCGGATTAATAATAGATTCGTTCCAAGTATCAACGTAACTTACATGAACTAAAGTATTATTCTTGTAACTTATTTTGAATCATATTAATTTTTATAGAGAAATTTCCTTTTAGTATATACCTTTAAAGATTATGTTCTATGTTGATTTCTATTGTAATTATTGGAACCTATATAAAATATTCCAAAGAGCACTTTTTTATTTTAATTATTGGAGCCAAGACTAATTTGCTATTCTTCATTCATTGGTACATATAGTGATGTACAAGTATAAAAATTAGTAAAAACTTTTTTAAAAGCATAAAGTAGAAACTCATTGATAAGTATAGGAATATTGTTTTTGAACTGGATTTGATTATATTAATTAACACTTAAAAGAGACACAATTTCCCATGCTAAAGTCCAGGGCTGAGTTAGCAGGGAACAAGCTCAGAGTTTCCAAGCAATAAAGTTGGGAAATTTTGCAGATAGAAGCCTCCTGTTTGGACATAAGGGAAAGAATATAGCAGGATGGAAGTAGAAGCCTTAAGTTGGTTGATTTTCTCAAGGTGACAAAGATCTTAAAAAGTCATCTGGTCTAATCTTTTTTTTTTTACATTAGAGGAAGAAGCCAAGGGCCCAGTGTATTAAGTGATTTGCCTAATTATGCAAAAATTAAGTGAATTAGCCAAGATCTGAATGGAAGTCATCTGATTCCAAATCCATTCATAACTCACTATATCATGCTACCTCTGAGAGATACAAGACACTAAACTGAAGCACCATGGGAGACAAGTATTTGAGGGACACTGGAAATATTTTATAATGTTTATGTTTTAAGGCCATTCTTACTCATTTACCCAGGATTTTAAGCTTCACTCTCCCACCCAAAGAATCATGCCACATGACAAGTATTTTTAAAGAAGAAAACTAAGATAAAAATAAGCAAAACTGATTTGTACATCAAAAATGTATGAAAATATGTGCAATGTGTCATATTCATAGTAACACCTGTTCAAAGGATTGTTATTGGGGATGGTCTCATATATCTTCTTTGGAGCTAGGCTTGCTATTTGTAATTTTGCAATACACTTAGATCTTACAATCACTGGGTTATTTTGTGGTTGTGGTTTTGTGGCCATTTTCATTGTTATAATCATTACATACATTTTTTCTTGACTCTGATTACTTCATCTTGCATCATTTCATGTAAGTCTTTCCAGATTTCTTTATATTCCTCATTTTTATCATTTTGTACACCACAGTAATAATGTATTACTTTCATACACCACAATTTGTATAGCATTGTTCTTTTTGATTACTATCCCTTTAAATTCTTACAATTAAGACTACATCTCCTGTCCATCCATGTCTTTGAAAAGCATTTATAATCTGTTTCTGTTTTTTATGGTATGACCTGTAATATTAAATAATAAAATAAATTTAATAATTCATTTAGAATTTATGATAGAATATGGTAGAAGATAATGATCTAGGACTAAATCCTAGACTTCTTTTCCAGTTTTCCCAGAAGTTCTTTTTTATCAAATAGCAAGTTGCTTCCTAGGTAATTTATTTTTTCAATTTATCAAAAGCTAGGTTATTGAGTTTCATTGTTTCTCATTCTCCCTTGTCTTAATCTATTCGTTTCATTGATCTACAGTTCTATTTTAGAACTAATATCAGATGGTTTTAATGACTAATGCTTTATAATCTAGTTCAAGTTTTGAAAGTGCTATTCTTTTCCTCCCCCCTTTAAACCTATCTCTTCTCATTATTTCTCTTTGCAAATGATCTCCACTAGTGAAAAGAAAGTCTCACACAACTGAATTAAGGTCAAACCTTCCTATGCTAGATCTTTCATATCTCCAAATGAATTTCATTATTATTCTATTGAGTCATATAAATATCTCTTTGATAATTTATTTATTATAGAATTCAAACTGAAAATTAACTTTGGCAACACTGTAATTATTTTTTTATATTAACACAGCACCATGAACACTGAATATTATTAAACCATTTGAGCTGGTGTTTGGTTTTTTTTTTTTTCTGTAAAACACTTTTTAATTGAATCTATACAAGTCTTTTGTGTGCTTTTGTAGAATGAGTTCAAGACATTTTATCCATTTTGTAGTTATTTAGAATGGAATTTCTAGAAATACTATTGGTTTTTCTGGGTTTCTTTTGCAGATTGCAACCTTGCCAAAGCTTTTGTCTTAATTAGTATATTTGAGGATTCCCTAGATAAAATTTGATCTCCTCTTTACATGTATTAACTACTCTAGTTTCCTGTTTTATTGCCATTGCAAGCATTTTTAGATCTATCCCAGAGAAGAGGCAGTAGAGTGGGCATCACTGAATTGCCTGGGAAGCTTGAGTTATTCCTTTGCATATGATGCTTGCCTTCTGTTTAAGATAAATACATTTTTATATTGTTAAAAAGAGCAGCTACATGGTACAATGTTAGGCTTGGATCAAGTAGAATCACCCTCATGAGTCTAAATCTGGCCTCAGACACTAGCAATATCTCCCTGAGCAAGTCACTTAAATCTGTTTGCCTCAATTTCTTCATCTGTAAGTGAACTAAAGAAGGGAATAATCTTTGTCAAATAAACCTCAAATGAGGTTACAGAGTCAAAAACAACTGAAAAAATTCGAATAGGTCCTTCTATATCTATATTTTTATAGTTGTTTTTAGAAACAAAGGTCATGTTTTATCTGAGATTTTTTCTCCACCAATTGAGATAATCATTTGGTTCTGGACATTGTTTTTCATGTGATTATGCTAATTGTTTTGTTAATGTAGAACCATCTATATAAATAAACTCTGATATAAATCAAACTTGATCATAAAAATGATTTCTTGGATGTATTTTTGAAGTCCTTTTGATAGGATTTTACTTAAAATCTGATCTACAGTTATTCTTCTATGATCTCTCGTTCTCTGGTTTAGATATTAGTAATAGTTTTGTTCATAAAAGGAGTCTAGCAGATGTTCACTTTTACTATTTTTGAGAATAATTTGTGCAGTATTGGTACTAATTGCTATTGAAATGATTGATAGAATTCTTCTGAAAATCCTTCAAGAGCCAGAGATTCTCCTTTGATTTTCCTTTCCTGCTATTTCTTTTTCTTTATCTGAGATTGGATTCTCTATTTTTTCTTTTGTTCATTTAAATATTTTACATTTTTGAAGGTATTCCTTTGTTTCTTCTGGATTGTCATTTTCAGCAAGCATTTATTAAGGAGACTAATTAAAGAACTATGCTAACAATGGGGAGACATTTGGTATTCAAATATCAGATAGGACCCCAGGATTCATCAGCTAACTAGATCAGTAATTCTGTAGCATTCTATCTTTTTGCACAAGATAATCGATATTCCATTTTCTCTTTGCTGCAAATAAACATTTCAGGGAGAAGAGAAACAAGCGTTAAAAAGGGGTCCCAAAGCTGCAGCCATCCTTTTTCTTAGTGAGCTCTCCATTTGTATTAAACCATCTCTAAATTTTTCCACAGGCTTGCAAGGACATCATGAAACTTGCAAGGGCATTAATATACAGGGTGATATTCAATGGAGGATTAAAAACATCCTTTTTTATATCTTTTGTGTAAGGATTAGAAGGAAGAGAAGAGGAAGTAGGTTCCTGCCCGATTGATTTACCCCCTCCCCAACCCAGGAGATGAAATCACAGAAGGGGTCAGGTAATGGGAAGAAGAGGTGTTAATGTGTTCTTTTAAGTGCTGCAAAAATAAGTCTATGCATTGTTATTCCATTATGAAATCATTAATATTGACATCGTTATGTAAGGTTTTGCAAAGAAACTATCTATGTAATCTCATTTGGTCCTCCCAACACTTCTGTGAAGTAGGTGTTATAATTATTTAGTTGAGAGGTGGTCAGTGATTGGCCCAGGGTCACACAGCTAATAGGTGTTTGGAATAGGATTCAGATTCAGTTCTTTTAGGCTCCAAGTCCACTCCATTACCTCACTTCCCTTTACAAAAAATGGAGAAGGTATCCTGATGATTTTGGAGGGGCCACTAGGCATTCGATGCCTATACTTTAGGTCTTTAAAATGACTAAGCCAGCTGGCGCTGAACACAGCTAAGGTTTTGAAGTCTTATCCTTGCTCTTACACAAGAGGAAAACGGGGAAGAAGGATCAGTAGAGCAACTAACTACACAACCAGTGGGAGACTCTCCAGCTAATTCTGGGGGAAAGTCGGCAGCGGAAAGTAGTTTCAGAGAGTGTGACCCCTAGGACTAGAGAAGCTAGTGATTCAAGAGAGAATTAGACTACAGGGTTGAGAATTGAACTATAGGGAGAAGGCGCCAGCTGACAGATCCACCCAGAAGAGAATCAGTACTAAGTAGGAATCAACCTGATGTCACTAAGTGAATGGACAATGGAACCCATACTGTAGAATAAGTCATGGCCACATGGATTCTCTAACCAAAATGTCCAATTCTTGATACACAAGACTCAGATGGTACACAAAACTCTCAAGTATTGCCTGAATCAGCTTAAAATGAGAATGGAAAAGGTTTTAACAAAATAAATAAAAATTCTACAAGGCAATATTGATTCACTGTTTTCTAAGTTAATATGGTCCCCAAGCATCCACTTTTATTTAAGACTGACCCTAGTGCACTTCATTTTCCAATGCTATCATTGTCCTAATACTTGTGCTCAATCTTCTCATGGAAAAGCATTACTATTTTGGAGGAATTCCTCCCCTACAATAAGGTGAAAGAAATGCTTTGTAGCTATTGTTCTCACCACATCATCTTATTAAGAGTTTTTGCTTTGAACTAATTGCAGTTTTGGTGGTGGTGTTATCTTTTTTAGTCCTATCCAACTCTTTGTGAACCCACTGGAGGTTTTCTTAGCAAAGGCACTAGGATGGCTTGTAATTTCCTTTTCCAAATCATTTTATAGATAGGAAAACTGAGTCCATCAGGGTTAAGTGACTAACCCAGGATCACACTGGTATGGATTGGGTCTACTGGCTGATTATTCAAAGAAAGCTCATGTATAGAGTTTTTAGGAATTCATATCTACAGAGTATTCCCTGAAACCTTCCAAACCTAAATTAATTAGAAGGTGTACCCAAAGGAAGTACTATATTTATTTTCACATCACCTTCAGTTCACAAAATATCACTCACACTTTCCCAAGTAAGAGAGTCATCCAATGCAACAAATCATAAAAAAGAGGGAAAAAAAGAATCAGTTCAGAAAAAAAACCCAACACATCATCCAAGTCTTATATCATAGCCATTGATCCCCAGTCCTATTCTACCAGTACCTGCAAAGGCGGGAGGAATGTACATCTGTGTATTTCTGCTTTGGGGTCCAGCCCCCAAATTGTAATTTGGATTTATAATTTTATTATAATTTCACAGAATTAAATTTTTATTTAGATAGTATTATTCTATTTTAACTTGGTGGTATTGTTTTGGGGTTTTTTATTGTATTGGTTTCACTTTCCATGAGTTCATTAGCTTTTTGTGCTTCTCTATATTTACCATCTTCTCTAATGGCATAGTTATATTCAATTACATTCATGTATCATGAATTGTTTAATCATCCCCTACAGGAGCATCCACTTTATTTCCAGGATATTACTATTCGCAATATGTAACAGAAGACTGGCTAGGGGGGATCAACCTTTGGGGCACATATGATATGTTCTGCCCATTGGCAAAGGCTTGGTAAGCCTTGTTCTGAAAATGATGTAGCCCTGTCAGAGAGTCAGAGCAGGTTCCAGTATTCTGATGTTTCCTCTTGGTTTACTGGATGGCCGCAAAAAGCCTTTTGCCTTTTAATTGACTACTGAGCTGGAACTGGTGTACATACAGAAAGCATTCTCTCTTCCCTGGCAGCTTTTAGGTGAAGAGTAATAATTGCTATACATTTCTAGGTAAGCAGAGATACCATCTCTTACCTACCCCATTCAGCCCTAAGCCACCATGTAGCCACTTCCGGAATCCCCACCTACACTATGTGACCGCCTCTGTTTCTTCCATCTCTGATACATTTTTTTCTTGATTTTAGGAAAAGGAACGCCAGAGATGAATGGGAACAAGTGTGACTTTATGACTTTTGAAAGATCAGAAGAATCTTGTAAAGACCAGCCAGTAGAGTCATGGGCAGAGTCTTGGTGATGAAAGATGGCTTTGATCCAATAGTCAACTTTGATAGACAAATAGTCAAATAGTAGACTGTTTTTGACCCAGATCCTATTGTAAATTGAGTCAGTAACCAATCAGGCAACATTTGTGAAGCTCTCATTCTGTGCCAGACATTGTGCTCAGTACTAGGGGTACAAAAAGAGGCAAAAGATAGTCAATACCTTCAAGGAACTAACAATCAAATCAGGGAGGTTGCTGTATCCTATAAACTTTATCCTATAAACCCTTTACATTTGTGAACTACTGAACAGATTCTCCACCCAGGACTTTCTTGAGGTAATGAGAACATCCTGGTTTTCAGAACCAATTAAAGGAAAATGACCATTTTTCTTCCTTTTGATTTTCAACATCAATTGTACAGTAGTCAGATTTTTTGGTGTATTTTATTACAGGCAACAACTTCTTTGGAATTATTTTTGCTTGTTTTAATTCCGATACACCAAGATTGTATTACTATATTTGGTATTAAGATTGTAGCTAATAACATGAGAAGTGTTGTTTGCATCCTTGATATGCTGGTGCTAGATCCATAAATGTTCTTCCCCTCCCCTTCTGCTTATAGACCTTTTATTGTGAGATCCTTGTGGATTGCAGATCTAAAGAATAAGGTTTGCCTGCTGGTCTAGAAACCAGAATTAAACAATTCCAAATGCTTATCCCCTCTCTTCAGAGCCTCCTCACATTTGCTCAGAGCTCATCTGAGCCTGTTTGCTCTTAAACTAGAGCCTGCTTATCTTATTGTTGAATGGATTCAGAATCCCATTTAAGTTTCCCTTGCTATGCCAGGGATTCACTAAAGAACTTTGATATGTCCTGGGTAGAAATGAACACCTAGAGATTTTTTTCAGACCTTCAGTTGGATTCTTCCTATGTTTCTCAACTACTTGTGGAAAAAATGGGTAATCTAAGTAGTTTCAGAGGCAGCTAGGTGGATAGAGCTCAGTAAGACCTGAGTTCAAGTATGCCCTCAGACACTTACTATCTAGGTGACCCTGAGAAAGTCGCTTAACCTTGTTTGCCTCAGTTATCTCATCTGTTCGATGAGCTGGAAGAGAAAATGGCAAACCACTCCTTTGCCAAGGGAACCACAAGTGGGGTTGTGAAGATTTGGATATGGCTAAAAAATTATGAAACAACAAGAACAAAAGTTGTTTCCTTGAATCAGAGGATTTTGGTGGGATTTCTGTGAAAAGGGACCCCTGAAGACTTAGGCAGTATTTCTGAGATAGATTTCTAATAGGTTTCAAAAATCCCTGGGAAAGAATTAAGATGTATGGCCTAGGTTGAAAAAGAGATGCAGAGCAAATTTACAGCATTAAACCCAGCCTATGAAATAGGACAGTATTAAAAAAAATTAAGGAGGACCCTTGCAGAAGAGGGAGTGGGAGAGTGCCCGAAATGGTAGACTAAAGCATCATAAAGTGGCTGTTTGCTGTAGCATTTATTATACATTTGAATAAATTACACATTCGCCAAGCTTTCAAGTAAGCTGTAAAAACTGCTCTAAACCTGCTTCTTCTGTCTATGTTGTGTTCTTTCACTGGGTCTTGATCTTAAGTGAAATCTGCTGAATCAATTTGCTACCCACCTGGTCCAAGCCAACTGACTCCTCACTGCCCATAGATGCTGCAGCAAATGGTAGATACCATGGATTCAAGCTGTTGAATTTCCAATATATATTTTGACTTTTCAAGGTTCACAAAGTTGTCCCCAGGTCCCTTTGTTTAGTCATTCACATAGGATCAAGGAAGAATGAATATGACACAGACAGAAGAAACAGAGCTAGTCGTGCATTCACAGGCACATGGTAGCCTGGGAAGGGAAGGGAAGGGAAGGGAAGGGAAGGGAAGGGAAGGGAAGGGAAGGGAAGGAAATAAGCCATTATTAAGAACCCAGTGCCTAACACTGTGCTAAGTTCTTTACCAATATTCTCTTATTTGATCCTCACAACAACCCTAGAATGCAGATTCTATTATTAGTCTCTTTTTATAAATGGGGAAACTGAGGCACACAGAGGTTAAGTAACTTACCAGAGTCACACAACTAGTAAATATCTGAAGCAGTATCTGAAACCCAAATCTTCCTTTCTCCAGGTCCAGCACTCTATCCATTATGGTACCTAATTGTCTCTTAGTGAGAAAATAAGACAACTCCCCCTCGAGATGCATATCAAAATTCTGATTCAAAGATTTTTCCTAATCAAAATTTTAAAGCAGTTCATCTTCACTATTTGAAAGTTCGGGAAAGGAGAACATTCATCCATTTGAGCCTTTTATATGCATACTCATTTCTGACTGAGCAATTAAAAGGCACTTTTTCCTCTACACAGGAAGACAATGGGAGAGAGTCATGGTGTGTTCTTATTTGGGGACAAGGTCCCTCCATTAAACACCATCATGCATTTCTGAAGAGGGGTTCATTAGGTCTTTACTCAGATTGCCAACAAGCCAAAAGTACTTTGTCCACTTGAAGGCCTGGACCCCCAATGGCCATTCCTCTTATTGAAATTTCATGATATTAAAGGGACTTTCATTTTTATCATTGACATCTTTGAGGTCTACAGCTAACATTTAAACCTCCCTCTCTCAAAGATTATGGGCATTTTAATCATTTTCTTAGCACATTTCCAAATTGTTCTCTAGAATAATTGAGCCAATTCGCAGTTATAAAGGAGGTGTCTAAGAATGATATAATGTATTCGCAGAGACTTCCTGTTATTTCAAACCTTTTGCCCACCCAGTGCAAACCAAGGGTGTATTCTGTAAGATGTGAGGCCCACAGGAAATCCCTTGCAAATTCAGGAGCAGTTCTCATTCTTGGAGGAGACCTGAAGGTTATTTCCTGAGAAACACACAATATTCTCTAGCTGAAACCCTAGAAACTCTAGAAACATGAGAGTGAGGGAAAAGTACATTGAAAGATGTTTTTTCATGTAGCAAAAACTAACAAAAACAGGGTGAGAAAAAATTCTTTGAAAAGGTTTTTGGTGAGTTACATTTTTAAATAAACATTAGAAGGTTTCTTATTGCTTGCATAGGTAGAAAAGACATATGAGCAATAGTTTCTGAAAGTGAAGAGAGAAAACACATAGACTAAGTAAGGAGATGTGGGAGGCAGAAACAGAAAGGTCTCTAAGCTGTGAACCAGTAAATTCTTAGAAGGTTTTTCTAGTCTTGAGGAGTTCAAAACCTTGGTAAGAATTTTATTAAAAAACACCTTAAATATGGATTTGTAGAACATTCACTGCAATTTGATCTACTGCCAAAAGTCAACTTCACCAAATTCTACTGATCTTAACATTGATGGCAGGAGGTAGCAACTAGGTAGCTCAATACATTGCTCCTTCATGTTTTGCCTCCAAGAGCAGAGAAATTCTATATAAGCCAAGGACAAGATCTCCATTAGTCATGATTTAGGATCCACTAGCTTGGTAGGCTTTGGCTAATTGGATATATGGAACAGACATACTTCATATTTGCTGCCCAATAAAAGCAGCTTGAAATTCTTCATTCAACAAGGAAATAGCTTAATAACACTGCATATCGATGAAGCATATTAATGAAGTTTTAGGGGATGTTTTTTGCTTGGAAAAAAGTATTAAAAGTTTTAATCTGTTGAACCCTATGGAAGAGGCATGAAGGAAGAGAGAATTTCATGCATGCAAGACAAAGTAAAGGACCTCAGCTGTCAATCAAAAAAGAACATTCCAAATAGAATGTTCCCAGGAAAGACAGTTGGAGAGTCAAGCCAGGCTGAAGGGGGAAGAAGCTCTGAACTGGACCCCTGTTAGCTTCTGTCCTAGGCTGAAGGACCCTTGGGGTGGGGGGGGATTCTGGATCTAAGCTGAGAAGAAATTAACTTTTGTTGGTGGCTTAGAGTATGAAGAACTGATTGTATATTTGAGATTTGAGTCTGAAGGAAGAAGATTAAGCAGTTATCCTCCCATCTCCTTGACAGACTTTTGTGTCACAGTTGTGACAGGACTGACATTTCCTAAAATCCTCCTAATCCTCATTATAGATTAGGGAAAACCTTATCCCTCTCACCTCAATTTCCATCCTTGTCCTGTTTTTCCCAATAAACCTCCTTACCTAAGAGGGGAAAAGTATTTTCTCTAAACCTCACAGTTCACCTTTGAGTTACATAGAAAGGTGGCTGACTAACAGGGGGGAGGGGACAGGAAGCAGGAGGGCATGGGTGGAAAACTGGGAGGTGAAGGGTAGATGGTAGGAAATATCTTGATCTATTTGCCATCAGTAGTGATCTACTAGACAACCCCTAGTAGTATCTCTCTCTCAGAAGTATCTTTATCTCCATTACAACTAGGCACCCTCAGGTTTCCCCTAGTATCTCTCTAGTCAGCCAAAGTATTTCATTTATTACTACCAGAAATATCTCCTCAGCATATTTTCTAATACAACCCTCCCAACTTTGATTGATGTTAACTATTAAGATTCCATTCTAAAAATAGGTTATTTCAATTATATGAAATTGAAAAGTGTTTACATGAACAAAATTACTGCAATGAGGCTAAGAAGGGAAGAGGTAAATCTGGAAAAATATTGGTATCAAGATACATATCTCATATCCAATATATATAGATATCTAACAAAAATAAACAAAACCAAAAGCCATTCCCCAAAAGATAAGTGGTCGAAAAATATTAAATCTATGAAAAAGTGTACCAAATCACTAATAATAAGAGAAATCAAATCAAATCAAAATAACTCTGAGGTTTCTCCTTGTTATGAACAAAAGATGAAATGATGAGAAAACCAAAATTTTATATTCTGAGTATATCAATTTATTCAACAATGTGTGCCAATTGCCTAACAAATCAGGACCAACCCCCTTCCTCAATTTAGGGCTGAATCCCTAATACAAGGGAAGATAGACTTTTATGTAGTAAAAACAGTTTATCAAATAGGACCAATTGATTAAAAGAAAACAATATGACATTAAGTAATCTGGTTTTTAATTGGATGAAAGATTAAGGCATTTTCAAGTTGGGAGGGAGAGAGTTAGATACAACTCCCTGAATTCAGGAAAAAAGATGCCTCACTTCTCCCCTTACATCTATAAACATTCAAAGGAACGTGGAAACAATAACTGATTGATTGGTCTGTGGCCAGTTATCAGATAAGACATATAGGTTGCTTGAGATGTACTATTATGAGAAAACTCCTTTTAACAATCTTAGGATCTGATTATATTCCTAGCCAATATAAGCTAGGTCCTTGGTTAAGGATCTGGAAACAGTAGGTACAGGTGGTCCAGTTTCCCAGCCAAGCAAGGTTAGGTTCAAACAATGCAATAAGGTTTTCTCCCAATTCTCACAATTGAACAAACTATTCTCACAAGACAGAATTTGGACTAGGTCCATAATTAAATAGAAAAACAACTGAACTAGTCCCAGAATTGAGTCACAAGATGGAGTCAGTATGGTTCACTCAATTCCCATAATTAACCACTTGCTCTCCTAATCCCTCAAATCCTTTACACCTTCTTACCCACAAAATTGGCAAAGGTGACAAAAGATGGGAAATCGATACTGGCGAGGCTACTGAAAGATGGGCACAATGACATACTATTGATAGAGCTCTAAATTGGTCTAGCTATTCCAAATTGGAATGCAATTTAGAAGTGTGCAAAGAAAGTAACTAAAGAATCCATAACTTTTGACCTGGTAATTTCCACAGCTAGATTTAAAGCCCAAGGAAGTAAATTATAAAAAAGAAAGCTTCAACATACACCAAAATGTTTATGCTAGCATTTTTTGAAGCATCAAAGAACTGTAAACATAGCAGCCAAACTATTAAGTAATGGTTAAAGAAATTGTGGCATATGAAAGTAATATAATATTACTGTGCACTAAGAAACATTTAACATAATGAACTTAAACCAAATTTCAGGAATATAAACCTACAAAAAAGAAATTAGCAAAATAAGAGAAATAATCAACCCAGTGATTACAACAGCAGTTGAAATTGAATACAATGAAATTATAATGACCAAGCCTTGTCCCAAAGAAAAAGCATTAGAAGGCTCATCCCTTTACTTATTTGCATAGTTGGAAGTCTATGGATGTACAGAATTTTGCAAGATATTGGTTACTTTTGCAGTACTATTTTTCCTTGTTACTCTTTGTTGTAAAAATGGCTCTTTGGGAGGGGGGAGCAGGGAAATATACTGGGAATGGAGTTATAAAAATGAAATACACCAATAAAAATTTATTTTAAAAATGAATCTATTACACAAATGAGGAAACAGAGGTAGCTAGAAGTTAAGCAAGTTATATATGTGTCTATTTAAAAGGGAGCACTTTTAAGCCTCATCATTGTCTAGTCTTCATTTTAAGAAAATCATTAATAAGCTGGAAATCTTAAAGAGGAAGGCAACCAGTACGGCAAAATTATTTCCAAATGAGAATCTGTTGAAGAAATCAGAGGGATTTAGGATGGAGAAAAGAAAACCAAGGAGGGGTACGATTGCTATATTTGAACATTTGAAGGTATAGGAGAGGAATTAGATTAGTCTGGCCCTAGAGTAGTGGGAAGTTTCAGAAGCAGATGAAATGATTCCTTCTAGTCTGTCTTTTGCAACAGATCGTCCTCTCTATCATACTCAATCATATATTTTAAATCTCTTCCTCCCTACTGGATCATTCCCTATTGCTTATAAACATTCCCTGTCTCCTCTACTTTCAAAAGAACCCTCACTTGATCCCTGCTAAGCATCATCCTGTATCTCTTCTACCCTTTGTGGCTGAACTCCTCAAAAAGACTGTCTACAACAGGTGCCACCACTATCTCAGCTCTCCTCTTCTTAACCTCTCACAATATGGCTTCTGACCTTATCATTCAACTGAAACTGCTCTCTCCAAAGATAACAATGATTTGGTTGCCAAATCCCATGGCTTTTTCTCAGTTGGATTCTCCTTTATCACTCTGCAGCCTCTGACTCTGTTGATCACTCTTTATTGATGCTTTCTCCCATTTTGTTTCTTACAAATATGACCACTTTTTCTCAATTGCCTTGGCTGCATCCTTACCCAGGTTGTTGTCCCTCAGGGTTATGTCCTGGGGGTCCTTTTCTCTTCGCCTCATATACTATTTCACTTGGTGATCTCATTAGCTCCCATGAATTTAGTTGCCATCTCTATGCTCATGATTCTTAAGTCTACCTAACCTGCCCCAGTTTCTCTGCTGACCTCCAGTCTCCTACTGTCTTCTAGATGTCTCAAACTGGATGTACAAGTTGATGTCCAAAACATGTCTAAAATTAAACATGTGCAAAACAGAACTCCTTACCTTTCCCTCAAACCCTCCTTTCCCCTTACCTTCCCCTATTGCTGTAAAAGGCAACACTATCCTCCCAAACTACAGGTTTACAAACTACATGTTACCCTTGTTTCCTCACTATCTGTCATCCTTCTCCTCAATCCAATCTGTTGCCAAGACCTGTTGATTTCACTTCTAGGGCATCTCTTGAATGTGTCCCCTTCTCTCCTCTAAGACTGCCATTGCTCTAATGCAGGTCTTCAATTCCTCATAGAATGCTATTGCAATAGCTTGCTGGTGGGTCTAGTTGCCCCAAATTTCTCCCTAATCCTATTCATTCTCTATTTAGCCACCAAACTGATTTTCCTAACACAGAAATACAACCAAAATATTCCCCTGCTATATAAACTCCAGTGGCTCCCTATCATCTCCAGAATCAAATATAACATGTACTGTTTGTCATTCAAAGCCCTTCATAATGTAGTCCCCTCAAACTTTTCCTGTGTTTGTATAACTCATTGATCCAGTGTTACTAGCTTCATGGCTGTTCCATAAATAAAACACTTTATCTCTTAGATCTGGCATTTTCTCCATCTGGCCTCCATGCTCAGAATGTTCTCCCTCCTCAACTCCAACTACTAACCTCCTCGCTTTCCTTTAAATACCAATTAAAATCCCATCTTTCATAGGAAGCTTTTCCCAACCCCTCCCTTTCTTCTTTTAATCATTTCCTATTTATCGTTTGCTTGTTGTCTCCTCCACTGGGTTGGAAGCTCCTTGAGGACAGAACTCTCTATTGATTTTTTGTATATCCTCAGAACTTAGCAGGGGGGATGACACCTAGTAGATGCTTAATACGTGTTTATAGATTAATTGAGTTTTAGGTTCAATGTAAAGAATATAGCAAAACTGTTAAATACTCAGTAACGGAATAGGCTGCTTCAGGACTTGTTGGGTTCTTCTTAATTGGAGATCCTACAGAGAAGGCTACTTGAGGATGTTAGAGAAGGGATTCTTTTAGAGAAGGGCAGAGCCAAGTTAGATGATTGCTAAGGTTCACTCCATCTCCAATATTCTATATTTTCTGGATTAGCCTGGCATCACAATAAAAAAATATCAACATCACGATGAATGCTATACCAAGATCAAGTTCATCAGGGTGGGTACTCCCCTTCCTTGGGATAAATGCTGATGCTACAAAGATCTGTAAGATAGAGTCCCTGCCTCAAGCAGCTTAAGAGGGCAGTTGGAGAGATGACATTGAGATTAAAAGTACATCATAGGGGAAGGACCATTTGAACTGAAAGTTCATTCACTATTTGCTTATATCCAGAAGAGGGCCACAAAGAGAATTAGAAGACATGAAAAAAGGCCAGAAAAGAGTTAGTTAAGAAGGCAAAATTTAATTCTGAAGAAAAGAAAATTTAAGGTGGGCATGATAATTGTTTTCTAGGTCTTTCAAGGGTTGACATGTGCAAAGGAGACATGTTTGGTTTGGCCTCAGAGAATAGTGCTTGGAGAACTGGGTAGAGAAACCCAAGAGACTAATCTTAGTTTTTACTTCACAGAGCAGACATTTAATAAATAAATGCTTGCTAGATTGCACTGGAGTGAATTTATACCCACCAGGCATCTCTCCACTGTTGTGAGTCACCCTACATTTTTAATTCTTCAGAGATTATGGAATCTCTTGTTATCCCCCAGCTATCCAGGATGACTACTTAAAAAAAAACAGAAAAAGGAAAAGATGGGTATACAACTTGGGATGTGAACTAGCCTAATCTTGAAAATGTGCCACAAGGGGGACTTATAGCTGAAGTATTATTTACATGCTTTTTCAATCAATCAATCAACATTTAGTAAATGAATACCATGTGCCTGGCATTGTGCTAAGGGTTGGGGACTCAAAAAGAGGCAAAAGATAGGCCCTGCCCTCAAAGAACTTACAATCTAATGGAGGAGACAATAGGAGAACAAAAATATACAAAACAACTTAAATGAAGAACAAATGGGAAATAAATAACAGAATGTTGGGGAAGGCTTCCCATATTTTCATTTAGGGATTTAAGGGAAGCTGGGGAGGTCAGTGGATGAAGGAAAACAGGGAGGCACATGGGGGACAGACAGAAAATGCAACTAGCAAGGATACTTAGTGGTTCATTGAGCTCCCTCTCGCCTTCCTTTACCTAGAGAGGATGTTCTCACAACCTCTAGGTGGCAGCAACCCACAAGAAACTGGAGTTTTGACAAAATGGTGTAGAATCTTGCTTCTGTGTCCTAGTCTGTAAGTAGTGTGACTTCCTCACTAATCAGAGCTTGGCTATTCATGTGGGATGAGCCCATGTTAACACCTTCCTGTTTTATTATCTCCTTTCTATTCTGTAAAGCAAGCTTAATTATATCTGTAAGTCAATTTTGGTCAGGTGCAACAGACTCTTTCCAACAATTATGACTACCTATCCCAGACCATGACCTGTACCACCATTTCCTGGAAATGTGAAAGAGGAATTGGGAAAGCATGCAAAAGCAAGCAGCAAGACAAGAAGCAGTGGATGAGTGGTGACCTGACTGTTAATCAAATGAAGATTCTGACTTGGAATGTTACTGGGAAAGGCAGTTTGGAGCAAAACCAACTGCTGGCTGAATTCTGGGCTTGGATGATGGTGGTTGCCTTTGAATCAGGGAAGGAAGAAGCTGGGTTTATCTCTGGGACTTGGGATAATCAAGCTGGAGGTGTCCTGGTGACTTTGAAGGCAGAAAAAGAAGGACAATAGTCCATATATCTCTCTGACTTGCTCTGTTGGTGATAGTGACTGAAATACTAGACCTATCAACCATTTCTCTCAATATCCTTCATCTAATGCTAATTATAGAATTAAGGAAACCTCCAACCCTTTTACTTCCATCCGCCATCTTTCCTGTCTTCCCCAAATAAACCCTTACTTTAGATAAAAGAAGATAGAGAGTATTTTCATTTGAAACATCATTAACTCAACCTGACTGATTTAAAAACCAGAAGAAGACCAGGGGAAGGGGAAACTGAAGAGAAGAAGAGGGTAGGAAGGGAGGCTGGAAGAGGGAGAAAGGGAGGTATAGAGGGAGGAGGGTAGGTAAAACTACCTGACTTATTAGTTATCATTTACCCATCAAATATACCCCCTCAATATTATCTATTACAGAAAGGAACAGTGGTTTTGCTCAAGAATGCAGACTAAGTATGTGGGGGCAACCAGCATTATACATATAGTGACCCACAGAAACATAGACCCCTGAAAGAGCATTTGATTTAGCAATTCTAGAAAGCTATCAGCCATGCTCTAGAGAGAAAACATGGAGAATACGTCTGAAACATCACCAGTAAGCTAACTGGTACAGATTTATTATCTAATGAGTGCTTTATGGTTTACAAAGCATTTTACATACATTAATAGATGATACTTCTACTACTACTATTAATAACAATAATATTAATAATAACTAAACTTTATATTGCTCTGCGGCAGCTAGGTGGCATAGTGCATAGAGCATTGGGTGTCAGGAAGACAAGCTCAAAACTGGTCTCAGACTCAGTTAAGATCATTTAACTTTCTTTGCCTCAATTACCTCATCTGTAAAATGAGCTAGGCAGAGAAATGGCAAATTACTCCAGCCTCTTTACCAAGAAAACCCCCAATGGAGTCACAATGAATCAAACACAAAAGAATAACACTTAAATTCAGTGTGATAGAACTAACATTGCCCTTTTTGTCAATGATTCCTTCTAAACTGTTTTCCAGCATTTAGTCCACCACCTTGCCCATGTTTATTGGCTTGATATGTTGACTTCTGTTTCATTTTGACATTCTTTTCTTTTTTCTTTTTTTTTTTGCATCACTTCTACTTTCTCCCTTATCTCCACTGTCCAAATAAAAGTTTTCTCTTGTAACCAATAAATATATTAAAGTAAAACAAAGTTTTACTGTATTAGTCATCTCTCAAAATGTTCAGTCCACACCCAAAAGTCATCACCTCTTCAAGGCTTGTTTCATAGTTAGTCTCTGGAGTTTTGATGGGTTATTGCATTATCAGAATGGTCATCATGCAAATCATTGCCTGTGTTGTGTTCACTTCACTTTGCATCAATTAATATCAGTCTTCCCAGGTTTCTCTGAACTTGATTCACCATTTCTCACAGTAAAATAATGTCCAAATGCATTCATATACTAGAATTTGTCTAGCCATTCCCCGGTTGTTAATGATTCCCTTTGTTTCATCATTTGTTACATCAAAAAGTGGAGCTACAAACATTTTTATATATGGATCTTTCTTTGATCTCTTTGGAGTATAAGTTTAATCATCATATCAACAGGTAAAAGGCTATAATAAAGTTTAAATGATTTTTTGGTATCATTTAAAATTGTTTTCCAGAATACTTTGTCTACTTTCTCACATTAACCAACAGTATGTTTGAATGCCCATCTTCCCACAGACCCTCAAACTATTATCTTTTTCCCTTTTCTTTTGTCATCTTTCCCAATCTGATGGGAATAAAGTGAAATATCAGAGTTGTTTTCATTTGTATGTTTCTTATATTATATGTATATATAATAATATAATAATATGTTTAAAACATCAGTAATTACTTTAATACTTTTATGTGACTGTTGATAACTTGGATTTCTTACCTTGAGAACTGCCTGATTATATCATTTGCCCACTTATCTAATGGGTTAAGGCTCTTTTTCACATCTACTTTGATAATTTCTATTTATGTCTTAGATATCAGATCTTTATCAATGAAGTTTGCTGGAATTATTTTGTCTAGGTAACTATTTCCCTTCAATTGCTAGTGGCACTGATTTTGTTTGTAGAAAAACTTCTCAACATTTTTGTAGTCAAAATTGTGTATTAATGTCTTCTGATCCTCATTATTTGGTCAAGAAATCTCCTATCCATAGTTGTGAAAAGTATCTCTTTCTCTTCTAATTTGTTTATGATACAATTTTTTGTATGTAGGTTAATTATCCATCTAGAACTTATTGCAATATATGTGAGCTATTAATCTAAACCTAATTTCCACCAGACTGTTTTCTAGGTTTTCCAACAGTTTTTATTTTATAAAGTAGTGACACCCCAGGAGTTTGTTTGCTTTCTTTAAATCAAACACTATTCTACTGTATTAAATGGCACCTGGATCTCATGTATACTATATGTTTCATTGATCAGTTTTTCTATATCTAACCATCATTGAAATATCTTAATGGTCACTACTTTGGTGTATATTTTGAGATCTGGCAACTAGCTCCTTGCCTCTTCAAGTTTTTTCAGTATTTTCCTTGAGAACCTTAATATTTCATTTCTCCAGATAACTTTGTTATACTTTTGTCTAATTCTATAAAGTAATACTTTAGTATTTTGATTGATATGGCATTGAGTCTACAAACAGGTTTAGGCAAGATTGTCTTTTTTATTATTATATTAGCGCAGCCTGACTATGAACAATTAATTCCTCAATAGTTATTTTAATTTTCATTTATTTCTGTAAAAGGTGATTTGTAGTTGTGTGCATGTATGTCTTGGTAAATTGACTCCCAGATATTTTATATGTCCTTTGGTAATTTTTAATGGAAATTATTTTTCTGTATCTTCTGGGTTTTGTTGGTAATATACAGAAAGACGCATGCTTCTATGGATTTATTTTATTTCTTGCTACTTTGCTAAAGTCATTCATTGATTCTGTTTTTTAATTGAATTGTCAAAATAAACCATTATTTCTTCTACAAAAGTCATCATTTTGTTTTTTCCTAGCTTATGCTTGTTCCCTCAATTTCTTTCTCCTTATCTTATTGCCTTAGTATTTTAGAACTATATTGAATATTAATAGTGACAATGGACGTTCTGTTTTTTTTTTTTCATCAGAAAAGTCTGGGTGAAGTTTGAACCTTTGTCTCACAAAACATTGAGTCCTGGGGACATCTTTGTTGCCTTTCAAGGAAAAACTAGTTTAATCAATATAGCAATAGTAGGAAGAACCTGTAAAATCTTTGTTGTTCTTTGAATGTTTGATAAGATGCAAATTCTTATAGGTACTTGTCCTAGGTTTTTGAAATTAAGAATTCATTTATGATTTGCTTAATTTTTTTCTGATATTGAGTTATTAAAATATTTTATTTCTTGTTCTGTTAATCAAGGTAGAGAGTATTTTACATTTTATTAATATCCATCTACTTTCTATATTCACTTTGCCTTATGGTTTTAATAAAATTGGGAGCTTATCATTTACAATGTCTTGAAATATGGTATTCAGATTTTTCATTTGGTCATGCTTCTCAGGGACTCCAGTGATTCTTAAACTATCTCTCCTTCACCTCTCTTCCAGGTCATTTGCTTTTGATTGCATTTGCCTCTTATTTCCTCACATTTTTTCAATCTTTTTTCTTTGTTCTAATATTTGCTGCTGTTTTGTGGAATCATTGGGAGATTGCTACCTGGGTAACCTTTTCCATTTCTGTTCTAAGCTAGACATTCACATTATTGTTTCTCCTTAAGAGTTTTCATTTCATTTTTGATCATTTGCTTAACCTCTTCTAGTCACTTTCTAAATCCTTGTCATCCTACTTGGGCTTGAAACACCCTCCATGTTTGAAGGACCTGACTCCATGTGGGCCTTATTATTCCTTTAGCTATCCCAAAAGGCATTGCTCTAGTGAATCATTAAACTGCTATTTAAATTTCTCCCCAATCCCTTGGTAATAAAAGTCTACCCAACCTCTGTTCCTTCAATGGAGGAAATGGATGTTGCTGGGTGGGGATCGGAGTTAATAACAGAATAAATCTTTACCTTTGCCAAAAGTTCCCAGATTTCATCTTATTTCTGTTTGAAATCTCATGTCTTATCCTTGATCTCAGCAGGATATAGCACATTTTCCAGAAAGCTCCAGGTCAGTGACAATATTTCCTACCTCCAGCTTGTGGGTTCCTGCCTGAAACCTATTGTTCTTGACCCTATCAGTATCACCCTTTTCACTTGCTTTGTTACTAGCTTCCTCCAGTATCCATCTGATTTCATTGTTGGGTCTTCACAAACTGAGAGACCTATCTCTAACTCTGAATACATTATATTGGACCAGGTTTCAAGCTGTAAAGCATATTGAGTCAAGTTTCATGCATCTTTCTTTTTTTTTTTTTAACTCAGACCTGTTTTAGATTTGAATGATTCTAAGATAGACTAGTGGCAAGGGCAAGGCAACTGGGGTTAAATGACTTGCCTAGGATCACACAGCTAGGAAGAGTCTAAGGACAAATATGAACCCAGGACCTCTCTTCTCCAAGCCTGGCTTCCAATCCACCATGCTACCTCGCTGCCCCCATGCATACTTCTTAAGTTGGCAATTCAGACTCTCTGTGGTGATTAAGAGGAACCAGATAGACCTGGTACTCTCTCTATCGCCCCCATTAGCCAACTCCTAATAGGGGCTTTCTCTCTTCTATTGAGAGCACGCTCAATGTGCCTCTAGAAAGTCCCTTGCCATAAGTTGTCATTTTGCCTTAGAGAATCATCAAATCATCCTCACTTCTAGATTTGTATCATCCTTCCATACTCCAAACAGCCCTCAACAACAAGTATTATGGACTTGTCCTAATCCAGATTGATCCACTAATAATTTAAACCCAATTTGGGAATAAAATTAGACAAGTCGTGGTCATTTAACAGTTAATAAAAGTAGGCTTTTTAAGCCATAACAAAAAAACAAATAATCTGTAGCATTAATAGCATTTATATGATGCAAAGTGAAAGGAACAGAATCATGAGAACATTGTACCCAGAAAGGGAAACACTGTGGAACAATACACCGTAATGGACTTTGCTAATACAAGACAATTCCACATTAAAAGAAAGAACTGTGAGAGTAGAAACACAGAAGAAAAACAAAAGACTTATCAATTGGTTATATGGGTATATGATTGGGGGGAGGTTGGTTTTAAAGATTACTCTATTACAATTATGCATAATATGGAAATAGGTATAAGTGATAACGTTTGTATAATCCAGTGGAAGTACTTATTGGATCTTGAAGGGAGGAAGGAAGAGGGGAGGGGAATAACGAATCACAGACACATGGAAAAATATTAAAAAATGTTTAAAATAGCACTTATCTCAAGGGCGTAAGGTCCACTACTCTATATTTACAAAAACATGTCTGCTCCCTCCACTGGTAATTATTGATAACTCAGCCAGCCTTGGGGCATCCATATATTTTGAAGGACCTGGTTGTATGTGGGTCTTTTTATGAGTTTTGTTGACCAAGAAGCCAAACCACCTTGGCCAGAGGCCACCACAAATGGGCCCCCTCTGAGCAAATCGGCTGCCTTGCTTTGTGAGGAAAGAACTAGCCTACTTGGCACAAATCCTGGCACACAGTAAGCCCATCATATCATGTCCAAAACCTGAAGGTGTCATTCCGAACCTTGATTCCTTCATTTCTCTGTTGATTTATATGACCATCCCAAGGATTTAAAAACACCGTTTCTCTCGTTTCCTTTTTTTATATCTATGGTACCCAGCACTGTGCTTTGTACAAAGGAGGTGTGGAGTAAATGTATGTCGAATTTAATTAAATTCTGGCCTACAGGAGCCTTTCTGAGGAGGCTGTTCTATCTAGATCCTTGGCAATTAGAGCAGTGAACTCAGCAACGAAATGAAACAAATACTGAATAGCAAATTGCACCAAGGATTATTAGCCCTGATGAGTTCAGCTAACCCTCAGCTCATCCCATCATGGCTTTCAGCAGAAGAGAGCTAAGCAGTTGGCAGGGCTGATAATATATCTGATTAAACGTTCCAGTTAGCAGACAGCTTTGGTTCCGGTTGGTAGAACTGAAGGGCAATCATTTCTAATCCATGGATTCTATTTGGGGGCAGGGAGCAGAAAGTGTGCCACTCAGACACCCTGTGATGTCTAAGGAATTCTCTGAGATCTTCAATGCCTTTACACAGCGAAGGAGAGGGACAGAAGAGAGTCTAGCCACACCTGCATCGTTCCTTAGCTCATTTTAGCAATACTAACCAATTTTTATGGTGCCTGAGGGTGAGAGGGAGCCTCCTATCCTGGCAAACCCCAACCAAAGAGCTTGCAGTTTGGCAAAACTGGGGCAAACTTTAGAGTTAATAAAGGCAATTTAAAGGCAAGTCACAGCTTTTTTTTCTAAATTATATAAAATATTGCCAATCATATACTGCAGAGATTCAAGTTTCAATTCAAAAGCAGCAATTATAGTGCACATGACAACATTTCCTCCCATTTCTGGGTCATGGCATGAACCAGCCTCTATGCCAGGAATGTATTTTCTCCTCCTCCCCTCTACAGCCTCATAAAATACATTGTTTTCTCCAAAAAAAATTTTAAAAAAAGATTCAAAACTTAGATCATGTACAACATCCCAAAGGAAGTTTCACATGATCCGTCATCTAGGAGTTTTCTCCTCCTTCTCAAGTTATCACATCCATGCTTATTCACTCATTCTGAGCTACCCTCCCCCAAATCACTGGCACAAATTGGATTCAACCAGTGGCCCACCACCACAGGGTCAAGGTCAACTATTAGTACATATTCCCAAAACTGTAGTTAGATGGATGGATGGAGAGAAAGTGGGGTGGAGAAAGAGAGGGAAATGGAGAGGGGAAGAGGGAGACAGAGGCAGAGACAGAGATAGATAGATAGATAGATAGATAGATAGATAGATAGATAGATAGATAGATAGATGAATGGATCGATGGATATATAAGTGGATAGATGATGATAGATAGATGGATAGATAGATAAGTCGATATTTGATAGATGGATAGATAGATAAATAGATGGTGATAGATAGATAGATAGATAGATAGATAGATAGATAGATAGATAGATAGATAGATAAGTGGATAGATGATGATAGATAAATAGATAGATGGATGGATAGATAAGTAGATAGATGATAGATAGATGTATAGATAGATAAGTCGATAGTTGATAGATGGATAGATAGATAAATAGATAGGTGATAGATAGATAGATAAGTGGATAGATGATGATAGATAAATAGATAGATGGATGGATAGATAAGTAGATAGATGATAGATAGATAGATAGATAGATAGATAGATAGATAGATAGATAAGTCGATAGTTGATAGATGGATAGATAGATAAATAGATAGGTGATAGATAGATAAGTGGATAGATGATGATAGATAAATAGATAGATGGATGGATAGATAAGTAGATAGATGATAGATAGATGGATAGATAGATAAGTAGATAGATAGATAGATAGATAGATAGATAGATAGATAGATAGATAGATATAGATAGATAGATAGATAGATAGATAGATAGATAGATAGATAGATAGATAGATAGATAGATAGATAGACTGATGGACTGATGGACTGATGGATGGATGGATAGACAGAGAGAGAGATATTCTAAGGCTCCACTAGTTCATTTACCTTTAATAGCCATAGTATATAATTAATCCAAATTAAAGGCATTTACTGAGATGGTATCATAAAAACAGTAGATAACAAAACTTTCTTCCTTCCACTTACCCCACAGACCTGATATCCTCTTACCCACAAATGTTTATAGCATGGATGGAAGAAGTAAACGTATATATTGAAAGTGAGCTTACACACAGAGTAAAGCAGTAAACACTTAGGAAACACATGTGGCCAAGGTAATTCATGACTCAAATTCTGCTGGATCCCAATGCCTTTTCTCTTCCTATAGCATTCTCATGCTGTAACTCCTGGACATAGCATCTCTGCTGGGCATGTCACTCCCCTGGGTTTCTTGAGACTACCCCCTGCTAGAGTCAGCTTTCCCAATGGCTTTTCTGCAAGATTCCAAGGACAATGAAGGTAAGGGGAAGGAAGGATAAGGAACCTTAAATTGTTTTGGGGTTTGAACTCATACATTAGAGTGTCTAACCCACTTAAAAACACTTCCCCCCACCTTCCAAGGGGCTATTTCTAAAGACAAATGAATCCTTTGAAAAGGCTGTGGAAGTGGAAGAAGCTCCAGAGGAAAAAAAACTATCAGAATCAGATGGGTGCAGATCAAAATCTTTCACATCAGTGTATTTACAGTTTTATTTGAGGGTTTTGATTTGGTATGAGTGTGGTCTTACAGCAATGACCAATATGGAAGTGGGTTTTCCTTGATAAAATATGTATGGCCCAGGGGAAGAAAGACACTGAGGGCTCAGTAGTTAGAGCCCCAGACCTAGAGACAGAAGGTCCTGGATTCAAATCTGACCTCAGATACATTCTAGCTGTATGACCCTGGGTAAGTCTTTTAACCCCAATTGCTTAGCCTTTGCTGCTCTTCTGTCCTAAAAGTGATACCTAGCAGTAATTCTCAGATGGAAGGTGTTTGTTTATTTTTTAAAGACATTGGAGTTCTATGGACAAAAGTTATTTATTAACTTCAGTAGAAGCTTTTTCCTCTGTGCCACTTTCAAAATTCAAAAGATATTACTTGATTTTCTTTCCTGTTTTTTCTTTTCCATCAGTCTTTGAGCCCATTTGCAGTCACAGCAAAATATTCAAAATGCTACATGTAACTTTTTAAAACTCTTACTTTCTGTACAACTCTAGGACAGAAAGGCAAGGGTTAGGCAGACAGAGTTAAGTGACCTCCCCAGAATCACATGGCTAAGTAGTTTCAGAAGTAATATTTGAACCTAGGTCCTTCTGACTCCAGACCTGGCCCTCTATCTCTGCTGCCTTGCTGTCCCCATAATGCTATCATGATATTTCCAGCTTGTTTTGAAATAAAGAGGCAGAAGAAATCTCCTGAAATTTTCCAACCATGCTGTCTGACTTCTATAAGTCACGCAAGTATTTCAAAGCCAGATGGCACAGAAGACTTCCTGGATGGTGGATAAATCTTCTCATGTTGACCTGTTTCTGACAAGCATCTGGATGGTGGGACTTTTCCTTGACCTGGATTTCTGAGACCTTTCCTCATTCAAAAATGGCAGATGGATTGAGGGCATTTTAGAGAGACAGACAGACCCAGAAAAAGACAAGCAGATAAAATCCCTCAGCCTTTACACAGTGCATACTGTACTTTTCTGTTCCTATCAAAGAGGATTTGAAAAGTCAGTCTGGTTTATTAAGAGCAAAAGGTTTGAAAAGGAAAGACAAGGGCTCAGTCCCATAAGATTACTCAAAAGCAGGAGGGAATAAGGAATGGTAACACATATCCTAGGATTCTGGTTTTCTTCTACACCTTTTACACAAGGTTGGAAACATAGAAAGCAGTGATTGAATGGTCACTTCAGGGATATACTCTCTTAACTATAGTTGGACTCCTATAGTTGTTAACATCTGTCTTAACTCACCCTTCTGACAGATTTCCTTTATTAAGATGTTTCATTCTCTATTACTTTGATGTTTTTATAAAAATGCTCAGTGTCTTAACCAGATCTGTGATTTCTTTCATACAAAGAATTGTTAGTAAAAAAAATTGGCTCCACCGATGCAGAGGGGATTGTCTTCGTGTCTGAAGGTGTGGTACGGGGCACTGAGAGTTTAACTGGCCCAGGGTATATGTTTGAGTCAGGACTAGAATCCAGATCTTCTTGATGTCAAGACTACAGCTTTAGTAATCATTTAGGAATATCACTACTACTACTACTACTACTACTACTACTACTACTACTACCTACTACTACTACTACTACTACTACTACTACTACCTACTACTACTACCACTACTACTACTACTACTACTACTACTACTATTACTACTACTACCTACAACAACTACTACTACTACCACTACTACTACTACTACTACTACTACTACTACTATTACTACCTACTACTACTACTACCTACTACTACTACTATTACTACTACTACCTACTACTACTATTACCTACTACTACCTACTACTACTACTACTATTACCACTACTACCTACTACTACTACTACTACTACTACTACTATTACTACTACTACCTACTACTACTACTACTACTACTACTATTACTACCTACTACTACTACTACTACTATTACTACTATTACCTACTACTACTACTACTATTACTACTACTACCTACTACTACTACTATTACTACTACTACCTACAACTACTACTACTACTACCACTACTACTACTACTACTACTACTATTACTACCTACTACTACTACTACCTACTACTACTACTATTACTACTACTACCTACTACTACTATTACCTACTACTACTACTACTACTACTACTATTACTACTACTACCTACTACTACTACTACTACTACTACTACTACTATTACTACTACTACCTACTACTACTACTACTACTACTACTACTACTACTACTACTACTATTACTACTACTACTACTACTACTACTACCACCACCACCACCACCACTAACATCTCCTCTACTACTATTACCAGTACCACCACCACTACCACTACTACTATGACAACAACCACCATCACGTCTCCTCCTCCTTCTCTTTCTTCTGGCTAGCTAGCTAGCTAATATGGATATTCATTTTAAGGTTATCCAGACATAGTACATACATTATCTCATTTGTTCCTTAGAATAAGCCTGTGTAGCAGAAACTACTTTTCCTAGGAATAGAGACGTATTTAAATGCCTGTGTATTTATGTATACACGTATATGTATACATATATGTATATGAAATGTATAACATGTATATGAAATGCCTATTCTATGCACCTAGAAGCAGCATGGCATAGAAGATAGTAAAGTTGGCCAAAGAGTGAGGAGGAAAACCTCTGCTCATATCCCCTCTCTAGTACATGCTGGCATTTTCCCAACCTTTACCTTCCATCTTAGAATCAATGTTAATTTTTGGTTCTAAGGCAGAAGAGTGGTAAGGGCTAGGCAATGGGGGTTAAGTGACTTGCCCAGGGTCAGACAGCTAGGAACTATCTGAATTTAGATTTGAACCCAGGATTTCCCCTCTCTAGGTCTAGAATTATATTCACTGGGACACCTAGCTTCCCTCACATGCTGGCATCTCATCCTTGGGCAAGTCACTTAACCTTTGGGTTAAGTTAGGCAAGACACCAGTTAATTAAGGCAACTATGAGACCATAAGTTGCAGAACAGTTGCTGATCAATATTATTAGGAGTTTCTTCTTTTGAGTGTTCTCTAAAAAAAGGAAATAAAAAACCTGAGCCAAAAATTTGGAGAGAGGCAGAGAGAAAGCAGACAGAGATAGAAAGGGAGAAAAAGAGAATGGAAAAAAGAGAAAGAAAGAGAGGGGGAGGAAGGAAGGAAGGAAGAGAGAGAGATGCACAACAATGGAGAGGAGATGAAAAAATAGAAGATCCATCCCTTAAGACATCTATAACTTTATTGAAGAAAGAAGACACACATGGAAAACATAACTAACAGCATAGACAGAATGGGATTAAGTTCTAGAAGGGCCAGTATGGTTAATACAATACATCTGAATGCTTTAAACAAGAAACAGGGAAACTTTAAAAAGTTATTCTGTTACCGGAAATGGGCCAGGAAACGTAAATTTAAAGAATCAGGGAGATAAATTTCTCAAAGAAGAATTTCAGCCTTCAAGTTTATGAAAGTCTTGGGATTATTCACCTCCCCCCCCAAAATGTTACCAGGCAGTCCATCACCACATCAGACACAAGTTTTATGTTACAGAAAAATAGTGTGTAAAGTGATCAATTGATATCAATTGATTCTTGGTAGAGAAATCTCAGATCCCTCAAAGGAGATTGCCTGAAGCCTTTTGGGGAGGGATAGCCATCTCAAGTCCTGAGGGCTGGGATGCTAAGATGATTCAAGGTACAGTGAAAGGGAGAAGAATCTGGGAGCCAAAGGACCTGAACTCACATCCTGTCTCTACAACTATGAAACTTTTGCCTACATCTAAGGCATCTAAGTGAGGCAGTAGATAAATCACCTGTAATATTGGGGTATAAGGGATAGTATAAATGAGGATCCTGTTTTATATACTTTGCTGGATGATCCCAAAGTCTTCATAGTTTCCCTCCTTAGGGCTCAGTGCACAAACTTGTCTGGAGATCTTTCTTATAAAAACTTGGAACTTTTATTTATATACATTAAAGGTTTAAGGATATACAGGCGGGTTCCTTAACACTAAAGAATCTAAATCACTCCACCCAACCAAATTTCACTGAAAGGCGAAGTCTTCGAATCTCGGGAATTCACCCAAGCTATATTATTTCCCCTTGACTCTTATTAGAAATCCCAAACTATCTATGCTAAGCTAACTAAATCCTTAATTATCTATTAATTACAGTTATCTCCAGAGCAAAATGGCTGATCTCAGTACAGTTGAATGTGACCCCAGAGGTTTCCCTCAGAGTCAGAGAAGGACACCTTCTTCGGGTCTTTCCTCCTTTCACAAACAGCCCTCACAGCGGCAGATCTGACAAGTTCTTCCTGATGTATTTCCCCAGTGAGGAAAGTGAAAAACTCTCAAGATGGTTTAAGAGTTCTCTTTCTTTCCTATCACAGCAGAGCAATATCCAGAGAGCAAGAGCTGAGCTGCTGGGTCTCCTCAGAAGTCAGAGACCAACTGCCCCCAGAGCTCTGTCTTCTCTTCCTTCACAGTTCCACGCTCATGAACAAAAGTCTCTCTTGCCTCAGCCACTCTGCAGTCTCTGGCACACCTTTCCAAAATTCCTTATCCTATCAAACCTAATCAACATATTCCTTATTTCCTTATTATATACCAAACTGGAGTAAAAAAGAGCTGAGTTTAAATCCAGCTTCAAATTCCTGTTGTGACCCTGGGCAAATCACTTCTTCTCCAATTGTCTTAATATCCTCATATGTAAAGTGGAGATGATAATAGCACCTATGTCCCACGGTCATTGAGAAAATCAAATGAGATAATATTTATGAAGTTCTTTATAACCTTTAATATACTATGTAGATATTAGCTATTATTATTCATTACTACTGCTATTGTTATTGTTATTATTTATTATATAACCCTGGGCAAATCATTTAATCTCTCTGGACCTCATTTTCTTCACATATGAAAAGAGGATATTGGGCTAAATAATCTCTGAAGTTGCTTTCAATTCTAAGTCAATGATGCTAAGGCATCCACACACACACACACACACACACACACACACACACATATTAACCTTGAATCATAAGTATCTGGATGTTGGGAAGATGAAACCATCAAGGAGTTGGACAAAGCAGCTCATTGAAATAAAGCAGAGAAATCATAGTAGTATAGAAGTAGAGCTGAAAGGTTAAGTTCAATGCCTCTAGACAGAGGAGGAAATTGAGGCATAGAGAAATTTTGAACTGTCCAGTCATACTCTAGTATACATTTATACCACACTCATTTCTTGATTCATTTTCATATGTCCCTATGGGAAACCTTCATAAAGCACTTGCACTCTTGTTCTGATCACCTTTTACTTCCTGGATGTATTTTGGTCTGGCTACAGAATTTACCCATGATTACATAGTATCTAGATTTGGAACTTGTTGGCCCTGGCAACAGGCATTTTGGCATTGATTAGCATATCTGCTTTGATTATTATTGTTATTCCATCTGTTGTTGTTATAATTATAATTATTACTCCAATTGTCTATCGTCTATTAAAACCATTATCCCTATTTAGTTGTCTTCTGACTTGATTTCTGAATCTGCAGTCTCAGTACAGATGTCCGACCCAATCACAAAGGAAACAGAGCCTAGGACCTGATCTCCTCTCACTAAGCCTATAGTTATTATTATACTTTGGCTGCATAGATCTCAAAGCAGCCATAGCCTTTACTTCCTTATTTTCACTTTCCTTAGCTTTCATTTCAGTTTCCCTTGATTTTCTTTTCAAATCTTCAACAATGGAATCCCTATCATCACCTTTTCTTCTGGATCATTTGTCAAATAAGTAACCTTTCTCTTGAATTCCTCCAGATCAAGGTCTTCCCAATCTGGGTAATTTGACTTAAAGAATTGTCTGACCCTTGGACATCTTCTTCATGACGATATGTTTGATGTGGGCAATGGTGCCTTCTTCAAGTGCATTCATCCCCAATAGAGTTCCAGTTGCCTCAGTTACCCTTTCAAGGAAAATCACAGATGCTTCAGATGCCTTTTGTTTTATGGCCTCAAACTTTGACCAAGCATTGGGCCTTTTTGTATATCTCCCCATAACATCTAGGATTGCATCTCTCACTTCAATTTGCATATCATATACCCCATCATCTGCAGTATCCAGCTTCATGTTCTCTGGCCGTGGTTGTAACAGAAGGTCTGATCTTGTCTCCTCTATAAACTTATTTCTCTCTCTCTTTGTTAGGACCTCTTTCATTAAAACAGCAAAATCATTAAAATCAGGATCATATAATTCAATTGCCCTATACATCTCCTTAATCATTTTATTGGGCTCATCACTAAAATTTGGGGTTCTCCTTTTAGTGGATTCAAGGTCCTTTGGGGAAAATCTTTTGTGAGTTCTAATCTTATGCACCTCATTCTTTGTAACCACTGACAAATCTCTTAGGGGACATAAATTCACTATTCCTGCTGCTTCTTCCTGCTCCAACCAATTTAGTTTTTTTCCCTTATTGTTTATATTGTTGTTATCATTTCCACATCCCAGGTTCATATTAATGTTATTCATAAAGTGTTCTAGTGTATCCATTTGTTGTTTCATGTGCATGACCATAATTTTCAAGTCAGAATCCCTTTTAAACTACTAGATCTTTTAGCTGATTTCCACAAATGCACAGAGGCATGAAACTTGTAAACAACACACCCACAGATAACAGTAAGGGGAACATAGGCCATTACATCACATAACTTCATGTCCATTGCAGACTTCATACAGTCTATTTGAAATATATAATGACAATAATTAGGGAAAGATACAAATACAAAATAAGGAATACACATTACATATTCACGTAACAAAATTAACATAGTATTTAACGTGCCTGATGACATGTTAGCATCCATAGGTACAGTATAATTTAAAATAATATTGTTACAATGTTCTTTATACATACAAAAAATAAGATGTAACAACTTTTTTCAAATTTAAAAAAATAGTTTTTCCAAGATGGCCACTCCTAGATGGCTGCTGGGAGTATGTGATGGAGTCAAACTAACCCACCTTGGGCAAGCCAAGTCCTCAGAATTCTATTTGGCTTTCCCCCTGAGCTCCTAGTAGCTTAGAGATGTTTTGGAATGTTGAATCAAACTGAACTCCCTATGGCTACTTTACTATACTTAAGAAATACTATACATATACTATACATACAATAAACCTAGCTGAATCTGCCAAACTGTAATAATGGGATTTGGTAGGGGAATGAACAAGAAGGAAACATATAAAAAATCAGGTTTATTGCTTGGGAAAAGAAGGAAGGAAAAGGGGTTAGGAGAATTATTACAATTAATCTTAAATCCTAATTTCTATAAATCTATCTTAACCTATATTATCTAAGCTAAAACAATAAGTTTCCCCAATAACCAAATCTCAAAAGTAGAGTCCAATCAAATGAGCCAGGATCTTCAGATAAAAACTGTCCAAAACAGGTCCAGTGGAGAAGTGGGTCTTCAATCCTCTGTTCAAGCTGCCAGCAGCCAGTTCAAAAGATTCCTCTCTTCAGCTGGTATCACCAGAATGGTATCATCCATTCTGTGACCAACCTGTTATCATTTATTGACATTTATGACTGTCCCACATCATTTTTCAATCACACATGTCCTTTTCAGTGTCTTTTATACCAGGTGTTCAGTCCAACCCATCCCTGATAATATACTGCATTTAAAGTACTAACACTCAACTCATATCTCTCCACCGCCCATCTAAAAGGTCATGTGCAACCTTGATTCTTTTTTAAAATTATGTTCTGATATTATGTTTCGTAATCATGTAGCCTCTCCAGGAGAAGATTTGAACTAACGATCATGGGGTTTTTTTTAGCAGTAAGTAGCTTGGTCTCACTGACAGTACTATACAATTTCCTAATTATAATCTGGTCTGATTTCCTTACTCTTAGTTACTCCTGAGAATATTTCGTTGTTCAAATCCCACATCCATCTAAGACAAGTCTATTTGATTCGTTGTTGTTATCTAGGCAATATGTGCTTTTCATCCACTTCATATACTTAATCTCATTTGAGTCAATACATATTTCATGGGAAAAAAACATTTCATATTTTTCCAAGACTGGCTGAAATGATCAATATGTCATCTGGGAAGAAGATCAATCAGAGACCCCCTACTCTTGTTGAGGATGGAATGGCTTCTGTTTTTGTATTAACTTCACATAGGATGTTATCTAGACATGAATGAGCTCATCTCAGGTTAGTACAGATCTCTGGTTTAAGCCTTGTGCAATGGTATTTTCAACAACCCAGTAGATTGCTGAATAAAATTTTCTCTCAAAATTATTATCTATTACAGAATCTTGGATGAATTTCATATGCTTGGAAGACACCTTGTTTAAGAAGAACCTTTAAGGCTACATTTTCATTTGAGTCAGATTCTCTTTTACAATCAACTGACAATAGACGTAGAGGGATCATATATCTTCTCCTCCTACTATTAAATTGTGTAGCTATGAAGAGATGACCTTCTGCAAAAAATAATCTACAAAAGATTATTCATTCTGCCCTTAAATTTTCATCAAAGCTACTCCTGAGATATGAACCCATCATTCTCATAAAGATTTTTGAGAGATGAGAAGGAATAGGCGTCATTCCAGTTGTCTACTTCACTGTCTGATTTTTTTTTTTTGTAGAACCACTACCATGATGTTTTTTATTCTTTCAGTATCCCCCCCTCTTCAGTCCAACTAGCTCAGAGAAGCTGCACAGACAATAGCAACTTATTTTCCTCAGCTCTTCTCTTCATATCATCTGTCATGGCTGGCACGATAAACAAAGTTACTTCCTCTAGTGTCATTATCCAAAGTACCATAAGTCATTCTGTGCAAGGGGAATTTTATGACTTTTCCACTGGCTTACAAATGTATAACTTAAATTGGATATTTATAACGGCATTATTAAATTTGCTATAATTTTCAGAGAGAATGTGAGCCTGAGCAACAAATATCATTGAACTCTTCCTGCATCTGCATGACACATATGCATTAGTGCTATCATTGATGAGAATCAGTGCTAGAGCAATTGGGGTTTGATACGTTGAACATGGTGATATCAAGTAGCATAGATTCCTATAGACATTTTCAAAGGTTCTTTAGCTCTTTTAAAAGTTACATAGGTCATGATCAAATGATTAATCAATCAAAAGCATACCTAGGCACTTAATAAATATTTACTGACTAACTGTATGGTAAAAAACATTTATTAAGGACCAGCTAGTAGCCAGGGACATATATATATTAGATAGAGATACCAAATAGACCAGAGATTTCACTGGTATTGAGTGGATAAATTGTCTTCCAATGCAGGTCAGGACTTTTGCATGAATTTACAGTCTTAATGACCTGCACACAGCATTCACAAATAAATATAAACAAAACATATATGTAATACCAGCGTTATTGCTTCTTCCAGAAAAACTATAGATACTATTACTATAATTTTAAGAAGCAATGAAATCTTGGAGTGACAGTTGATATGGAATCTTCTAAGAGATGAGATTCAAGCTCTGTCAAGACTGCTAACTATGAGTCAAAGCAGACAGAATAAAAACTTAAGAAATTTCCTGATATAACCACATTTAGCTCTTATCTTATAAAGATGCCTGAAAAGAATTCTAGGGGGGGAAAAGACTCTAAACAGTGTCCTAAGAAGACTACAAGATGGGACTGTGTTTCCAGAATTGAGAAGTTGATACTTGTAATGATAGTTAAAAGTGCCTTTGGTTGTAATTTTTTTACAGATGATATATTGCAAATTATCTATTACTTCGTTGATTATTATATTGTTAAAATTTGGTGTAGTTAGTAACTGATGTTTATTTAAACTTTAGAGATTAGGTGAGACATGTGTGTATATGTATAGAGTAATTAGTAAACCCTATGGGAAAGGAAGTTTCTGCAATTATTCAAATAATGTTTAATTTTATTTTTTAATAAATAATATTATTATTAATATTCACCAAATTGAAGTAGAGTCAGAGCTAATTAATGAGAAAGATTTTATAAATTGATATGGAAATATCAAAGCATATCACTTGATAACTCAGGAGCTAGAATAGATAAATAAGGAATAAGAAAAATGATCCAGAAGCAGTTAGAGTGGAATGACCATGCCTCCTAGGTGTAGGAATTGAATTTTAATGGTTTGATTAAAATATATGAAAATTATAAATAATATGGTAGTCACCTATTTAAACTATTATTGCTCAAAGTCAAAATGGCTTTTAATAGTTTTTATTTACAAAAGAGATGGACAGAGTGAAAGTAAAGAAATACAGAAAGGTAGAGAAGACATTTAGCCTATCTATCTAAATATTTCTCTGGTGAAACTCAGCCAGGACTTATTGATCTTCAGCTGGGATTAAACTCTCTCCAGAAGACAGGAAAGGAAAAGTCAGCTATTCACTCACCCAAGTTCCATCTAAGAGGTAGATGAAGATGACTCCTGAGGCTGACTTTCTTTTTGAAGCTGACTTTTTTCTTGAAGCCCACTTCCTTCTTGGGCTGGTGAGGTAGAGGAGATGATCTATGTAATTTTCCCTTTCCATCACACATCAATCCCATGAGAGAGGTACCCCTGAGCTGATGTTAAGGCAAGGATGAACAGGGTCTATGTCTCAATAAGTAGGCTTCTGGGGAACTATGGAGTTTACTTCTCTCAACACTTGGCTGGTGCCTGAGCCCTAGAAGACCTACTTGTCTGGCAGGCTGACTGTCCCTGTTGGCTCTTTGTTGTTTAGCCAAGGCTCAATGGCCAGCCTAGCTAACACCCTCTTTTTCTCCTAAACTGCTATGATTTGAATCTGATTGCAAGTTTCTTCAGAACAAGATTGTTTATTAGTTCAAGTAACAAAAAGGTGGGGGGGAGGGGGAGGAATACCTTTGTGGGAATAGGAGACCCTATAAGTTGTCTTTTCTTCAGTTGAGCCAAATGGCTCAGGCTTCAGCTTCTCTTTCTCCTTCCTCTCTAATCACTGTCACTATCCTAATCCAAACAGGTGTCAAGCATCCTTCTTGGGAAGGTCAAAGTATGGAACAAGTCTTTGGGGTGACCCTGTGAAATTCAAGGGATTAGCACCTTTCAGCATCAGTTGTTGTTTTTTTGCTTTCTTTAATTGATGATATAAAGATGTTAGGAATCTTCTTTCTTCAGGGCAAGGACAATGGAGGCAAGGCTCTGTCACCACAGGTTGGGAACTCAAACTCAGGTCCTAGCACCTCTCTCTCATGAGTTCACAGAGCAAAGAACCCTTTTTCCAACTCTCACTCCCACAATCCCCTTCTGCTTCTCCAACTGCCACTTCCCCTCCCAACAACATTCTAAACGATGGCTCCTCAGTCTCAGTTTTCCTTTCCACAGAAGTATATTCAGGTCAAGGAAAGAATATAGCCTTGATCAATTGAGCACAGATTTCTCATGTCAGTATTGGTCATGCTGCTGTTCTGAGTTCAGAAGCTTAAAGGAAGCATACCAGCCCCTAAGTGAACAAGCTATTTCTTGCACTAAGCTATTTCTTGCACTAAAACAACCATGAAACTATCTTCATGTCCCAAACTTTAGTCTCATAACCCAACTAAATCTTGAAGACAGGCTCAAAAACTTTGCAATGCAAAAGTAGTCTAGACTATGTAGCACCTTTCTTGGGATATTCCCTAACCTTCACATTGGCATTGGCCCTGGCAGATTGTATTCCAAGAGGGACTTACTATTCATATTCTCTGTCTCTGTCTGTCTCTATCTCTCTGTCTCTGTCTGTCTCTGTCTCTCTGTCTGTCTGTCTGTCTGCCTGTCTGCCTGTCTGCCTGTCTGTCTGTCTGTCTGTCTGTCTGTCTCTCTCTCTCTCTCTCTCTCTCTCTCTCTCTCTCTCTCTCTCTCTCTCTCTCTCTCTCTCTTCTCTCTCTCCCCAAGATAACTTTGAGTTGCTAATCTTCTAGGACTTGATTGCTCCTAAACTCCCAGAATTTTCCATTAACAATCAACCAGTAGTCTCAATGAACTTTTAGCAAAGGTATTTCCTAAGATGGCTTAGTAAGAACACTCAGTACAAAAATTCTCCAAAATTCCTGCAATTTTAGAGCCTGCAAGTACTTTCTTGAATCTATATCTGTCATTCTTCTCTGGTTCAGGGATCATGAACTTTGAAACTGCTCTGCTGCCATCACACCATGCCATGCCTTACCACTACCACCCCCATATTGATTATCTTTCTGCATCCATTCATCAGTATTGTTTCACTGCTCTAGGAAGTGTGTGTTGTCTCCTTTCCTAGGCTCTCTGATGACAAGGTTATTTTGGGGGTGGGCAACTGAGACAGAACCTTTCTCCTTACTCTGTATTTTTCAGGGCCTGATTCTAACTCTGGAATCCTTGACTCACAAAATTAGAATCCTTTACTGTTAGAATCCTCCATTGCTAGATTCCTTCATCACTTGACTAGCCTACCACTTGACTGACTCATGGCTGAATTTAATAGTTACTTAAAAACCCCCAGAGTCACAGTTAGCTTGTTTAGGTATTTACTCAACTGTTCTCTACTTGGACCTATCAAAGAAATTTCTACTTCATAAAGAAATCACTGGCTATAAACCATATAATTTACACATTTAAAATTTTACCAAATCCCTTTACACACATGACATTATATGTGAGGTGTGGAACCTTCTCCCTCTTACTTGCATGGGGTAATGTTTTAGGATATTGCTATTACCACACAGAATAATGCATCATAAGCCTGAAAATATCCATTGGAACCAAGCTGTTAAATTAAATGGAAGAGTTTGTTATGGAGTAGTAGAAGGAAATGGAATCCCTACCTTGTTTCAAAGCTTCACTCAGATAGTCGATTATATAGGAAGAGCTCTTGGCCCTTCTGCTTGTTAGTTCCCTCTCCTCCAGGAAATTAATGTGTATTTGTGTGTGTGTCTCCCATTTAAGTTATGTGTATCCATATAAATCTGAGTAGATATGGCTTGTAAGGAGGCATGAATAGATATCTCTGGCATTTCTTCTACCCACCCTTTTCCAAGGAAGACTATGATTTCTGAAACCAGGATATAAAACAAGGGATTGGAACCAGAGGCTGGTCACTCTGCTCTCCTCAGTGAAAGGACACTATGCTGAAATTATATCTATCTGCCCCACTAAATATTAGTCTAGGAGAAATAATATTTTAGGTTCAAGCTGGTCTCCTAATCACTAGGGGCAGCTTGATAATAGTGAATAGAGTGATAATCCTGGAATCAGGACTGTTCCTCTTCCTGAGTTTAAATATGACCTAAATTACTTACTAGCTATGTGACTCTGAGCAAGTCACTTAACTCTGTTGTCCTCAGTTTTCTCATCTGTAAAATGAGCTAGAGTAGGAAATGGTAAACCACCCCAGTGTCTTGGCCAAGAAAACCCCAAATGGTGTCATGGAGAGTTGGACATGACTGAAATCAACTCAACAGCCACCTGATTATTAACCCTTAATGGGAAAGGAGTATCCCAAACTATATATGCAAGGCTTTCCACTAAATGCCAACAAAGATTACAGGTAGCAGTTGGCCGATAAATCCATTTATCCAAGCTCATAGTAAACAAATCAAAGAAAACATACAAAGAAGAATATACCATATAAAGCACAGAATGAATAAATTCCCCCACTGGGAATAAGATATCACAACTCAGCTAAAGAGGAAATTCCCCTCAAGTCTCTCTATCTCTAGGCTGAGGATAAAGCTATGATCAAAGTATTACTTCCTCTACACATTGACCTCTTCCCAGAGATTCTTCTCTCCATTCAAGGATCTCTCCCTGGAAGGATTCTGGAATTCAGTATCTTTTCTCCTTACGTTAGAAATCAGAAAGTCAGGGTCTCCTTCAACAGAGCTCTCAGAACCTTCCTATTCACACAGGTATTGAGTAATCAACTTCCACCACCAAAGAGAGTCCCATACAAATGGGATTTGAAGTTAGTTACATTAACTTATCTGGGTTGCTGTTGTTCTGAGCCCCATCCCCAGTAGAATATAAGCTCTTTGAGGGTAAAAACCATTATAATTTTGTTTTTGTAACCTCAATTTTTAGCACAATGCCTGGTATACTAGGTATTTAATGATTGCTAAATAAATGGATGACAAAATACTTGATTGAAAGAACAAAGCCCACTTAGAATTTCATCTCCTTTCTTTATAGTCAAATTTACTTATAAATTTCTTTCAGAAACCATCCAGCTAAATCAGAAACTGAAGTACCCCCTCCTACAACTTCTTTAATGAGGGACCTTTCTGTCTAATACTAAAAAGTAGCCTGTTCCCCTTTTTTGAGAGCTCTAATTGCTACAAACCTTTTACTTTGCATTGAACTGAACCCTACATCTCTGGACCAAAATTGTTCGTTATTCTGACCTCAGGAAACAAACAGTGAAGTTAATAAATAAATAAAAATAAATCCTTATTCTTCCACATTATGGCCCTTAAATATTTGTAGGCAATTTTCATATCCTGCCCAGCCCAGTCCCAAGTACTCTAAATTATTTCAATGGGTCTTCATATGGCATGATCTCTAGTCCCTTCATCATCCAGATCATCTTCCTCTTGGCCCTTTCCAATTTTTCCTAAAACCATTCTACAATGTTTTTCTCAGAATTAAACACATGGAATAGTTGACAGACTTCTGAATTTGGTGCTAGAGGAACAGGCTGGATGATTCAATAAAAAGAATATGGGACGAAGAGTAAATAAGTTGTTTTTGTTCACTCCTGCCCAACTCTTTGTGACCTCTTTGGGGATTTTCTTGGCAAAGATACTAGAGTAGGTGGTCATTTCTTCTCCAGTTCATTTTACAGATAAGGAAATTTAGACAAATAGGGTAAAGTTATTTGCCCAGGGTCACACAGCTAGGAAGCCTCTGAGGCCAGATTTGAACTCAGGAAGATGAGTTTTCTTCACTTTAGGTCTAGCTCTATCCACTGTTCTACCTAGCTACCAGAGTAAATAAAAACAGAATTCAAATGTTGTTTCAGGAGCAATAAGGTAGATAGGACTAGAGCTAGTCCTAGAGATGGAAGATCCTGGGTTCAAATCAGACCTGATATATTTCATAGTTGTGTGACCTTTGGCAAGTCACTTAACCCCAGTTGCCTAGCCCTTACAGCTCTTCTGCCTTGGAACCAATATTTAGTGCTAATTCTAAGAGAGGAGATAAAAGTTTTGCTTTGTTTTGTTTTTTAAAAGGTTACATCTATAAACTTAATAGCTATATGACCCTGGAAAAAGTCATTGAAACTCTTTCTGTCTTAGTATCCTGATCTATAAAATGGACATGATAATCATACTGCTCAGAGTTGTTGGGAATATAAAATGAAGTATTTATAAGACATTTTACAAGCCTTAAAGCCCTATTTAATGCTAGCTATTAATATTACTAATGTCCATAGATATCTTGGGCAAGCCATTCTACTGCTCTGTACCACAGTTTTCTCATCTACACTAGAGTCAGAGATGTCAGACTCCTGCTGCATAAGTCCTAAATGCAACCTAAATGTAGATGGGAAATATTTGATAAAATAAATAAAAATACAACAATGTTAATTTGTGCTTTTCTAAGCCAGTGTATGACCTCCACAGATCCATTTCTATGAGAGTTGACACCACTGAATTAGATGACCTCTAAGAACCCTATCAGGTTAATGTGGCCATATACCCTATAATCAGACTGCAAATAGTAAATATTCTTTATGCCTCATTTTTCTCCTTTAAAGAATAATCAATTTAAAGATATTATGATTAACTAGTTCTTATTCTCACTCAGGACTGGTTTTTTTTTAAATGAGTAAAAATGTTCATCTTTAAAACTGCATCAAAAAACATTAGATATTCACTGTATTTCCTCCATGAAATTTCTATTATATGGGTGATATTGTCTTCTAGCATGACATGACCAATATGGGAATATATATTACAGGAAAGTACAGGTCTAACCTATATCAGACTATTGACCACTTTAGGGAAAGGGGGGAGTAGCAAAGGAGAAAATATGAATATTAAACTGTCAAAAATTAAAACAAAACAAAATATTGAGGGGAAAAATTTTGGATGACTTTATTTCACCACCAGAGGGCATTTGATATTAACAAATGGAGCCCACCAAGGATGACCTACTCCTGAGCCCCTCGGGGTTAAATATTTGAGCCTTTTCACTTCTACTTTTTAAGTTCATAGGCATAGAAGAATTTTTAAGTTGGAGAGATTTTGAAGGCATCTAGTCCATCCCCTCTCCCCCTGTTTCAGAATTGAGAGAGGATTCAGGAGGATATGAATTTAGGTCCTCCTTATGACAGTGGATGGTGATGGACTCCTCATTTGATCTTTCAAAGTTTTAGTTATCTGTAGACCAGGAATAAGAGTACCCTTAGCATCTACTTCACAGGGATGGTACAAAGATCATTTTTAAGTGTATAAAGCAAATTGTTAGCTTTGAGGTGATATAGGAAGCCAATAGTTATTAAACCAGTTTCCAAAGAGGTTTAGAGGCAGACACCCAAGGTGATGTCCCCATACTAACTGACTAGAGTGGTGTTTTCATGTTTAACATAGAAGGAGGGATTTGTCCATGGAGGTCAAAGGATGTGACTTTGTTCAATTAATACACGTCAATACTTGAGATCTACCTTGAGAGGTGAGTTAAACGAGATGAACTTCACTGAGAAGCTTTCTTAATATTGAAGTGGGTTCTGAGGGGACTTGTAAAATGCTCTCTAGAAGCATCAGAGAAAAGAATAAGGCCAAAAATATTCCTAACAGCATTTTTGGTGGTGGCAAGGAATTGGAAACAAATAAGATAGGAAAAGAATGGAAGAATGACTTAAAAAAAAAACCCTCTGGTAATTGAAAGTAATGGAATGTTATTGTACCTTCAGAAATGAAGAATATGAAAAAGGTAGAGAAACATGAAATGATAAATATGAAATAATGCAATGTGGAGTTAAGCATAACCAGGAAAACAATGCCCACAATGACTTTTGTTGTTCAATCATTTTTACTCCTATCTGACTCTTTGTGACCCTATTTGGGGTTTTTGTGGCAGAGATACTGGAGAGGTTTATCATTTCATTCTACAGCTCATTTTACAATTTGAGGAAACTGAGGCAATATAGTTAAATAACCTATGCAGAGTCACATAGCTAGTAAGTGTTTGGGATCAGATTTGAACTCAGGAAGAAGAGTCTTCTCAACGCCAGGCCCACTACTCTATCCATTATGCTACCTATTGTAGCATAAATGGAAATAATTTTTTTAATCCCAAAACTAGATGTTATATACTTATGACAACCAATCTTGGTTCTGGAAAAGAGATGAGAAAACTGATCTTTCCTCTTTTATTTTCTGAGGTGGGAGACTATAAATAAAGGATAATAAGTATATTGAGGGACTCAATAGATCTGTTGACCAGTTTTGCACACACCAATGTTTTAAGAGATGAACATGTAAGAAAACTAATTAGGAAGGAATCAAGTTATAAAGATCTTTGAATGTGAAACAGAAGAAGATTTTATATTTTATCTCTTCTGAGGCAATAGGGAGCCTCTGGAATTTACTGAATAAGGGTAGATTCATATTCAGATCTAATCAATTAAAAAAAAACATTTCTGACCACCATAGTGAGTTTACCAGATGTCTAGAAGTCACCTGAATGGCATTCATGCCATTCTTAGACCCAGGTCACCACCCTTATCTTAGCTCATCTTCTAAAGTTTGTTTGCCTGGTCCAATGTTGAAATTGACTGGGAAATGAGCCCCAAGACCCATGGCATTGTGACCATCAAAATCAGGAAGTTTATGCCAGACTTCTTCAGCATAAACAGATGGGTACAGATGTTCTTCTTCCTGGGAAGGACACAATACATGAGATGGAATTTTTTTTAAAGGCCAAAATGTATATGCAATTCTAGAAGTATTTTTGTCTTTGTAGTCAGAATTCATTTTAGTGGTGGCAAAATAGTAGGCTTTGGCATGATTTTGATTCCCTTGAATAATACAAATAATGAATTATATATCACATAATCATACAATAATAAATCATAAGAAAAATGAAATAAAGCACAGATTTAGCAATACATGGCCTGTATGAGAAGAAAAAGACATCAAGAAAGCAACAAAAGGGGAGGCTAGGTAGCATTACAATTAAAATTGTCTTAAGAGATAAGAGACTTATTTGGGAGTAGGAATAAAAATTTATTAGTTACATCAGGTTTTTGGGTTAGACTGACATCATATCCAATAAAGTGATATAGCTCTCCATGGCTCTCTAGTGACCAGGATGACCCATTTGGATCAGGCAATTGAATAAATGGATTTTTTTTAGTAGTTCATTATTCAGCACCTCCCTTGACCATACAAAAACATCTTAATTGGATATAGTTAATTAAAAGGACATTCATTAAGCTATCCCTCCCCATCCCCAGGTAAACAGGTCACTTACACAGGTAAAGAACCCTTCTCTCCTTCATTTATCAACCAAATTCTATTGAAAAGGAAGGCACTCCTTGGGATTCCAAAAAACAAAGAAAATACAAAAAGAAACACACTGAATGGTATCTCTGATCTAGATTCCAGTCACAGGAAAATATACTAATTCTCTCTAATATTAGGAATTAATACAGTATGTGAAAAATAAATTCTCAAAGTGGCACAATGGATAAAACCTCAGGTCTAGAGACAAGAGGACCTTGGTTCAAATATGCCCTCAGATATTTCCTAGCTGTGTGACCCTGGGCAAGTCACTTAACCCCAATCACCTAGTCCTTACTCTTCTTCTGTCTTAGCATTGATACTTAGTACTTAATATTGGTATTTAGTATTGGTTCTAAGACTGACAATAAAGGATTAAAAAAAGAAAGCAGATATAAGAACAGAACTAAGAGATTCTGGAATTCTACAAAGGCAAATAAATGTTGGTGCTGGCAAAAAATAAGCTGGAGATCTTATAACTGAAGGAATAAAAGACACTTAAAATGCTATTTATTCATCACGATAACATGGATTTTTCATTACAGAATAAATAAACTACAAAGCAATGAAGTCTAAAAGAAAAAAAGAAGGGGAGAGGAGAGGAGAGGAGAGGAGAGGAGAGGAGAGGAGAGGAGAGGAGAGGAGAGGAGAGGAGAGGAGAGGAGAGGAGAGGAGAGGAGAGGAGAGGAGAGGAGAGGAGAGGAGAGGAGAGGAGAGGAGAGGAGAGGAGAGGAGAGGAGAGGAGAGGAGAGGAGAGGAGAGGAGAGGAGAGGAGAGGAGAGGAGAGGAGAGGAGAGGAGAGGAGAGGAGAGGAGAGGGGGAAAATATTTTGGCAGCTTGTGGATTGATGGATTGGAGCAAGAAGAGGCTCAAGGTAAGGTGTTCTTTGAGAAATCCATTTCAATAATCCAGATGAGACATGTGGATGACCTAAACAAACATGACAGTTGAGTGGGAAAAGGATATGTATGCCAGAGGAGATTTGGCAGTTAATCAGCTGTTTGGGTTGAGGGAGAATGAGGATAACTACAAGACTGAAAGAATAATGGTATCCTCAATAAAAATAATATTTTTGTACATATTTTTGAGAACTTGGACAAGAAGGTTCAGTTTTGGATATGTTGAGAATCTCCAGAACATCCAGTTTTAAATGTCCAATAGGCAGTGGACAATGAAGCATTTAAACACAGGAGAGAGAGACCAAGGTTGGATATATATAGCTCTTTGAGTCATATGTATAGACCTGCATGTGGATGAGGTCTCCAAGTAGAAGAGAATGGAGAGAGAAAACAAGAGGAACCAGAATAGAACCTAGGAAACATCCATGGTTAGAAGGTGTACCCTGGATGAAGAGGAAGCAAAGGAGACTGAAGAGTAGTCATTCAGGTAGAAAGAAAACCAGGAAAGGCTCCTGTGAAAAGTAACTAGAGAAAGAAAGAGTATCCAGAAGGAAAAAATATTCAATCCTTTAATAAATTTTTTTATCTATAGGTTGATTGCTTGATAAGGGATATCATAAAGTTGGATTTGATTCCTATCAGGTCAAAAGCAGGAAAATGAAGGGATAATAACCTGAGAGATGGAACCATTAGAAGTAGCAATGAGAAAGAATAAGTTTGAGAGGGGTGAGGCATAAGAAAGGAAGCAATACTAGGTGACAGATAGCAATCCTTTCTATACTTAACTATTTGCCACCATTTATCAGTATATAGCTTGATAGCTATTTGTTTGCATGTTGTCTCCGTAATTAGATTGTAAGCTCCTAGGGGGCAGTGACTCTTTTTGTCCTTTTTGTATCCTCAGGACTTAGCAGAGTTCCTGGCACATAGTATATAATAAATGTTTATTGATTAAACTAAAGGGAACGGTGTAAGTAAAGCATTGAGGTATAGTGGAAAAAATTATGTATAATTTATATATAATTTAAATACTTACTACACAGTTGTTTGATGTTGGGAAAGTCATTTAATTCCTCTAAACCTTAGTTTTCTCCTCTAGAGACAGAGTATGTTAATCTAGATGATTCGCAGTTTCACAAATCCTAGTCTTTGCGTCTTTCTTTGTATATAGAAACATTCATACCTGTTAATAACTAAAATTCATAATAAAATAAGATTAAGTTTAAGCAAAGGGTTTGAGAAATAAGTTTAAGGAAAAAGAAATCATGCTATTCCTGAAGCCAGAAAAAAGGAATTAGTCCCATGGCAAGATCTTGAGAAATTTTCCATGCTGGAAAAATCTTCCCAGAGGACTGTCTCTGAGCCTCATTGTTCTTTCTACCACTAGAAGACCTTGTAATAAGCTTCTGAAGCACTTAAAGCAAAGATAACATTTATCAGAATGTTTTGTTTTGTTCTTTTGCCAGAACCTACTTCTCTCTCTTATTTCGGGCTCCCCTCAACTCACACCAGCTTCAAGGCATGTGCTAAGTACAAAATGATGCCATCAGATCAGATCCCAATATGAGAAACCAGAATTTTGGATTATGCCATTTAAAACTAAACCTGTTTAGGATGTTAGAGATCATGAGTCCAACTCTCTACCATACTGATGAGAACACTAAGACCTTACTCAATGCCATACAGAATACCAAAGTCAAGACTCATCCCTAATCCCTTGACTCCAAATTCATTGTTCTTTTTTCTATACCTCAATGATTCATTATTAAATTTTTGAGTTTGACTCAGCATAGTTGTAGGAGGGGGGAGACAGAAGAAGAATATAAGTCATTTTGGAGAGTAGAGTAGACTATGTGGCAGTGGGGAGGTAGGAGTTGAGTGGAATATTTAAACAAGATTCAGAAAGTCTGTGTAACATGAGGTCAGATACAAGGAAGTGGAGAAAAGAGAGAGCAGAGGGCACCAAGGGGTGAAAGGGAGGGATTTAAGTGGGCAAGGATGATAAATATTTGCCAAATAAAAATATTTGGCTATTTTGAAGTATCCCAATGGTTTTCCCAACTTCTTGTCCATCTCTCAAAGTCACTGGACTGTAACATTCTTTGGAGTCAGTTTCTGTGGCCTGCTCCTGCTTCCCTCTTTTACATGTGCCTTTTCAAATTTTTTTAAGTTTGATTAAAAATATAATATTTAGCTTAAAAACAACCAACTAAACTCAATCAGTAGCTATTTACGTTAAGGTTATTTATTTACATATGAAATTATTATTAATTTATTTTAAAGCATAAATCATTTGAGTAATTATCCAATCTCTCCAAAGGACTTTAGTCATTATATATTCCATTCTTCAAGTTCTTTTTAATTTACTTTGCATTACTTCATAAGGCTCATTCTAACCTTTTTATTCCTTTTTTGTCAATTTAAATTGCATTATTTTATTTTATCACATGATAAGGCATCCGTACATCTTTTCAAATCAACTGTTGGAAGAATTCCTTGTGAATACAAATGTCTCTTTAAACAACTTCCTTTTCCCTTAGTGCAGTGGCTAGAGCCCTGGACTTAGAGTCACAAAGAAATAAGTTCAAACCTAGCTACATAGAGTTACTAGCTATATGACTCTGGAAAAGTAACAACCTCTGTTTGCCTCAGTTTTTTCGTCTGTAAAATGCTAATAATAGTACCTATCTCTCAGGGTTGTTGTGAGGATCAAATGAAATAATAAAGTGTTTATATTGTGCCTGGCACATAGTAAGCACTATTTAAATGGTAACTATTATTATTATTATTATTACTAGACAATATTTATAGTCACATAGAATAGTACAGAGGAGATACTTAGTAAATGCTTCTATCTTTTTCTCTTTCCTTATGGGTATATTTTTCTTTGTATACTAAAATTTCATCATTGATAGTTGCCCATATAATAATGATCTGGAGGAATTCCATGTGAACTGGAATGAACTCCAGGAACTGATGCAGAATGAAAGGAGCAGAACCAGGAGGAACCATTGTACACAGAGACTGATACACTGTGGCACAATCAAATGTAATGGACTTTACTACTAGCAGTAATGCAATGATCCAGGACAACTCTGAGGGACTTAGGAGAAAGAATGCTATCCACATCCAGAGAAAGAACTGTGGGAGTAGAAACACAGAAGAAAAACAATTGCTTGATCACATGGGTTGATGGGGATATGATTGGGGATGAAGACTTTAAATAATCACCATAGTGCAAATATCAATAATATGGAAATAGGTCTTGATCACATGTAAAAGCCAGTGGAATAGTGTGTTGGCTATAGAAGGGGTTTAGGGAAAGGGAGGGAAAGAACATGAATCATGGAACCATGGGAAAATCTTCTAAATTAATTAATTAAATTAAATTTTCCAAATTAAAAAAAAGAAAGTTGCCCATACCTCTTCCCATTTCTGAAAATCAAACTTATCCCCCTATATGAATATAGCCTCCCTCCCAAACTACTTTGGATTTAACTACTTTATGTATGTTCACTTCTTTATGCTATGTATATATATATATCATATGTACTTTTATCTTTTTTTATTTTTTCACTTTTAATTTATGCTATAAATATGCATATTGTCTTCTTCATTAGAATATAAGCTCTATTCAAGTAGAGATCATTTCTCTCATTCTATTTATATACCCAGAGCTCAGGACAGGTGACTAACTAGCACATAGTAGAACCTTAACAAATACCTGGAAAGGACTACTTGATATATTTCTCCTATGGGAAATTCTTCTACCCTTCAACTCCCAACTAAAGCCAAGATTCCCCTTTTGTTAGACTTTCTTTGTCTTGGTTTTTCATTCACACTCCCATTTTCCTTGGATTTGTTTATTAATAATAATATCTAACATTTACATAACTCTTTAAGATTGCCAGAGCAGCTTAAGTATATGGATTACCTACTTTGCTTTTCATACCCACCTGTGTGAGAGCTGCAATTATTTTTCCCATTTTGCAAACTGAGGAAACAGATGAGGATGATACAGCAAACTCAGGTGTCATTTCAAGTACATGGGCTCTAGCTACAATGCCCAAGTTGTGAGTTGCTTCACTTTGTTCATTTTTATGGAACATGTGATTGAAGGAAGGCACAGATGACAGAATCATCACTTTGCCAGAGGTCAAAAATCTGAGAAAACATTATTGGATTTTTCAGGGAAGAGGTCATTTGTAACCCTAAAAATAGAAGTTTCAGGGGTAGGGTCAGAGGATTATACAGATGCTCTGTGCCAATGCCTTAAAATCAACATCCCAGGACTGCAGGGGATGGACAGAGTTCACACAGAAGATATCCCCTGCACTGAGCAAGCACTCACCTCTTACTCTGTGAGTCACTGAAAGAGTAATAAAATGTTCCCAATAGTAAAATCTCTCCAAAAGTGCAATTGGCTGTTACAAATGCAACATTTCACCACTTCCTTGGTCCAGCTCTCCAAGTAAGAGCCTCCCTTTCTGGTCAGATTCTGTTTCCTCATTCTTCAGCCTCCTGGCCACCACACAGAAGGATAACCAATTCATAAGGGTGCTCTTATGTTAGACCTCTTGTCTTCCAGCAGATTAGTAGCAGAACAAAAGCAATTACCTCACTCCACGTTGTCTGCTCTGAGATTAGAAAGCAATAGGAGTCCTGATATTTAAAGTAGCATCAAGACCAGGGCAGGAGGTGACTTGAATATAAAGAAGGAAACTATAAGCAAATTAGGTGAATACAGAATAGTATACATGTCAGATCTTTGGGAAAGGAAAGACTTTAAAACCAAGCAAAAGCTAGGGAAAAAATCACAAAATGTAAAATAAATAATTTTGATTATATCAAATTAAAAAGTTTTTGTACAAACAAAACCAATGCTACCAAAATTAGAAGGGAACCAACAAATTGGGAAACAATCTTCATAACAAAAACCTCTGACAAAGGTCTAATTACTCAAATTTATAAAGAGCTAAATCAATTGTACAAAAAAATCAAGCCATTCTCTAATTGATAAATGGGCAAGGACCATGAATAGACAATTTTCAGATAAAGAAATCAAAACTAATAATAATTAATTAATAATAATAATAATAATAAACACATGAAAAAGTGTTCTAAATCTCTTTTAATCGGAGAGAAGCAATTCAAAACAACTCTGAGGTATCACCTCACACCTAGAAGATTGGCCAACATGACAGCAACAGAAAGTAATGAATGCCGGTGTGGATGTAGCAAAGTTGGGACATTAATGCACTGTTGGTGGAGTTGTGAACTGATCCAAGATTCTGGAGGGCAATTTGGAACTATGCCCAAAGGGCACTAAAAGACTGCCTACCCTTTTATCCAGCTACAGAACTGCTGGATTTGTACCCCAAACAGATAATAAGGAAAAAGGCTTGTACAAGAATATTCATAGCCATGTTCTTTGTGGTGGCAAAAAAAAATGGAAAATGAGGGGATGCCCTTCTATTGGGGAATGGCTGAACAAAATGTGGTATATGATGATGATGGAATACTATTGTGCTCAAAGGAATAATAAACTAGAGGAATTCCACGGGAACTGGAACAACCTCCAGGAATTGATGCAGAGTGAAAGGAGCAGAACCAGGAGAACAATATACATAGAGACTGATACACTGTAGTACAATAGAATGTAATGGACTTCTCCATTAGTGGCAATGCAGTGATCCTGAACAACTTGGAGGAATCTATGAGAAAGAATACTATCTACATTCAGAGGAAAAACTATGGGACTAGAAACATAGAAGAAAAACAAATGCTTGATTACATGGATTGAGGGAGATATGATTGGGGATGTAGTCTCTAAATGAACATCCTAATGCAAACACCAACAACATGGAAATAGGTTTTGATCAAGGACACATGTAATACCCAGTAAAATTGCAGGGCAGCTACAGGAAGGGGGGGGAGGGAGGGAAATAATGTGATTCTTGCAACCAAGGAATAATGTTCTAAATGGACTCAATAAATAAGTAAATGAATGAATGAATGAATGAATTAAAAAATGAACAAATAAATAAATAAATGAAAGAACAGGGCAGGAGGATGGCAGCCATGGTTCTGGAATATCTGTGGCAAGTTTGGGAACAGATCTTGAATATCCCTGGCAATGGCAACCTCAGCATTTGAGAAAAATGCGAGAGCTTTCAGAGGTTACTGCCCATCAGGTACTACCTGATTGTCATTAATCATCAGTTACTAACAGTAGGAAGGAAAACCAGATACCATTGTCTGTAAGACTTTATCATTCATCTTCAGATGCTTTACACCATATCTGTTCCCTCTATCCATCATCTACATCAGCATCTCCAAGAGCTGCATATCCCAAAAGGGAACAGGACAGATTGAAGAAAAGGCAATTTATTCAAAAGTGATAACTTTATCACCAGAGGTCTTAGAAATATCAGAAAGTCTTCTCTTTGTTAATACTCTTAATTTGTCCTGCATATATCTTATTTGTATGTTTATTTTTACATGTTGTCTTCCCAGTTAAACTGTAAGCTTCTTTAGATCAGGGACTGTCTTTTGCCTTTCCTTGTAATCACAGTGCTTAACACAGTGCCTGACACATAGTAGTCTCTAATGAAGCATCAAGTCATGAATATGGCCAGGAATTAGTGGGAAGGATCTGGATATAAGTAGGATAATGTTCAAAAATTAAAAGTCCAAGGTCCCAGGAGAGGGGCTTGAATTCTTTAGGACATAAAGGCTTGAGTGCAGAGGACTGTCCGTTTAAAGCTGGAATGGAAATGAGGATGTTCATCAACTGGGAGCCCATTATATTAGAGATGTAATATCTGAATGTCACAGTACTGTTAAGGTATCTCTTATTTCATGAGTCTCTGCTTCTTACAATGAAACAGAGAGAAAAATATATTTATCCAAAATCACAAAATCAGTTTAGAAGCAGAGACAGAAATGACAACCTTGATCAAGGTCCAACATGAGTAAGAAAACACTCCCTAAATCAATGTGCATCTAAGGACTAGAAGTAAAATGTCTAGGAAAGATAAAAGAAATAGAATCATGATGAAAAAAGCCGTTAGATGAATAGCAAAGAAACACCAAAATCCTACTCTGATGCTTCAATTTAAAAAGCAAAATTAGGTATCTAATACATATAAGATATGGTTTTATGAATCCATCTGGTCCTGGAGATCACTTTGACTTCTGAAGTTTTTCCATTGGAGCATAAGCTCCAGAAGGTCCTACCACTCTGTAGAGGTTTAGAATAGAGGACTGTTGTTTTCAAAAGATCAGTTGAGCTATTTTTGGAGAGACTCATCACCAAGTTGGGCACAGAGTGATGAATTTGTTAAATATAGAGACTCTCAAGAGTTCCAGGACTATCTCCTCAGTTGAAGGAGGGCTGCAATCTGTGCTAGTGGGGAGAACACCTTCAAGTAGTGAATGGCAAAGGACAATTTTCTGGGTCTTGGAAAACAATGACAGGGCTTATCAAAGGAACATTTTCTCTATGTGAACAAATTTAAAATGTACCAAATTTTGAACCAGAGGGGAAAAAATAATGCCTAAATAATGCCTTAAAAAATCCTGAAGAAGAAGATTGGCAGGTATAGTGACAAAAACCTAGTGACCAAATGAGAACATTTCAAGAATTTCTGAGGAAAAGCCAAAAGAAGTCTGGGTTTCTTTCTGTATCTCTTATGAATGGGATTTACAATTCAGATCTTGAAGATATCTTTTTATTCACTCTTAATCCTTCAGTTATGTTTTAGACACCTTAATGGATCAACATCATTACTCATAAATAAACTATTTAGTTAGTTTCTACAAATTTCTACAATAAAAGTTTTAAATTTACATGCGTTTGTTTGTTACATTAAAATATTCAGTTAACTCCCTCTTTTACTCCCCTCCCTCATTAGAGAAAGTATCATTTGACAAAAGACTATACATATACATATATACATATGTATGTATGTATATATATATATGTATATATATATATATATATATATAACTATGTCTTACTTATTTCTACTTATCAGTTCTTTCTCTGGAGGTGAACGTACACAAGTCATTCTTCAAACAATATTTCTATTCCAATGTATAGTGCTCCCTTGGGTCTGCTCATTTCACTCTTCAGAATTTCATGTAGGTCTTTGCATGTTTTTCCAAAATTAATCTGCACATCATTTCTTATGGTACAGTAGTATTCCATCACAATTGTCTATCCCTTATCACCCTTTCAATTTCCAGGGGGGTTTTGCCATCACAAATAGAGCGACTATATTTTTAGAACACATAGGTTCTTTTCCATTTTTCCTTGAACCTCTTAGGAAATAAACCTAATAGGGGTATTGCTGGATGAAAAGGTATTCATAGATTTAAAACTCTTTGAACATAATTCCAGATTGCTCTCCAGAATGATTGGATCTACTAACAATGTATTAGTGTCCCCATTTTTCCACATCACTTCCAACCTTTGTCATGTTGCCCTTTTATCATTTTAGTCCATCTGATAAGGATGAAATGATACCTAAGCAATGTTTTTGATTTGTAATTCTCTAATCAATAATGGTTTAGAGCATTTTTCATATACTTATGCATAGCTTTGATTTCTTCAACCAAAACTTTCCATTCATATCTTTTGATCACTTATTAATTGAGTTATGGCTCATGTTCTTGTATATTTGACAAAGTTTCCAAGAGCCTGTCTATAAAATTTATTCCCAGCTTACTACTTTCTGTTGTGATATTAAAATCACTTTAAAAAGACTGATATATATTAATTTAAGGTCTCCAAGGAATTCACTTATGTAATTCCTAAATGAAACACTCAAGTCAGCTGCCAATTTTTTTTATGGTATTTTAATTACAAACAGGAGGAAGAAAGTATGAGAGTGAGAGAGAGAGAGAGAAAGAGAGAGAGAGAGAGAGAGAGAGAGAGAGAGAGAGAGAGAGAGAGAGAGAGAGAGAGAGAGAGAGAGAGAGAGAAGGAGAAGGAGAAGGAGAAGGGAGAGAAGGAAAGAAGTTTAACCCAGAACCACTCTGGCTCAGGCTGAGCCAAAGCGGACTTTAAGGCCCTGGATAGCCAAGGCAAGGAAACTGATCAGTCCTTATCACTCACGTGACCAATCTGAAGGAAAGCAGTCCCTGGGGTTCCTCCAACTCCAAGCACCAGCCTCCAACTGACTCTAGCCCTCTTCACAGGAAGTCCCGAGAACTCCAGAGGATGTTCTCTACCTCACTTCCTGCATCTCACATGTGCCAATGGTGGCTCTAGCTTGACCTAGGACCACCCAGAGGTCTGTCCTTTTTTTGCACGTCTGTTGAAGGCCATATTCTCAAATAATTAAATTTTGAGTTTGCTGCAGCCCCTCCTAATCTTGTAGGGTGGAGATTGTAGTTTCCAATACCTGATTCTGTTATTCCAAGTATCTCTATTGTTATTGATCAGGAAATAGCTAAATCTGGTCTTCTAAAGAATGATCTGAATAGGGTGGAGTAGTTTTGAAATTCACACTGTCTAATCTTGGCTACATTCATTTTGTTTAAAATCTTTTTTAATTTAATGTTCTCAAAATTATACATTTTACATTTCACAATGCTTTCTATTTCTCATTTATTCATAAATTCTTCTCCTATGCATACATGTGATAGATAATATGTTTCCTGTTCTTCCAATTGCTTATATCTCCCTTCTATAAACATTGCATGGACCACTTTGATAAACCTCAATTTCCACCCTTTTTAATTTTCTACTCTTCAGTTTATATGGCCCCCCCAAAATTGAAAAGGATCTTAGAGACCATCTAGTCCAAGGCTCTCTCCTTTTGAACTTTAGACAAATGAGACCTTCTGATAGGGGGTGACTTGCCCATCGTGATGTAATAAGGTAGTGTTTATGAAAAATCTACTGCAACAGCTATTGCCATACATGTTCAGGATATGAGAAAAAAATGAAACAATTCCTAGGCTCAAAAAATTTATATCACATCATGGGAGATAGCACACCTAAAATGAGTTCTATTATGGACATGTTGAGTATGGTTATGAGGCATACAATTTAAAATATCAAAATTATAATTGGCATATTGGAGAGAGGTTAGAACTGGATTATAGATTTGAGAGTAATTTACATAGAGATTGAACCTATAGGAGTTGGTAATATCATAAAGAGATAATGTAGAAACAAAACAAAAGAGGACCCAGGTCAGAACCTTGGAGTTCTAAGGGGAAGAGTTTGAACAACATATGTTATGCTGATTGTCATTTACCATACAAACAAACCAACTGGTTTATTTAATATGGCATTTTTCATACAGAGGGGAAAGATGATGTATTTTGTTTTTTGGTTGTTTTTTTTTATTTTTACAAAATTTTTAATACAATTTCTTGATATTTGTTTTCTGATATTTTGAATCCATGTTCTCTTTCTCCTTCTCACCCCTTACCCTTCCCTAAGAAGGTAGGTAAATGATACAAGTTGTACATATATTATCATATAATACATATTTTTATGTTCATCCTGTTGTAAAAGAGGACACATATTGCTTACACCAGAAAAAAATTAATGGATGAAATAAAGTAAAGAATGGTATGTTTCAATTTGCATCTGGATTCTGTTCCTTTTATAATGATGGATATCTTTTCTGTCATGAATCTCTTAGAGATGTATTGGACCCTTGCCTTGTTGAGAATAGTTAAGTCATTCACAGTTGATTGTCATACATTATTGTTGTTACTATGTACAACATTCTATTACTAATAACTTCACTTTGCATCAGTTCATATAAGCCTTTCTAGGTTTTCTGTGATCATCTTTTTTGTCATTTCTCATGGTTTCATAGCATTTCATTACAAGAATCTACCACAGCTTGTTTAACCACTCCCCAATGATTGACAAAAGATTCAGTTTTCAGTTCTTTGCTACCACAAAAAGAGCTGTTATAAATATTTTTGTAACAGGAAGTTCTTTCCCCCTATGTTTAATCTCTTTGGGATATAGTCCTAGTAGTAAATCAATGAATTTTAAAGGCAGGAGACATAAATTCAAATCTTAACTGAGCATTACTCCTTGGGGAAAGTCATTCAATCTCCTTGCATCTCAGTTTCCTCATTTGTAAAATGAAGAGCTACAACTAAATAATCTCTAAGGATCTAGCTCCAAATCATATCGCCTGTGATTCTATTCAACAATTCAATTAATATGCATGTATCTATAATGTACTACTGTAGATCTGGGTAAACTAAATTTAGCCAATGTCTACTAATTATCTCTCTGGCAGAAAAGAAATTTTAATCGAACAAATGGGTAACATAACTACCTTGAAATCACATAAATTTTCCTCTGAGATCCATCCATGAGTCACAGTTCTGAGGTAAGGAACTAAAACAATAAAGCCATTATTGTTATATGTGTTTTAACCAAACAATTTTAAAATTAAACATTCTATTACTATAAGATGAAAATAAAAAGAAATGCTTCAGGGAGAACCATATGGTTTTCAAAAAATACAAACTAATGTCAATGTGCCTTTAGCAAGATGGAAGTCACTAAGTTAAAGCTAATTACGAGTATCATTTTATTTTTTCAAGTAAATTTTCTAGATCATTAAAAAATGTTTATCATTTGAGTATTTTTTTGGCAGCAAAGCCCAAAATTCTCATACAATAGCATCCATTTTAGTAAATCAACTCAGATCATTAACCTGGGAGAAATGAATAAGAAACCATGATGGGTTTATGTGGGGAGGGTGTATTTAAAAAAAAAGATAAAAGAGGGAAATTTGTACCCCAAGGGAAGTTTGGACTTTTGGTATGGAGAGGGGGAAAGAGAGGAGAACCCCCTTCTCAAAGCGGGGTTCAGGGGAGACAGCAGATGTAATGAGTTGACTCAGAGAGAGAAAAGGCAATTTAAAGATTTTGTGGAAGGGGGTCTCCTCTCTTTCCCTCTCTCCATACTGAAAGTCCAAACTTTCCTTGAGGTACAAACTTCCCTCTATTATCCTTTTTTAATACAGTTGGCACCCAAGATTTAAAAGAACCCCATTTATTAAAATTAAACCTTTAGTGACTGACTGCCACAGGCAAAGTCCACCCTTGCTCATGACTCCAGGGTTTTCCGACAGATGACAAATGACCAGTCAACAAAAGTAACAAACGGAAGACAGCTTAATCATTACAGCCATGGATGGGACGGCTTTGCTTCTGATAGCTGCTCCACCATGCCCAGGCTTGGTTTTTATTTGTATACCCATTTTCTTGGCACTCAAATACACATAATCAAAGAGAGATCATTGGGAAAGTGATACATTAACTTTTAACAAATCACTTGATTAACATTCTATATTTTTGTATTGTGATTAAAGACAGAATAAAGGTTGCACACAAGATAAATGATTTTGTCACAGGTAGCTTAATTTTCTTATTACCCTGTGAGAAGTTTTGAGCTTACAAACAATCAAGGAAAATTACTTATTGTTTTTCATAAAATGGAATAATTAATCAGCAGTTCTTAAAAGATAATTCAATAATCATCATTGAGTTTGAGAGGTACTGGGAACATAATTCAAATTTAGACTGGTGGCTTCTAGGGAGTTTCTGAGTTACTGATTTATGTAATCGAGTCACTGAGGCATACTGAAGCTTGATGTACTTGTACTTATTGTACAAGCCTCTATGATTGATTTTTGTGCTGGCTTCATGAGAATAGGTTTCTGTGAGTGGGAAAGTTTTGGGCTTGGTCTGTAGCTGCGGTTTTGCTGGGAATTATGTGCCAAAATAAAAGTTAACTCATGATAGTCTTTTTGGGATAAGATCTGAGGGTCTGATCTTTTGGTGATGTTTTGGGGAGTTAGGGTACAGGTGTTTTCCTCTTACATTATTTCTTTTGAGACTAGGGGGAATAATAATCATGTCAATTCATAGGAAAGGGGCATTGATGAAAGAGGTCATATAAAGAAGGATTGGGTGAGCAATCACATCTCACCAAAGACTACTCTGTGGTCTCCCAGGTACCACGCCTGACTCTGTCAAGGCATTGTGGTCTGATGGCTCCCAGCAACTAACTGTCACCAACTGTCATTTGTGAAGTTGTTGTCAATTACAACTCCGGAGGCCAGCAGCCTTTGTCACTGACTCTGCCTAGCAGTTTCCACACAGGATCAAAAACATCTTGATTCCGGGAGGGTGGGGGGTGGGGGAGAGAACAAGTCAGTTACCAATTGCCACTCTGGTCAGTTACAAAACTGAGGGAGAAAGTCTATTGTAAAAGGGAGGCTGTACTAGGGCTGTCAGCGATAGGATCTAGCCATCTTGGATCCTATCTAGCTAGAAGCAAAACTTGTGGGAAAAACAACCATTTTCTAACTGTTAACCCCTGGCAGTTAGAGCCTAGAAAAGATCTAATGGGAAACATGTTACAACTAATACTATGGTCTTCTGGGCTAGGAATAATTGCCATTTATTGAAGCTACTGTATCATTTATAATACAGTAGCAGGGAAGATAAACAATGTTCTGGGGACATTAACCAATATGACTATGGGATGGATACAGTTGCCAGTGAATTATCTAGATGTAAATTACCTCTGGCAAATCTATGCTGTGTTCTTGGTAGTGACTAACATCTTAAAGAATATCAAAGCTGCTGCCAATCTGATTTTCCAAAAGAAAACTGTACATGCTCTAGTCATTGATGATAGATTAGAGACATTGCTTGGTCAGATCCCTCTTATAACTGAGATATGCCAGGATTACATGCAGAGAAAACAAGGCATGGGGAAGGGAACTGACAAGGAGACTGGGGAGGTGACGGGACAGACTCATAAGGATGATGTAGTTACTCATACTAATAGTGGGACACCATTAGGTGCAGTGGGGAAATGAACTTGCCAATAACATAAAGGTACCAATTAATGCATCTGCTAACAATCTTGCAAATGCATCAAAGGATCTAAAGATTATGCCTTTGCGCGATGTAGCTATGATCACTGATAACTCTGGAATTTTACATGTCACAAGGGGAAGCACTTTATTTTATTCTAAATAGGAAAGAGTTTTAGTAGGTAAAATTAACAAGTAGGAATTTTTGTTTCCAGGGAAGTTATGTGTCCCTAGTCTCCCCAGCCAAGGGTTTTAATATTTCCAAAGTTAGGTGAATGTTTGGAGCCCCAGCTAAGGAAATGGTACCAAGAAAAATATTTCAAATGCTTGAGAAGTAGAAAATTCCAATGGGTTCTGTGGATAGGAAAACTTAAGCAAGTTTTGGACTTTCTGCCACTCAGGTAGAACAAACAGCAATTGGAATGTTGGCGAGAAGACATTGACAAGAATGACAAGCGGGAGGAAAATGCAATAACAGAGAACATTCAAAGTAGCAGACTTCCTGGAGATAATGACACTGAAAGTAGGGATGATATTACAAAAGAACATACCAATGACATAATAGAAAAGTCTATCTTAAATCCTTATGTCAAAGAACTCCAAGCAATAGCAACTGCACAAGAAAAAGCAAACAGAAATTATTACACCATCATTAAATCTCCATGCTAATGCAATTCCACTGAAAGCTGATGATGGATTGCAAAATGAATATTCAAAGCAACAAGAGAAGTCTGTAGAACAAAACTGGGATATGATAACAGATCCACAGGAAGGAACAAACACACGAGAACCAAACTTATCAACACATAACACCGAGTTGCAGCAAATTACTATGCAAGAACTAGCAAAAGACTTTGGGAATATAGAAATCACCAAGCAAGAGTCAGAGCAAGACACAAATCACACAGAACCTATATATACAATGATATTTGACTCAGAAAGCGAGGAAGACCAAGAATCTTATGAATATATCAAATTTTACAATCAAGATCACAAAGCTTTACAAGAGTGGGAGACAGATGATTACATTAACAACTCAAATCAAGAACAAACAATCCTGTCAGAAGAGTTAGTTCAGGGCATATAATATACAAACTCATTAGAAGAAATAATTGCAGCATTGGGAATCAAGTATTATCAAGAACTTTACGAAAAGTTTGAGGTTGAATAAGAAGACACTGAATTAGGAGTAGAACAAAATTATATACCTAATAGAAAACAAACAGAGAAAGAAGCAAACAATGTAATGATCCTGTCACACCTTCCTTTCTCTGACTTAGAACTTCTCACAAACCAGATTGTCCATTAACAAAATATATACAAGCTTTACAAACAAGAATAGCAGAGTTTCATGAAATGGGCTTGATACAAATGTTAATAGAAAATTGGCTACAGACATAAAATGGACTGGACCACAGGAAGTATTGCTTACTGCCCCTACAGCTATAAAAATTGCAGGGAAAGACTCATAGTTTCACTGTTCCCCATAAAACCAGAAAAATCCAACATCACTGTAACAGACATAGAAGAAGAAGGTAATTAGACAAAAGATAGTACTGAGAAATGAAAACAAAAACTGATTAACACATCAAAAAGTACACCACAAAGAAACAATAGTGACACATAACATTCGAGAAAACAAGATTCCAGCAGTCAAGCATGCCACAGGGAGAAGACAGCTTTCCAGCCCAGAGGAAAAGTATCCCATAAGAAAAGATTTTAAACCAGCCCACAGGAAAAGAATCAAGAAAAGCTGCTAGAGAGAAGGAACAAAGAGAAAAAGCTGAAATGGACAGCTAAGACTTTAAACTTTGTAAATTTGTTTATATAAGAAGAGGACAGATGGAAAACAGGACTTATATATAAGACTGAGTGTGGCAAAATCATAAAACAAAATTAATTTCACATATTAGGGAAATAGCATGCAATACTATATAACTTGGAAGAAAGAAGAGATCCATCACTCAACATGAGAAATGGAAATCTGAAGAAACTTGGTAAGTATTCATTCAACACAACACTATAAGGCACAAAACACAAAATCACAAACTGACATATTTTGGGAGACCTCGTGTAAATAAACAGGTATCTGGAATTGTATTCATGGAAAATATAAATATGTATATAGTTAGTTATATAAGGTCTTAGGCAAATAGAAAGATCAATATATATTTCTATTTGATTGACATCAACATTAGGGAACTAAGTATATTATTGTATTATATGTAAGTAATCTCTATAAATAATGTCTACACTATAATTAGGTTAGAGTCTGTAAATATGTAGCATAGCATGTATATATGTTGTACATGAGATTAGATTATAGATTAGACTTATTATTATTATTATCTTAATGATATCTTAAAAGTCAAGGCATTTACATGATTACATTGTAATTATTCAAAAGACATTTTAAATTTTATTTATTTTTTTCTAAAACTCTTACCTTTTGTCTTGGTATCAGTTCTAAGACAGAAGAGTGGTAAAGGCTATGCAATCAGACTGAAGTGACTTACCCAGATTCACATAGCTAGGAAGTATCTCAGGGTAGATTTGAATCCAGGTCCTCCCAACTAGATTTAGAGAATAGTTATAAGTAGGGAATAGATTAGGAGTAAATTAAGTTAAACATACCATAGACAGTTAATTATACTTAGAAATAGACTTAAGCTGCATTTACAGATAGTAAAGTTTTAATTGTTTATTGTAAAGCTGATGCTGAAATTGTGTTTAATGGAAATATATAGAGAGATAAAATAGTTTGCAAATAATTATAGATATATAAAATAAGAAAAATGCTTGTATTAGTTTAACTTAGCAAGAGTAAGTAGTATTAGAATTAAGATTCAAATTTCTTTGTAATGGTTTTGTTCAAACATTTATTGTACTGAATTTATTGTAAAACCCTAAAACTACCCTTACCCAAACTTTCCTGCATAGAATTCCTTAGAGTAGATAAAGTTAGCATAGAATAGTGATAGAGTAATTAAGGGAAGTTTATTATTTGGGGCGAGTAGTTAGAAATTAGATTTAGTAGATTGATAAGTATAATAAAAATAAGTGACCTTGGGAAGGTCACAACAAAAAAAAGCAGATAATTGTAGAAAGGAAAACTGGCGCAAGTTTTGGACTTTCTTCCACTCAGGTGGAACAAACAGCAGGTGGAATGTTAGAGAGAAGATATTGAAAAGAATGACAGTTGGTGGGGAAAGAGGAACTTGGAGTGACAATTGGTCTCGTGAGGCTCTCTCTTTCCTGGCCCTCCGACTGAAAGGAGCCTCTCTCCCTGTCTCGGAATAGAAGAATCTCTATTCCTTGATTTCCCCAACTGTGTGCTCTACTTGAATTCTTGTGATCATGTCATCAGACAAAAGGATTGAAGGGAAGCGGTTTGAACTGTAAGACCAGTCTTTAGGGGTGTCAGCCCAAAGAGACAGGCCCAACCGGCTTAAAAAGTCAGAACCTTTTCTCCCTCTTGCTGCCTACTGCTAAGACTTTGAACTTAAGAAATATACCATAGCTTAGCTTAGACAGGGATAACAGAAACCCTCCACCAGCCTGTGAGGCCTGGCCTCAGCTCAAAAGCTGAGAGAGACTCAAACCCAATCTAGGGAAATCCCAATTCCCTCTTCCCTGATACCTCCCCAATCCAAACTTGTGATTAAAATTCATCTTTATTTCAATAACCACAGTCAGATAAGAGGACTATCATTTCAGGGGAACATAGAGGGAGCTGAACCTAAGGACAGCCATTCAACCATAGACAGTCCTTATTGGACCCCTGCCAGGTGACCATGGTCAGGGGGAGGCTTGTCTCTCAGGGGAATTCATGCTTACCTGCTCTGGGGTATCTTCAACATCAATCAATAGAGAAGACATCCCCTCAGGCCATCATAGATGGCCCATTTCTGGGAACCTCATTTTTCAAAAATAGGCTCTCAGCAAGGGGTGTCTTCCTCCTTTTACCTCACCAGAACCATATTCCTTCTGTCCCTTCAATGCCTTCATTCCCTCTTATAAAACTTCCTTATCCCCTGTACCTTCTTCAATCTTGACAATCCCTTTAAATATTACAGTTTTGTGTCAAATGGAGATTTTTAAACAACTGGCTTACTATGTACATAGCTTCAGAGTATTCAAGTCTATTTTTAATTTTAACTTTTGAGGCAGTTAGGTCTCTCATCATTACTCCATGTAAAAACACATTTTCTACTCATCTTGAATTGGGTACCAAACAGTACAAAGGTATTGCTTTGAATATAGTATTCTATCCTTGCTGCAAAGAAGTCTTTATCACAATAACTCCTTTATTGAATCATTCTGTGCTTTGCAGTTTACTACTGGTCACACCCAATCATAAATTTATAACTAGGAAGGACCTTAAAGTTTATCTAAATGAACCCTACCATCTTAGAAATAAGGAGTCTTGACCTGCTCAAGATCACATGTGTAGTAAGAGGGAGAATCAAGATTAAACCCACGTGCCAGGATCTCAGAATCAGCATCCTATCCTCTGAACCACACACCATCAACTGGATTCCCAGCTCTAATTAGTATAACTAATCAGAGTTTGGCAGCCATAATTTTTCATTTATCCCATCTATTCTCTCTTCCCACTAGGTGCCTGCCCCAGAATATGGTCCTATCCTATTTCCCAGGTGGTCAAAGTATCCTAATGTGTATCCCTATTTTGACTTGTCTCTCTTCCCAATGAAAATCTTTCCTCCCTTTTGCCCTTTTTCCAACATCTCTCAAGAATCAACAAACTGATAAAATAGTTAAATGTTTTTAAGCATTTATAATATACCAAGTACTGTGCTAAGGGCTATGGATACCAGAAAAAAAAATCATTCGATGGAACAACCACTACTCCCAAGGAGTTTTCATTCTAATGAGGGAGACGAGTACATACATCTAGATAGATAGATAGATAGATAGATAGATAGATAGATAGATAGATAGATAGATAGATAGATATAACACATTTGGATTGGGAAGGTATCAGGGAAGAGGGAAGATGGATTTCCCTAGATTGGGTTTGAGTATGTAAATATGTAATTGTATCTATATATACAAATCATATATATATGTATGCGTGTATACAGATATGTGCATATACATACACTTGTTTCAGTTTAGGTAAGTATACATACATTTGTGTGTGTTTACATGTAAAGTATACATATACATGTATGTACCTATACTTAGTGGGATTGTTTGAGCCTAAGATGAGATGAGAGGGTAAAGGGAAGTATTATTGCTATTTCCATTTTAAAAGTAATCTTTAAAGTAGATAAAGCTCTAGATCTGAAGTTGGGAGAACCTGGGTTCAAATCTACCCTGAGATACTTCCTAGCTATGTGATCCTGGGCAAGTCACTTCAGTCTGATTGCATAGACTTTACCACTCTTCTGTCTTAGAAGTGATACCAAGACAAACGTAGTTTTAGGAAAAAAAATAAATAAAATTTGAAATGTCTTTTGAATAATTACAATGTAATCATGTAAATGCCTTGACTTTCAAGATAGCATTAAGATATAATGATATCATTTGTAAGCCTTGTAGAAATAGGAAAGTTATTTTTTTTAGATGGGTTTGGGAACAATTCACTTTATCTGCATGTTGGAGAGCTTTCTTGCCATTTAAAGGCTTGAGTTCCCATGCCCTACTCTATAAACCAAACTAGAATTCTGGGAGGTAAAATGAGCAGCCTTCACTGGATTTATACATATTTAAAGGTGAATTCATGTTTCTGAAGCCCTTCACCCAAGAACCCTCCTCTTAATGAAATCCTTCAAAGATCCGTTTGTGCCTTTCACAAATAAGTTTTGAAGACAGTTAAGATCCCAAAAAAGATCAGAAGAAGCTCAGCTTTCCAGTAGGTAAATGTAAAAACAAGCCTTCCAAGTCTTCCCCCATCATTTCATAGCTTACTGTGTGGGACAGGGACCTCACCTCCCTTGCATGTCAGACATTTGCCTCGGTTGGTTCCTTTGCTTCTTAAAGATGAAAGAAATATCACCACAAATAAATGCTTTTTTAAAATGACTAATGCATATTAAGAAGCATGTAAACAATCTTTTCTTTTGTTTGGTGTACCAATACCTCAGGAGCTCAGAGATGGCTGTTCACCAAAAAGGACTTTATAAAAAGCCAAACTAGCAGACTATAGCTTTGACCTAGTTTAATCATAAATTGTGGGTTGTGGTTCAATATTTAAGCCTTGATTACTAAGAATTTAAAGTGCTTTTAAAAAACCACCATCAAGTAATCTGTCTTTTGTGGTCTTTTTCGAAGACTAATATAACCTTTTTTTTTTAACAATGTGTACTGTAAATCTTGTAAATTCATCAACTTGAAAACATGAGGAGAGATTCTCATTTTTCTGATGTTATTTAGGTATAATACAAAATGGACAATCTTCATTTCAGTTTAACAAACTTTTATTATGTGTGTACTCAATTTATTAGATAGACAGTACTGAGGTGGATTTTGGAGATAAAACAAGAAAATGTTCAATATCTCAGCCCTCAAAGGTTACATGAAGTTATGTGAAGGGGAGAGGAGAGGGTTGGAAAAAATAGAAGAGTAACAATAATTAGGAAGAAGAAGGAAGGTTTCATGGAGGAGATGATGTAAGATGAAGAAGATAATGTAAGATAAACTGATAAACATAAAAGGCAAAGAGGAAGAAAGAATGTACTCCAGGTATGAACGCTTTGCAATCAATATATGAAATATCAAGCTTGGGGAACTAAAGCACTGTGGCTAGAACAAAGAATGTGTGAAGAAAAATTGCGTGAAATAAGATGAAAAATGTATCACCTGTATATATGGGGATGTGATTTGGGGTTTAGGCTTGATATGGAAATAGGGATCAAGTGATAACATTTGTACAGCCAGTGAAATTGCTTGTCAGCTCTGGGAGTGGGGAGGGAAGAGGAGAGGGAAAGAAAATGCAATATGTAAACATGGAAAAATATTTTAAAATAAATTTAAATAATTTAAAACATTTATTTAAATCTTGCTCTAGAATCATTCTTCCAGCTTTATTTTCTGTGCCCTCAGCTGCAAAATGAGGATAATAATAGCTCCTAGGTTACAAGGATGGCACATGAAGATCAAATAAGATAATAGAGGTCAATTGCTTTGAAAACTTTAAAGCACTATATAAATGCCATCATCATCATCATTACTATTTCAACTCAATATGAAATGGAAGATTTGACTTCTCCCCTTTAGGTTCCAGATGTAATCCTTAACAATTGTAACTTCTAATAATGATCCTCAGAAGCCCCTATTAGGTATGACTCCCATTTCAACCAATGATTAGAACTCTATTAGCTTTTAGAAAGGGATATTTATAAAGGTTTTAGAGCAAGAAATATAGTTCTTGTTATAAACTTTCCCCTAACCGTGAGGGTACACTAATACCTTGTATATCGATGTCCCTGGGGAGAGTGGATTCAAACTTGAGATTCGAGAAGGATGAGACTCATGGGTAGATTATGCTTATGGCCAGTGGCTATCTTCTAATACATGGACCCAGAAGAGGACCCAAGTTTGTTTCTCTAGAACTCACTGGTCATCTGAGCAGTATTCAGTTGCTTAAAATTAAGAAATAAGGCACAAAAGAGTAATAGATGTGACATATTTTCAAAGACATGGTGGCAAAGTTGGAGGGACAGCAACTATCTTTCCCCCATCTGTGGCAGTTCAAAGAACTCAAAAAAAGCAATTGTTTGAAATCTACTAGGCAAAGGAAGCAAATATCACTTTTTTCCATGCACGCAGCATAAAAAACTTCAATCCGTTAATTCAGGAGTCACTGAGTCTTTCAGTCAATCAATCAGCCAATCAACGTTTATTAAGTGCTTTCTGTGTGCCAGGCATTGTGGAATGCTCTGTTCAGAGCAGGAACATTCTTGCTTTTCTATTTTTATTGCAAGCACTTAGCACAGTGTTTTACACAGAGTAAATACTTAATAAATGCTTTTTCGTCTTTTCATTCATTCATTCATAGCCCTATGGTAGCACATAGAGGAATAGTTTGTTCCCATGAATGATGTTTTTCAGAGAAAAGGGTGCCAAAGTGCCAGAGTCTAAAGCAATTCAGTATCACTGTGGTCTGATCTATAGCCTGACTATCCACAGTTATTCAGGGATCTTGTATGAAGAAATCTCTCTCAAACTTGGGAATGGTTTTGATGCTCCCTTCTTATGTGTCTGACTTCACCAGAAAAGAAACCTCTTGCCTTCTTCTGTCTAGTGTGGAAATAGAGCATGACATCTACTAACTTTTGTTTTCTTTCTCCCTAGTGCTAGATCACAGCTTATTAGAGTTTCTTTTTGACTAATCTCAATATTCTTGAGCAAAAAAGCCAAGCTATGTATGTCTCATCATCTAGGCTTTGCACACTAAGAAATTAGAAGATAACAGAGCATTACAAAAAATAATCATTCAGTTGATCAGTTTAATGGGACTGCATGGAATGGTGAGGAAACAGCTACAGAAAAAAATGTACATTAAGGTGGACAAAGGATAGTTGGGAGACCTCAACCTGGATAACTTGGAACAGATGCTATGTGGAATAAGCCAAGAAATCAAGGAAGAATTAATGGTAGGATTCTGACTGGGTCAAGATGCCAGCTTCAGTGGTGGGGGCAAAGAGGGAGGGAGTTATCGTCTAGTAAAGAGTTAATCTGACAAGGAATGCTATCTACGACCAGAGGAAGAACTATTAGAGTAGGATAGATGTAGATCTATCTATCTATCTATCTATCTATCTATCTATCTATCTATCTATCCTAGGTAGATAAGTTCTACCTCATGCTCTTCCCTTACATTTGCCTCATTGCAATTCCTAATATCCTTCAAAGATGAGGTCTAGTGCTTCCTGCTACAAGTGGCCTTTCTCGGTGTTTTTATCGGTTCCAGTTCCCCCCAATCATTTTATATTTATTTGAAACATATTTTGAATGTACTTACATGTGTATGTGCTGTCTCCCTCAATAAGATGAAAACTCTTTGAGGACAAAAGCCATTTCATTTTTATTTTCATACCTTCAGCACTTGCTATAGTATCTCATATCTAGTATATTATAAATAAATGCTTAGTGGTTGATTGATTGATTGATGATGGCAGTTAAAGATTGGTAGAACAGACTCAATGGATGGTAAGGGGAATAAGTGAGTGTTGGGATGGAAAAATGAGAATGGAACAGCTAAACATAACCCTGAAAGTGGAGATGGAGTCCATCATGACATGGAAGGAGACCAAAAATCAGGGGAAATGAATAGGCTTAAAATCATAAAAGTTTAAGCCAGGATGGAGAACAACTGTGGAAAATGTAGAGAAATGGACTCTTAAGAAAGAAGAAAAATATACCAAGCTGGAAATTCTAGATAAGAAATCAATTTAAATGATTTTTCTTTATTTTTTTTTAATTTTTAAACAAATCCCTTAGTGTCCAGTAGAAGACTGATATTAGAGAAAAGGATAAGAAATTTGGGGGGAAAGTCATTGGATTTTTCAGTTAAAATGTCTTACATAATCTTGGATAGACCAGTTTTTGTAGAATAATGAGATGAAAGTCAGATTGAAAGGTACTAAGAAAAACAAGAAGAGAAAAAAAAGAAAAATGGAGGCCGAAAATGTAGATAACGTTTTATAATTTGTGGGAAGAAGAAGAGATCTAGGATGAAATCTGGGGATTTCAGGGTCAAACAACTTTTTTTCCAGTATGAAGGAGGCCTGAATATATTTGTAACCAGACAGAAAATAATTAGATTTGGAGAGATTGACAAAGGGGGAGGGAGAGACAGACAGACAGGGACAGAGACAGAGAAACAGAGAGAGGGCAGAGAGAAAGGGAGGGAGACAGAAGGAAAGGGAAGGAGAGAGCAAAGAATGTAGGGATGGAGGAAAGGGAAAGGAAAGGAAGAAGGGAGGGAGGGGAGAGACAAAAAGTGTCAGAGAGAGATACAGAGAGAAAGGAAAGGAGGGAGAGAATAAAGGATGAAGAGAGGGAGGAAAGGAGGGAGGGAGAAAGAGAGGGAGGGAGGTGAGAAACAAAGACAGAGACAGAAAGAGACTGAGATTGATTGAGGTGGAGGTTCAGGAAGAAGTGGGAAGGGATGTGATTAAGGGCATACGTGGAAGTAGACTTTAGTAAGAGGGATCATCTGTTCCTCAGAAAGTGGAGGGGAAAAAAAGAATGAAGAATTATATATAGGAATTCTCAAGTGTGGTATAAGGGAGAAGGAGTCCATGGAAAATGATCTTTATTTTCTCCCAAGAGTATAGGGCAAGGTCTTCTATTAAAAGAGGAGGAATTTTAGGCATTTAACAAAATACTGTGAGCAAGAACACAGAGTTATGACGAAAGCAAGGAAATAAGCATTTATTAAATGCTTACTTTGTCCCAGGCATTATGTGAAGCACTTTATAGTTATTATCCTCATTTGCAATTGAGGGAACCGAGGTAAATTCTAATTGATTTGCACAAGGTCACAACTAGTAAGGTTCTGAAGTCAGATTTGAACTCAGATCTTTTTGTCTCATAGCCCAGAGCTCTATCTACTGCACTACTTGCTGCCTTTAGGCAGGAAATGATAAACACAAGGACATGAACAAGAAATGTCAAATAGTTCAATTTTGCTAGAACACAGAATATATGGAGGGAATTTGGATGAAGTCAAACTCAAAAAGTAAGATGAAGACTATGGAGGACTTCATAAATGTAATTTGAACTTTATTGGTTAAGTGAAGTGGGTAGGCAGAGAAGGAAGGAGCTAGCCTAGCTCTGAGGTTCTAAATCCCCAGGGATCCTGGGGGTTATGTGGTAGCCTCCAATTCATTTCTTTGATTCTATATTTATCTTTTGGGGTTCCAAAGAAACTGTAGCTCTCAGTCTAGGAGCTCATCCTGAGTACAACTCCCCCTTTCTGAGTATCTCTTGTTCTGGTTTGTGTTGGGATCGTTAAACAGGCTTGCACATCACTTTGAATACAGTAAAGGCAAAGAGTGCTGGTCAAAAATAAAATAGATGAGCATTTAGAACCATTTGAAAATAGGAGTAATGTAACTAGATCTAGGCATAAGAAAGTAAAGTTAGTGGTGCAAAAGATGCTCTTGCCTTGGAATGAACAGCAAAGGCAAGAAGACCCCATTGAAAAGTTGTTGCAATACTCCAGGCTGGAGATGATGAGGAATAGGATCTTTGATTTAGAGCTAGAAGGGACCCTGGATGTTACCTATTTCAATCCCTTCATTTTTCGTATGAGTATAATGAGTCCCAGAACTGTTAAGTAACTTATCAAAACCAGCCAATTGCCAAGTAAGGATCTGAACAGATTCTCTGATTGCAAAGCAAATTATATAACTAGATTTCTGACTCAAGTTTTGATTGACTTCACCTCCCTTAGACTCCTCTCCCCTTTGTTTGAAGGGCTGGAGGGCAGTGTCAAACACTTCCCACTGCCCTTATCTATAGAAGCAAACATGGGACTCTCAGATAACTCCACTTCACATTCCTGATTTCAATACCATGGAATAAAGTACCACCTAGTCCAGTGATGGCAAACCTTTTAGAGACCAAGTGCCCAAACTTCAAACTTTGTACCACATGTGAGCAGCCCCCTTACCCCAGACAGGGGAAGGAGGAAGCACTCCCATTGGGCTGCTGGGCAGAGGGGCTGGTGATGTGAAAAATGCCTTCAGGTATAGTTGAGGAGAGGGGAGCAGCCTCTCTGAAACACATGTCATAGTCCTATCACCACCACCACTTTCCTGCCTCTTTATGTGTATCTCCCATTTTGGATTCTAAGCTCCTTGAGGGCAGGTTCTGTTTTTCTGTTTATTATTTGTATCCCCAGAACTTAACACAGTGCTTTGGATGACATGAATGCCTAAAAAATGCTTATTGTATTGGATTAGTATAAGAGACAAGGGAAAGAATAGATATTCCACTAAAACTGAATTCCCAAAAAATGTGTCCTATTACAAGATATGTCATTTGGGCATTCACTCCATTGATGAAGGTCCATTCATGCCTGTCTATTTTGTGCAACTGTCACCCATGTCTTCCCAATAGTTTGCTGTGGGCAAATCCATTGTGGGCATCCGTGTTGGGTAGATGTATCATAGTGACTTTTTAAAAAATCCATTTTATCTTTTCTCCTTTTCTTTTTCATCAGTCATGATAAGTAAGAATACTGTATGTATCGTTTGGTTTTCTTTTTCTGTGTAACAATGAAATGAATTTAGAACACCAAGTGTAACTCTGTGGGCTGGCATTTCTGAGGAACGATTTCCTGACTGTAGAGTGTTTTTATTTTGGTGTCAGTTTACTGTAAGGTAAAAGTTTACTGTAAGGTAGTCTCTGAACCTAAAATAGAAGTATTAGTAAAAATATTGCCCAAGCTGGCTTTGCGGTAAAAGGCACATAGCTACAGCTCCACACTCTAAATTCTGTAATGACAATGAGAAAATGAAGGAACACCACATGCTGATGTGTATGTAGTGTATACATATTATACATTAGTAATAATTATAATACATTATAACTAACGTACACACATGGTCTAAGAACACTTATTATTAGTGATCCAGAAACTTGAATCTGTCTTGAATCTTTCTTCAACTATGAGATTTTGCATATAAGTGACAGGGTATAAGACCCAAGAGCTGGGAAGTCAGTATCACCTCTGCCGTTTTCTCATCAGCTTAACCTTACTTGGAGGTTGGATGAAATGACTATTCAGATCTAGGATTATGACCCTTTAATATTATTCCTTTTCCATGTTTTTCATTGCTTTCTAAGGACATAGCAGCAAGTCTTTGATGGTATCTTGACCCCTGTTACTTTGAAAGCTAAGGGCAGGAACCAGTACAGAGAGACATCTCATAGAGATGAGATTGAGTCATAGATCCTGGGTTCAAGTCATTCATAGCTCTACTAATTACTATCTGGGTGTGATCTGGGACACTTAAACTGTCTGCATCTCTGTTTTCTCGTTTATAAAATGAGAGAGAAAGAAAGAAATTATTTCTAAGTCACTTCTAACTCTAAATCGTTGGCTCTATGATTTGTTTTGTAAAGCCTAATCATTTGGAAGAATATGATACTTGTCCCTGGCCTAAAAGCAGAAAGAGACATGAAAACACTAATATTAACACAGGCTTTGAGCTTTCCAATAACTGTAATTCCCACTGAAAGCTCACTTACCAATGCACATTTACAGATACTGTTACTATTCTCATAATCCACTGCGAGGGGCTCTCCCTTTAAAACATAGTGTAGTTTATGAGTCCCCACTGATGTGCTTCCATTATCAGTCAGTAGACTCAGTTCTGTAGCAGAGGCATTTACTCAAATGGCATAACAAAAACAGTAATTACACCATATTTTCAAAAGATAAAACCCAAAATCCCAGGCACATCTTCCCACAAATGCAATCAGAATATTTGGGAAGGAAGAGTAGGTACATAGTTAGAGTACAATGGTAGTGAGGACCCATGTCAGGAATACAAGTAGGCAAGGCAACTCATAACTCTGGAATTAGAGGACTTCAGTGTCTTTTCATTCTCCAGGAGCAACTCATAGAGCTCACTGTGAGGCACATTACCTATAGATGGACAGGTGACTCTTCTACTCTGCTGCTCAGCAAGCATGGCATTTTATAGGGCCAGCATCTCAGCTGGTCAGGGTAATCCACTGTTATATTGGATCAAGCAGTTTTCTAGGCAATTAAACTGATTTCTCACTAGGTTGCGCTGCCACAGACCATTGACAGCTGAGCTCACCAGGTCTCTATCCCTGGGTTTCAGCTACCTAGGCTAGATCAGACAGATGGCTTAACCCACTGTAGTCTTCTTTGCAAAGTACAACAACATTGTAAAATGGGTCATTCTATGCATTGAAGTACATGCAGTAGATAAGGAGCTACACAGAGTACCAACTGCCTAAGATTGGCAGGTGCCTTTCCTCTTTGATCCCCTGAGAACCTTAACTCTGAGAGATATCGCCTCCAGGTTAGAGGGGAAAGAAGTCTCTTCTCTCCTGCCCAACAATCAGTCCTGGTTCAGAGGTGACTTCCCTCAATGAGGGCCTCCTCCTTTATTTTTGGTGCTCATCCATTATACTTCCTAGACTTCCATTGGATCTTATGAAGATGAATGACCTTAGACAAAGATGGACAGTCTGTGCTGAAGGGCAAGTTCATTGCCTGGCTTTGCCCTCATGTTCAATTAATTTTTTAAGTTTCACATCCTTTATAAGGTATGCAATGTTTCCCATTCCATGTCTCTACTCCCTCCAAATTTCCTTTTTTTTGTTGTTTTATTGATGTGTTTAATTTTTATATTATAAACATTTAAAAGCTCCATTCAGTTCATGAAAAATTTCTCATAAGTAAAACAATTAAGTAAAATTAAAAATATAGTGACCTCACCTGAAAGTTCATTGAATATTCCATATCTGTAGTACTCCTCTATTTTTAATTGTTTTTAATTAATGCAAATTCAATTTCTCTCTCACCTCCCTCCTGTCCCATTGGAAGAAAAGAAAAGAAAAAGAAACTCCTGTGGAAAAAGTAAAAAATAAACCCCTTTTTAAAATATACATAGTCAAGTAAAATAAATTCCTTTATTAGCTAAACATTTACATGTGTTCATACATACATATGTTAAATATTATATATGCATGCTTTTTGCATATCATTCCATACCCTAAATCCATTACATCTGTCAAGAGATGGATAATATGTTTCCTCATCAATCCTCTAGAATTATGAATGCTCATTGTATTGATCATAATTCCTATGGCTTTCAAAGTTGTTTTTGGTTTTTTTTTAGTATTGTCATTGTAAAAAAATTTTTCTATTAGTTCTGTCCATTTTATTCTTCATCTTTTCATAAAAATCCCCCCAAATGTTCACTTTTATAATATTGATATTATAGTATAAATTATAGTACAAATTGATATCATAGTATAAATAAATAGGTTTTGCTTAATTCTCCTTTCATTGATTCAGATAAGTTTTTCCATGTCACTTTGAAACCAGATATTTTCTCATTTTTTTAAAAGAACAATAGTACCCCATCACATCCACATACCACAATCTATTCAGCCATTCTTCAATGGATGGACTTTGCTTTAGTTTTCAGGGTTGGTTTTTTATCTTTTGTCACTACAAAAAGAGTTGTTACAAATATTTTTATACATATGAGAAGTTTTTATATTTCTTGGATCTTTTGGAGCTATAGGCATAGCAAAGGTATAGCTGGGTGAAAGGGACTCTGTTAACTCTTTGTTTATAATTCTAAATTCCTTACAACTGGGTCTATTCACAGATCCACCACCAGTGTCTCAATGGAACTGTTTTCCCATGGTCCCTTCAATATCCATCACGTTCTTTTTCCATCATCTTTTTGTTTATTTGCTAGGTGCGAGGGATCTAAAAATGACTTTAATTTGCATTTCTTTAATAAGTAGTGATTTTGAATAGTTTTCCATATGGTTTTCGGTAGTTTAGATCTTAGAGAAAATTTTTTAAGTTTTTCAAAAGGAAAAGATATTAATGATTATCTCATGCAATCTTAAATAATCTTTAATACTCTTTCCTTGTCTCCATTCTTGGGCAAGAGAGTGGCACAGTGGATAGAGTGCCAGGCCTGGAGTCAGGAAACTCATCTTCCTGATTTCCAATATGACCTTAGACACATACTCTCTTTGTGACTCTAAGCAAATCACTTAACCCTATTTGCCTCAGTTTCCTCATCTATAAAATGAGTTAGAGAAGGAAATAGCAAATCATTCCAGTATCTTTGATAATAAAACATCAAATGGGATCATGAAGAATTGTACATAAATGAAAACAACCAGATAGCAAAACATCAATCCAGTCTTAGGAAAAATTAATTTGGAAACTATGATGAAGTGACCAGAATGCTAGACTCAGAGTCAAGGAGACAAGATTCAAATAGCACTTCTGATCCCTACTAGCCACGTATCCATCACCAAATTATTTAAACTTTCTACGTCTTCATTTCTTCATTCACAAAACAAAAATAATAATTGTGATGTATGTCTCACAAGATTGTTGTAAAATTCAAATGTAATAACATAAAAAATTTTGGAAACTTTATACTTTTTGTCATTGAATAATAAGACTATTGGATGTAAATGTATCTTCTATATGCTCACTGAAAACATCTTTAGAGAAACACCAATAGTAGACATTACAACAGAGATTGTATCTATGTCTTAATTTTCCCAATATTCTCTGGGTTTTTTTGTCTGCTCTCCTACATCTCTATTCTTTGAAAGCTTTCAATTACATTAAATTCATGATTATGTATATTTAATATAATTATTATTAAAACTTATTTTTAAAATTGTATGAATGAAATTTGGGATTGGTCTATTGTGGGTAACAGTTTAGTCTATGATAATGGTCCATTTTGAATACATGATATTAATGAGTTCTCCAGGCTATTTTGAGGCATGTATTTGTCAGATGTCCATGAAAGATAAGTAACCTTTTGATTCTAGCTACCAGATAGTATCTAGCTAGTGCTAGATTTTTTAAGCCTACAATGACATGTTGCAGAGTTTCTATTATTTTCTTGAATAATTTACATTGATCATTCAGACTCCTTAAGGATAATCATTCTGTGATTGACTCAGACATTTGGTCAACCTTTTTTTGTCAACATTTGAGTTCTTTCAGATGATACAGAGCCATACATTTTCCCCATCTTCTTTCAGAGGTTCTTTCTAGACTCATTTCTTTTGCTTTCCTCTTCAATCGTTTATTTTGTTCTTCATTCTTTGACTCTTCATATCACCTTAAACTTTTGACTTCTGCTTCTAATTACTGATTAAGGAAACACTGAATTTCTGGTACATCTTTGTTTTCTGAATTCTTTGTCATATATTTTGCCTTAAATCAGACAATATATTATTTGTTTTCTACTGCATGTATCAACTAAATACTAACGTATATAGCTGGATCTTGATTATAAGAAGGGAAGATGAATTTCCTGTTGTGGTCAAATTATTCAATCTCTATAATCCATTGATCTAGAACAAATTATAATATCTTATATGATTATAATTCCAAATGATGATAATTCAAGACATACACTCATTTCAGGGGGGTTAATATATGCTCTCCCCAAGGCCTAGTTGTAATTTTCAAATCTCTTTCTATAGAGTTCAACATCTTTCTCATTTTGCCATATTAGTGTTAGCTTCTGTATGGAATATTCTTTAATAAATCTACTTTTTCTTCTGTTTTTTACCATAACAATAGACAACACACATATTTTTGCATGCAGATCCTGAAATGTTTACATTTCTTGTCAAATTACTTGTCATAAATGTGTTTGTTCACGTTGGTTACAGCAGATACTAGCTTTTTATTGCTTTTTTATGTATAAATTATTCTGCTCCTTGGATCATGCTGTCAGCCTCAAAAAGAGCTTTTCAAAATTCTATCTAAGTATATTCATTTCCTTTTCAAAATCACTTGAGATACTGGTATTTTTTATCTTTTTTCTTTATTATTAGGTTAGATTTCTTGGATTTGAATTGAAAATTTTTAATAAACTCAAGGTCTTCAACTTTTCTTTCTTCATATTTATAGCTTCCCATGTAATCTAGACTCTGAGGTGAGAGATTTTTACTTTACCGATTGGCCATCATTGATGAGCAATGCATTTTTGTTTGACTTGGAGCTAAGAGTGTTGTTACCAAAAAGCTGTGTGAAACTTAGAGAGATAGACAGATACATAAATAGACTCACTGCTGCATAGACAGATATGTGTATATTTCTATGGGTGTATGTGTGCATTTCTATCTTTAAAAAACTTTCCAATTTTGTTATGATATTGTACAGATACATCATACAATTATTCACATCTTCAGAATTCACTCCATTTTTTTCTTGGACACTCATGATTTACCTGCTGTAGTTATCAGTGTAGTCCACAAAAAAGCATGTCTAGAAGGTGAAATTGAGCTATTTCTGATTTTTTTTCTGGTGCATCTTCCTTTTTTTGGATACAAGAATAGAGTATCTCTTACTCTATTATTCTTTGTGTTAACCTAAGCATCACTACAATTTCAAGTAGAAATAACTTGTAATAAATTATCTTATTTGTTTGACTTTTCAGAGCAAATTAATTGTATTGACCCAACCATTAGGATCACTGGAGTCTAATTCACAAAAATTTAAGGGTTCTTGTGAGAACTTCCATCTCTAAATCTGTGATCCTATGCTCCTTCACAATTATACTAATAATCTCAGTAAACACAAAGTCTCCAATGTCATTATTATAGCTGGTCTCCCTCTATTTTGTCATTGCCTCTCTCTGCTAGAATGAATGATGGATTGTATTCAAGAGAGTTATTGCTATTGTTATTATTATATGAACAAGGCTCATTGAAAACATGTGAAGTGTGGGCCAGCTAGATGGAACAATGAATAGAACACCAATATGACCCTGGACAAGTCGCTTAACCCTATTTGCCTAGCTTTTTCCCTTCTGTCTTAGAGTTCTTACCAGGACAGAAGGTAAGAGTGCTTAAAAAAGAAAAAAAGGAAAGAAAATATATGAAGTGAGAAAAGAGTATAATGAGATTATACATGTGTTTCCAACAAAAAAAACAATCAAAGGGAAAATTGTAAGTTAGGATACAAATGATCCCATCTTACTCTTGATCTTAAACTTTAGAAATTGTGATAGAGATATGGAGAGAGAAGATTTTGCAGGACTCATGGACCAAGATGTATCTAGCTCTAAAATGCAAAACCCGGGATTCCATTGGAATGTCCCCAGGTTGTTGGCAGTTGGAGCTGAGGGAGGGGCTTTTGTGTCTCTGTGTCAGGGACTGAAGTTATTTTTTCCCTGGAGGCTTTGGCTGGTCACTCTAAGAGGAGAAACTTGGCTTTTGGACTTTGTCTCTCTGGCTCTGGGTAGTTGGAGCTGAGAGAGGGGCTTTTTGTGTCCCTGTGTCTGGTACTGGAAGTCATACTTTTCCCTGGAGGCTTTTGGCTGGTCATATTAAGAAGAGAAACTGGGTTTTAGAACTTGGTCTCTGGCTTTCTAGCTCTGAACAGTTGGAGTTGACCAGGGGGCTTTTTGGTCTCTGGGTCTCTGACTGGGGGACACACATTTGCTCTCTGGAGTTTGAAGTTGGCTGAAAGACTTTTGTGAAGCTGACTTGGCTTTTGGACTCTGGTGGGGCTGATTTGGTTACTTGAAGTTCTCTGACTTTGAATAGTTGAAATTGACAAGAAGGAGAAATCTAATTGAAGAAGAAGAAAGAAGATCTTGAAAAGCCATTGTCCACCATCTCCCTGTCTCAGATTCACTGTTTGTGACTGGAGTACTCCCTCAAACCTTTCTAAAATCATTCATTTAGATTAGGGACTTCCTCATCCCCCTTACCTCAGTCTCCCATCCTGTTATCCCAATAAACCCCTTACCTGAGAAAGAAACTTAGAGTGTTTTATAATTCACTCAGGGGGTAGGGAAAATTGGGAGGAGAAGGGAGGCAGTTGGAGCAGGGAGGAGGCAGTGAGGGAGGAAGTGTACCAGTATCCCTGTGTGTGTGTGTGTAGTGGCATTGTCCAGCAGCATTTATCTGTCCTGCATTACCAATAAGCAGCCTCAGATTCCCTCAGCAGTTTCAGGTTCCTGTAGCAGCCTCTCTAGTCAAAGCCAGTCATAGAACAGTAGCCATTGTGAAGAAAGAGTTTCTCTTCAGTTTATCCTCTCTAGTTCAACAATAAGTTTCCTCTCCATTTACTATCTTTATTACAAAACTTGATTTTCCCATAAGTTTTTTTTCCTCATAAACTTTATTTTACTAGAGCATAAGAGTTTTCTTTTCAACCATTCTCATATATAACTAATATAGGACTAGCCTACTATTGAACTCATGCCTTATTCATTCTTCCCATTCTAGGGGAATACAGGGGGCATGTTTGGATATTTCCTTACTAATTACTAATATTGAAACCTTTCTCTCATTCTCTCATAATCAATAAATTCTTGAGTGCTAACCTACTTTATAATTTATTTAACAAACTAGAGAAGCTTTCCCCCCCCCAAAAGTCATTGTTTCTCTCTCTGTTTCTGTCTCTGTCTGTCATTGTCTCTGTCTCTGTGTGTGTGTGTGTGTCTCTCTCTGTCTCTCTCTCTCTGTCTCTCTGTCTCTCTCTCTCTTTCCTTATATATTTACATATATATATATATATACACACACAAACATAAAAACCCATAAACTCCTCATCTCCTGGGCTTGTTAAAAATAAAAATTATATGGTGTGCAATATGTAAACAGCATAACAAATAACAAAATAAAGGCATAAAGAGGGTTAGCTGTGGAAAAGATCAGAGCCAGAGGCTCTTCTAATCATCACTTTCAATGCTTATTTCTTCTTAATTCTGAGAAAGAATCCTATCATTCAGCTTTCTCAGAATAGCAGCCAATCTTTCAATAGCTGACTGTGTAATTCTTCCCAAGATAAAAATTAAAACAATTCTCTATGAAAAATTCTCTTAATCATCTTTCTGCACCTCAGGCACTTTCCAAAATTACAATTAAATTGCCAATCTCTTAAAATTCTATTACCTCTTAAAGATACAGTAACAATATTTACAATCTGTTGTAGAGGCTGCTGGAGCTGGTTTTATGTTAGCTTAATCTAGTCTCATTAAAAGTCATGATTGTGTGTAGCAAGTATATGAGACTGACCAATTTCACTTGAAAGTCATCTCAGTTTCTTAATTACTTACTGAGCTTATTTAAATTTTTAATTTTTTATTTAATTTTTAATTTTTTAATTTAATTAAAATTAATTTACTTACTTAATTATTACCATATCCATTCCTGAATTCCAGGAAAATTGGAGAGGAATATATTTGGATATTTCCTCGTTAGTTATTAAAATGCCAATTCCTCTTAATCAATTACTTCAAAGCTCTCTTTTCCCTTTCAATTTATTTAACAATATTTATTTTATAAATTGAAGAAACATATTTTCCCATATTTACTTATATAGCTTTGTAAGTCAAAACCTTGTACCTTCTACAATTAATTCAATATTAAAGTCAATATAAAGTTATTGACTATTCAATGTATTAACAATGTAATCAATAATAACTCAAGAACAAAAATAACTATATAAATATTTACAAAATGGAAAAAGATTAGTCAGTTGTCCAAACATTGTAACTACAATTTGTTGTAATATTCATGACTTTCCCTTTCTTCTACAAATTCAGTTCCACCCTTCAGTTCACTCAAAATGGTGACTTAATACTTTTTCATGATTCCTTTTCAGCCTCTTCACAAGATAAAGATTAAATTATTATGCAATAATGCATTATATGATATCATGTCATTTATCATATTGTATTATATCATATCATATTGTATCGTGTTATTCTATGTAACTATACATCAAAACATGCCATATTTCCAGGATCACTTAGACAGAATAGCTATAGTCTCAGTGGGAAAGTCAAGTGAAACTACTGTTAACATTTGTTGGAATCCAGTTTTCTTCATTTGTTTTTTTGTTTTCTTTTAAAAGTAGTTTTTAACTCCCTATCTCTTTCAAGTCAGTATATTGTCCTTGTGATTAATTTTGTTTGAAATGCTTTGATGATACCCTAGTTCCATAGGTTCTTTTCTGTCCTCTTCCCCATTTGTCCATTCTTCCCACAGGTTGAAGGTTTTGCTTCATTTTTAATATTCCTTTCTTTCATTTCTTAAGTTAACTATTTGTCCCCCTTTTGTCCCTTCTCCTTTCCTATTCACATAATTGGCTATTTTAAAATTTTCCAAGGGCAGCTCAATGGATAGAGAGCCAAGCCTAAAGATGGGAGGCCCTAGCCATTACCACTCTTATGCCTTGGAATTCCTATTTAGTATTGATTCTAAAACAAATGGTAAGGTCTTTAAAAATAAATTTAATTTAATTTAATTTAAAAATTAAAATTAAAATCTCTCACTCCCTCTAACTTAACATTTACAAATTTTATATTATCTTGACTTTTTCTAAGTTTTTTCTTTGTTTTGTTCTGTTCTCTTTATTAATTCTCTTACCTACCAGTCCTTGTGA